>NC_140589.1:1083762121-1083932121 GCF_964204655.1 Triturus cristatus | reverse complement strand
GGGCGAGGGTGGCGGGAGAGTGTGGCGGAAGCGGGAGAGCAGAAGAGGGAGAGGGTGGCAGGAGAGTGGCGGAAGAGGGAGAGCAGAAGAGGGAGAAGTTGGCAGGAGAGTGTGGTGGAAGAGGGAGAGCAGAAGAGAGAATGAGGAAGCAAGAGATTGGTAGACGGGAGGGAGGCTAACAAGCATATGTAAGTAGAGAGGAAGTGATGGACAGGAGAAGACGGGAAAAAGACAGGGGAAGAAAAGAGGTAAAGAAGTGGTGAAGAGGGGTGTAGGGAAGAAGGAATAGAAGTAGAAAGAGAGAAAGGAGTGGATCACATGGAGGGAAAGAGCAGAATAGAAAAGGTATGAGGAGCTTGAAAGAATGAGAAAAGAGGGAGGAAAAGAGTGCTTGAGACTCAGGCAGACATGAGAGGGACAGAGTTTGTGAATTCAGAGGCAACCGAGAGGTCCATGGAGAGAGAGCAGAGGGTCCAGTAGCAGAGAAGAGACAGTCTGGGGGACTTAGAGAGACAAGCGAGGCCCGAGAGACTTTGGAAGGCACATGGCCAGGGACAGACCAGAGAGAGAGGGACATTCATGGAGTCAGGGAGGACTTGAAAAAGAGCAGCGAGGTCAAATGATAGAGAAAAGAGGCCCGGTGACAGAGCAAAGAGGGTGAAAACAGAGAACAGAGGCCAGGGATAAAGAATAGAGGGTCAGTGATCGGGAGTAAACAGAGCCTTTTGAGGGGAGAGAGACCCATTGCTATGCTGGATGGTTCTAGAGAGTGGAGAGACTAATTGAGAGAGCGCCGAGGCCAAGTGACAGAGAGGGTCAGTGAAAGAGTAGAGAGGCCCGGTGAGAGGGTCGGAGGAGAGCAGAGAAGTAGATTGTTAGAGAGGCCATGTAAGGGAGCAGAGAGGCCAATGAATGGGTTCTGAGGAGAGCAAGGAAGCACATTGTAGTCACCCCCAACCTAGTTTACCCTGCACAGACTGGCCGGTATAGCGCTTCCACCCATGACTGCAAGAAACAAACAAAGCTTGCCCTCCAACATTCCCTGAAAACAAGCCCTGTGGCTGCCCACGCGCACAATCAGTTCATCAAGAACCAGATACATTAGCAGACTTCTCGGTTTTATACACCTGTTACCAGGAAGTGAGAAATGAGACTTCGTGAAGATCTGCAAGCGTCGGCTGAATAGATCCTACAGTGGGGGACAGACTTCTTGTAAGCAGCAAGAGCCCCATCACACCCAAAGGACAGCCCGCAAGTACAGAGACTTGAACCCATAAGCTTCTCAGTCTACAATCTCTCCATTTCTGAGAAGCACACATTTGTTTAATGATATAGTGCTCCCTATCCATAGCCAACACCACCCACCCCCACTGCAGAGGCCTGAGGCAACACTCCGGCATAGGTAAAGCAAAAGCCATGGTCGCCCCCTGAAATACGGACTGTCATCTGTTCAAAGGACTGGTAAAGATTCTTACACAAAACTACTTTTCAATGGCTACCGCAGCCAGGGCTCCAGACGTGACCTCTACTCTCCACATCACACCTTTCAGCACTCTGCCAGAGCTCTCACCGCATCTCCAGGACTAGAACGCTCGAACATCTCCCTCACTCAGAACATCCATCGCTAATCAGTGCTTTGCCCACAGAACTCCAGCAGGCACCTTTACTGGAATCCCTTCAGTGCTTCGCTGAAGCTACTGCACCACAAATGTTGTTCTGACCAAAGCACATGCCAAATTCTATTCAATGAACTGTTTAAAAGTAAAGACTACCTCCTCATTCAGCAAAAGTGTAATCGAACCAGGGCTTACGTGTTCCATAGTATTCCAGATGTAAGTTACGAGTATCCGAATACAAAGTCACCTGGATAATTTAGGCCTGGCATGGCACAGTCTGGGAGGTTTGTGATAGGGTGCGGTGGGGGAGATGCATTATAGCAGTGAAAAAAAGAAGTGCGGCGTGGTCCCGAAAGTGAAAGAGGATCTCTTGTCTGTATGGGGCCATGTGTTTGAAACACATGGCCCCATAAAGATAAGAAACCTTTTACGCCAGAAGGAAAGCAGTAGAGCCCGTCCAAGTGGGCCGTCCAAAAAAGCCAAAGGGAGGCAACTTAAAACCCTCCTTTTCAATGGGAAGCCAGCGTTTAACAAACGCTGACGCTACCCAATGAAAATGAGGGGCGCGCCTCGAGTCCCCTTCTCCCAAACTAAGCTGATTACTATAAGTCTCGAGGTGAGGAGCACATGCGCGCTTCAACGCCAGCCGAGACCTAAAAAGTGCTTTGAGTCCTTTAAAGGAAAGAGTGTAAATCCGCCCGTAAACGATCCAATCCCGGCGGGCGGGGATCAAAGGAGACAGGGTGGCAACAAATAATGATTGACATGCCTTCAGTGCAATCATTGCGCTGTTTTTGGCACAATTTGTGACGCTAAACGACGCGCACAAATCACAACTGAAGGCGGAGCTGGGACAAGGCTTTTGGAATCGTATCGATTCCAAAAAGCCTCATAAGATGAGAGCAACGCATGCGCTGCTTACGCCAGGCTGAGACCTAAAAAGTGAAGGGTAAACTGCCAACAATTCCAGCAATTTTAAAAAAATGTAAAGCCTCCAATCCACTTAATGTTCCTGAAGAATCTCTTGTGATGCGTGCAGAACTCCTTGTTCCCTTGGAACCCTCAGAGCAAGCTCTGTCCAGTTTTGATGAATCCAGTTGTCCTGAAAAAGCGGATACGTCCCATGCTCATTACATCCTAATATAAATGTAGTCTCTAATGTGTCATGCTATAATCGTTTCAATCCATTAACCATAATCAAACAAAATGGAAAAACTACTGCACATAAAGTTTCTAGTGCAGAAAGTAATCACATTCAGTCAACTACTATATACAATGTTTGGGGGGGGAACGAGTAGCTTTGACATACGTGACTCCAAATTGGATCATCTTAAAACCTTAATTCTTTCTCTGTCCACTCAGGTTACCAGTTTGTTAGCTAAAACATGCTTTTGTTGCCAAGATCATAAGTGTAATCAAGATGTCAATGAGCCTCTGGTGTTAAACCAGTCAGGTACTAATTCCAAACCTCTAACTTGTGCTGAATCAGCCCAAGTGATTCGACAAGTGGCTACTGGGAACTATAATAAATCTCATTTAGGAAAGGTGACTGAGTCTGAAAGACCACCAAGCAAATCTTATAATTCTTATTCTTCTGTGGGCACCCATAGATTTGACACACAGCAATCGCAAAATCATCTGAATTGCCCAATCAAAGAATCATTGCCTTATGCTACTTCATTGGATAGGAGAAACCACTACAGTGGAAGGCGCTTGTCTATAGCAGATAAATCTGGACTATCTATCTCTCACCAACCAAGAAGTCGCCTTGTAAAAGACTATTCCAAATTTCCACAAGAGTCTACGTCCATTTGTTTGTTACAATCAATCTACATGGTTCAGGTCCTGAAATGAAAATCCGAATCTTTTGAGGACACAGAAGCCATAATTAATAAAGTGAACCATTGGCTCAGGGTGGAGAGGCATTGTCTTTCCGTGGTTATATATGGCATGCAAAAAGATACTCACCTAATCTATCTTCATATGATTATATACATACGGTTGGAAATCTTATACATTTTGAATTGTGTACATGTCATCTCATGGGGGTTAAATCGCTGGGAAAAATGCTGAAGGCATCTCCTCCATCTATTGAGATACCAAGAGCTTCTGTTAGGAAAATGCCCTGCCTCTCTCTCTTCTACACTATAACTCCCTTGCCTGCTGCGTCATCGAAATTGGAGGAAATTGACTATCTAATGTACAATTCTCAATCAAATCCTTGTCGGCTTACCCAGTGCATAATCGGTGAAGTATCTGTTGTAAACCCCAAAGTGATAAAAGCTGGTACTGTTCCTGTGAGTCAGGATGAGTTTAGTCTGGTTGCTACTATTATGAGAAACCCTTTTACAAACTGTTGCACTCTTGGAAATGTATAAGAGATTAAGGATGGGGATAGTTCAGATATGGTTAATATAAACAATTCTGCAAGAAATTGTTGTACTATTGAAAATGCACCAATAGTCACTCAGTCAATTTAGGTGACACCCAAGAGGTGAACAGATGCAAGTATATCTTGCACACCATGATAGATACCAATGAGAATGCATGTTCAGATGGGATGCCAGGCCCACCCCGCTTTGGACACAGGTCCAACAGATTTAATTGCTCCCCATCCAGCATTAGATTATTATCGTGGAATGTAGCTGGACTAGGTTCAAAGTTGATTGATCCTGATTGGGTGGCATACATAGAAGAACATGACATTTGTATGTTTCAAGAAACCTGGGCCACAGAAAAAGTGTTTGTTGATGGGTTCACTACTTTTAGCATAGAGGCAAAACCAGCTGAGCAATTTGGGAGAGCAATTGGGGGTCTTATGATTTTAATTAGGAATTGATGTATTGGTGCATTTCCATTAATGGACATAGATTGCCCTGATTTAATGGGGATTACCGTGATTTATGTAACAATACTTTGTTTGGCCCTTTTTAATATTTACGTTAGAAACACAAGGGTATCTAATAAATTATCCACATTGCTTCTTCTGGAAGAAGTTATGGTCACTGTGTAGATAAATACAAAAATTATAGTAGCATGGGATTTTAAAATTTCCCATGAACCTTCAATTTATCTATGTGGGATTACTGGCGAGGAAGATGAAATTTGGGTTATCCCGCCTCTACCAGGGCAACCTATGAAAAACCCCTCCAGTCTTGCACTAAAACTAGGCTCGTTAACAGTTAGCAGGGGATTTAAGGCATGCAATGGGTGCACCGTCTCCGATCCTAGTAGAGCACCAACTTTTAAGAAAGGTGAGTGTTCTAGTGTTATAAATTATGTTCTTGTTGAAGCGCGATTGTGGTCACTTCTGACCAATATGAAAAGGGGGAACACGATCTGAGAGAGACCACAACTCGTTGGGAGTAACATTGGTGGGAGAATCCTTGAGGCAAGAAAATATTTGCACAACTATTGTACCAGCTCCTCTTGTAACTAATAATCGCTGCTATGTTTCCTGGCCAAATGTATTGTCAAACCCAAAATTATACTCATAGATTTATAGTCTTTTTGTTAAACATTTGGCAAAATATGTGGGATTTCGTGAAACAAATTCCTGTTTTAAATATACATAATCAGCTGTTTGAAGAGTTGCAAAAAGCCTTTTATAATGTATTTATGCGAAACCCAACTCTGCTAAGGAGAGAGAGTGGTTTGACCAGGCATGTAAATCAGCTAAGTCTCACTAAGACTGGCCATCATAGATGGTGATCGGACCAAAATTAGCAAAGCAAGCTGTATTTATAAGTCACTTTTGAACAAGGCAAAAAGGAATTGGGACGTAAAACTCGGGAAAGATCTGCGAGCCGCTAGTAAAACAAATGACATTAGGTTATTCTGGCGTCTTGTGGCTCAAACTAAGTAGGATAAATAAAGTCACATCATTATAACATCTTGCCTGACAAATGGGTGGCTCGTTTGTCTACCCTTTATGCCACAGAGATTGTACCAATCTAAGGCATAGTAGCAACCTAGACGCCTTTATAAAATCAGATATCATAACCTCTACAGAAGTCATTGCCCCTGTTGTCTTTAGACTTGATGATACAAATAGAGCTATTAACGCCCTAAAATCTGCTAAGGCCCCCGACCCAGGCACAATTCCTGGAGATTTATATAAAATAGAGACCCTAATCCTGACAACTTATTTACATTTATTATCAAATGCAGTAGCAGCTGGGGGCAAAGTACCCGACTCTTGGCTTGGGGCAAAAATTATTTTAATATATAAAAAGGGCGATGCAAGTGATCCCTCAAATTATAGGCCGATCAGCCTGATTGATAATGCTCAAAAAAATATCACAAAACAAATCTTAAACTCCATGATTGGGCTGATATAAATTTTGTCCCCTCTTCAGGCAGGTTTTAGAGCAAAGGTTAGCACAATTGAGCAGATTTTTAGGTTTACAATTTTATATTGGAAATATGTTTTACTACAAAACCAAAATCTTTCTGTGGCGTTTATTGATTTAAGAACTGCGTTCGATCTTATACCACACTCAACCTTATGGCGAGTATTGATGAAAATGGGAGCTCCAGGAAATCTTGCCCACCTAATTAACAAATTACATGAGCATGACTATGCTAGAGTTTGTTGGGGTTCTAATGGAGAACTAACTGACCATATCCCCATTGTGCGAGGTTTACGCCAGGGCTGTGTTCTCGCACCTACATTGTTCTCCTTATATATTAATGACGTTGCAGAGGCCATGGAGAAATGCAGAAATGATTCCCCTGTTTTGAACAATAGAATGATACAAATTCTTCTCTTTGCTGACGAATCCCTTATTTCAAAGACACCTATGGAGCTCCAAATTTTAATTAACACATTTTTAAGCTTTTGCAATTCTAGAGTTTTGGAGCTAAATGTGATTAAAATCAAATTTATGGCATTTGGAAAAGATAAGAGGAAGAATTCCATTGCTCAGGTAGGTAGTGAGATTTTAGAAAGAGTACACAATTTTGATTATCTAGGTGTCAGACTTATGGACAATTATAGGTGGACAAGTCAACTGAATAGGAGCACCCTAGTGATAGAGCACAGATTTAACGCTATTATCAGATAGATTTTATAAGCAAACATCGCGTGTAGCCTCACCTGCCCTGGAAATCTATCGTGCTAAAGCTCAGGGTGCGGCTCTATATGGCGCTGAGATTTGGCACTGTGCTGATGCTCACCTGCTGACAATAGCGGAAAACAATTTTATCAGGAGTTTGCTTTCTGTTCCATCTAGCTCACCCCTTACCCCATTATATTTTGATGTGCTTTTGAAAAGAATCGCTGACCTGGCTGTTTTAAAATTTTAGTTTCCTGGGTCCGTCTCTGAACTATACTCGAGTTAGGAGTTTATAAAGATTCACTTATAGACTTATCAAAGTTTCCAAAAGCTAGGACTCTTCCGTGGGTTAAACTTGTTTCAGCTTGGTTGGGTAAAATGGGGTTACATGGCTACTGGGACGATCCAACTGTAATTGGCAAATATGACCTTAAGATTGTGAAAGCTGGTTATTGGGCTTACGTAAATGAGGGATATATAACAAATAGTTCAAATGGCCCTCTGACTAATTTGTTTTTAGATTTTAAGTTCTTTCTCGTCTTTGAGCAATTCTTAGATCTAATATCCTCGCCTCTAGCCAGAAGCTTGTATATACGTTTTCTCCACGGGACCCTCCCTTTAAAATCTTTTACCTGCAAATGTTATATGAAACAAGATTTTATTACTTACCCAGCATGTGGGTTGAATGAGGAAGATGAGTTACACATAATGTTTTTTTGTCCTGAGTACTATAATCCCCGTCTCAAATGGATTGTGCCAATCTGCTGTGACATGGAAACTTCCAGACACTTGGTAGCCTTTAGAATTTTAAGAAGCGATACAACTGCAAGAGTAGTATTTGCAGTGAGCAAGTTCCTACAGGCAATTTGGTTTAAGAGAAACTAAATTCTAAAGTCCGCAACTTAACGTTGTGCCAATTGTACAAGTATTTACAAATATCCTTTTCATTTTTTAAGCCATTAAGGATCTCTTTTATATAACATACTTATAGTGAGAACTTTTACTGGGATACAGTAACTGCAAACCTTTTTGATTTATTGCACATGACTGTTGGTCACATTATGCACGCTCACTTTCTGGATGTATTGCGTTGTTTTTCTATATTGTCCCTGTGGAAATGTTTTATGTATTGATATGATTCTGCTTGGACCTATTTTATCTCCTAGGGGATTGATTAAGTATTTCTACTTGATTCTATTAAAGATTATGAGATGACTATTACGATTTTATATATTTTCTCTTTGAAGTTCGATGAAGTATAAATGAATTGACATTGTATTTTTAAAGTACATGTTTCAATGGTATTGTATTTTTGTTTGTGTAAACTTTGATGGTTTAGTATAACCGAGTAAAGTATATTACTGCTATAAAAAATGCCAGTGGGTCTCGACCTTGTGTGGACACAATGAGGGCCAATGGGTAACGTGTCCAGATGTCCTGCATGGGGAGAGCTGTGTCCTGATTGGCTGAGCGTCCGTAACTTCATGTGGAATCTAACTTTCAGTTTTTTGGGAAAGCGATCCCCTCCAGCTATGGGCTTTTTATTGGGCCCAATCTCCTTGGACCATCGTGGTGTCGCTGACTATCTGTGGGAATTACCTGTGTTTTTTCTGTTTGCGTTTGTCCTGCTGCTTACGTGCCACCCTACCTGTGATCCTGGCGGCATGCCCCCTTGTCACCAGTTCCCAAAGGGCTGGGGCCCTTTTCTTCACACCCACTAGTTGTATTGCTGTCTAGTACTGCAATGAATCTCTCGGTCACCCAAGTGTGTTCACTCGGACAAGTGGGAGTGCACACACGTCGTGCCGTTGAGAAACCCGACGGATGGGGGGGGTTGCGCTTCAGGGAGCTCTAGCACTGGACTGGGGATGTTAGGATTGCCTAGACCTGGTGGCCCGATAGTCTACCGCGTCTGGATCTAGTAGCTTGTTGTTCGGTGGCTCCTTCGACGGATGATTGGTATAACTTAATGTGGAGATGACAGGCATTGGAGAGAGCACTTCCATTCCTACATACAGTGGGTGGGGCGCGGATGCCTTTTGTGCGGGCTCTAGGATAGGGTTGTCGGTCTGGGCCTCCTCAAAGATGGCCTACAGTTCTAACAGTGCTTCTCTTCTTGTCTTCGTCTGCCATACGTATTCGGTCCGAATGTGTGTTTTTGTGTGTTTGATTATTTTAGTGTCGAAGGTTTACCCCTCTGGCCAGGGAAACACTTGCGCCTTAGTGTGTGCGTGCCATTCGTAGCAATACTTGTTAAGTTTTTTAATCAATGTGGGGAACCTAGCTTGCAAGGGCGACTCCATGATGGCTAGGAACTTTTTTAAGAGACTGACATGCGCTAGCTTCATGGGAGCAAACAATATTAGATTCTACCCTGATCGTTGTGGAAATCAATACATGGGGATTACCGGTTACAGCTACTTTTACAAGCTCAATACTATGTACATAGATACATCAGAATAGACTTTTCACAAACAAAAAATGCATATGAAGGGTCACAACTTGAAAGAAAGTGTAAATGTTAGTTAAAAAGGTGGGAATTCAACAAACATCAGATATGGAAAAACAATTGTAGGAATTTGCAGTGCCTTCATAAGCACGTAGAGTCAATTATGAAACACAACACTAAAGACAAGACGTCCAATTCCAACAATTTACCTATGCCACAACATTAAGAATGCATCAATTAGTAACCATAATGAAGAGAAAGCTAGAGGGAAAAAAATGACAGAGAATAAATTTGGACTTTGTCAAATCATTCCTTAGCCTGCTCCTAAGTGCATGTTAGCCGATGAAGACGGGAGGTTTTGTGCTGTACACGGGACTAAGTGAGCCTGATAGTCTGTCAATATCGGCTCCAGGACAGAGATAATAATTTATGCGAAACGAGGAACAACTCGACATCCACAGGCCTTCCGTTGCCAAGCACAAGCTATACCTAATCTCGAAGGTCGAAAGTTTCCCCAATGTCCAAATACCACCCTATATCACACCCAGGGGTAATGCATACTATCTGTATCACACCCAGCGGTCCAAGCGCATAACACCTCTCACTTCTTTCAGATACCACCAGTGTTAGAAACCAGTAGCACTGAGAAAACCCTTTTAGACTAAAAAAATAAGAACAAGGTGCTGACCCTATATACCACCCAGGGACTAATCATATCATCTGTATCACGCCCTGCGGTCCAATCAGTGAGGTTTCGCCCCTGTATCACACCCAGGGGACAAGCGCACCATCTGTATCACGCCCAGCAATCCAAGTGACTAACAACCTTCACATTTCCTAGCATGCAGGCTATCGAAAAAGGGTGACCTCCAGGGATCACCTCCGAGGCTGCCTTGTGACTACTCAGTTCAGACACATAGTAGGCAATTTCTGTCAGTGGTGGGACGCTCAGGTTAACGTTTTGTGCTTCTTTCTAGTTTGCCATACGCAAAATGCTGGAAATAAGGAGCAGATGTAGTCTCTTACCCAATTGATAACCGCTTTAGTACAAACCTCTTCCCCGCAGATTCAGCAGAGCTTTCAATCAATTGCAGCATCTGCTCACCTTCCTTGCTGTTCTGATGTGAATCCGTAGGAGCGGGGTCCTTTACTATGGCTGCAGTAAATCGCACTCACCCATGGCAGATTGATTTTTGGTGATTTACACTTTCTCGTGCAGGGAGAACTCGCCAAATATAACGGATACCTGCTTTGACTAATATAAAAGAATACGTAAGTTGATTATATGATTACGGATTACAAGGCCTAAGTTAACTAGCAGAAAGGGAAATCGTTTTTTAGATGTGTGATTGATTTTATCTAGAACGGAAGTAGAACAGGGAATACGATTTTGCATCCAAGTGGCCGGACAGGTTGAGGAAGGAATATAGCTGGTTACATCGCATGCGTTTACAACGCATGCGATTACAACGCGTTTTATGTTTTTGGCCAATGTGTGCAACAGTAGGGAAGGTGATGGAATAGTAAATTATACTATTCCTTAGTTTAGAGCGCCCCTAGAGCAAGTTGTTGTAACTACTTGCGTTGTAATGGTACTGCGATGTAACAATGCAGTCGTTGTGATGACCGTGTTGTAATTGCATGCGTTGTAACGCATGCGGTGTGATAGCTGTTTCCTTTGAGGAGGTCGAGGGGTACGCCCCATAGCGATGAAACATGTGTTGACTAGAAAAGAATAAAATGCCAACAGGCCGAAAAATAAAAAGATTGTTAAAATTTAATTTCTGTTGCTATTTACGCATGTCTGTACTTAACAGTTAATTGAGCGTGTGCTTGAGGTTAGAATACGTCGCTGAAGTCCAGCCAAAAAATTGTCTCCACTGGTCTATGGATAAAGCAAAACTAGTAGTTCCCTTTAGCTTGTAGTAACTTCCATGTTGGGTGACCGAACTGCACTCCAACGACTCTCATGGGTCCAGCAGACTCAGGAGCAGCTTTTGAGGATTGGAACTTAGTCTCCCAGACTGCACTTTAGCAGACAGCGGCGATCAGTCTTTTCTTGGCTACCAACTACTGTGGCTGTAATTGAGATTATCCCAATTAACCTTTGGCGTCACCTTCTCTGTCTGGGCTTCGGGGGACAACTTTTCTTTGACCGGGCAACTCAGGCACAGTCCTCTTTGCTAGCCCAAGGAGCATCAGGTGCAGTCCAGTCTTTGATGCAGACTCTCGTTGCTAGATTGAGCAAACAGCAAAGCAGTCGTTCTTGATCCGCTGTCCAGCATAAACATAATTTGAGGTATGGGTGCCAGGAGTGTTACTTTTATGCCCAGTTCCTGCCCTCAGGGGAGGGGGCGACTACAAGCCAATGCACTACCAGGCCCCTCCCACCCAGTGACAGCTTCCTGTGAAGTGATGTCATCTAGCTAACCCAGAATGCATCATTCTGCCCACTCCCAAAATGGCTGAATCCTTCTCTTGGTGTGTAAATCTCCCTAGCCCATCCCAGAGATGTGGCTACCTGGGGGCTACACGCCCACAAAAAAATGGTTTGAGAATGGCTTCTCCCTCGGTCTGTGATGCCAACTCGTCTGCTAGAACAAAAGAGCAGCCCCTCTTGTGTGGGTCTACCATTTCCCTTCAAATGCATCTTCCCCTTTGAAGCTTGCCTTTCGGGCTCCCACCTGTTTGGCCTTCCTGCCAGGAGTAGGTCACACCTCTTCCATCGGCAGGCCCTTTGTGTTCCTTCCTGAGAGTTTATAACACCACTCCCTAAGAGGGCAGAAGGATGTCTCAAGGTCAACAATGTGTTCAACCATAAACTGTAACTGGAAACTTCGGAAACAAAGTGGCAACTTTCTAAAGTTGCCATTTGTGCAAATATTACATTAAATTCGAATTGAGCATCAAGTCAGGTTTAATGCAACAATTCCTTTAATACCTTGAAGTATCACCTTTAGTAATCCCATTGAGAAGTAGCACTGCTGGGTAGTCAGCCTGTAACTCTGTACTCCCCAATGGCGATACTAGTCTTTCCACAGTAAAAAGAACAATGTAGGGTTTTTACTGCTTGCCCATATAGAAACACAGGTCCTACTTTTTGATCTAGAGCACCCTGCCTTAGGGCTCGTTAGGACTGCCTTGGCGGTGACTTACATTTATTAAAAAGCAAGGTTTGGGCTTTGCCTTTACTTTAAATGTCAGTCGAGTAAGCAGTGTAGAAACTTTTCTGCCTGTAATAGCAGTCCAGGTGTCATGCTTTACCTTATTACACGCATCGTGGCACAACCAGTGCTGCAGTCTACAAGGGACACTTAAGCTACAGGCCCTAGGTACCCCTTGAACCATATTTTGGGGACCTAGAAGTAATTTAACTTATACCAATTGTGGCTAAGCCAGTTAAACTTACACAAATTGTTTTTTTTCACAACAGATTTTATTGTTGACAGGCAAAATGATCCCAGGAGGATCCAGGGCAATACATCGTATGCATAACATGGAATTAGTAATGGCAACTTTTACAATAGATTTGTCGAGAAAATGAGGATACACAGGACTGAATCAAACGAAAGTAGACATTATAAACAAAGAACAGCAGTGTCGCAATGTCCATGTAAACATTATCAGATATTACCTCAAATCGTGATAAATTAGTATAGATACAATTGGTCACAGAGCGCATACCCAACGTTGGATCTTCATGGCAAATCAGTACATATTGCCAGGGGAATAGGTTCAAGATATAGACCTCGATAATCGGCCCACCTCTTCTATATTTTCGGGTGTTTCTGGGGACAGCCACGTGCCTTAAACAGCATTTCCAGCCCCATAAAGAAATCAAGGTCCTGCTTCCATGCCCCAACAGAGGGCAGGGAAGTTGCCTTCAAAGCCTTTGCAATGTCGCACTTATCCAAGGTAAGCCCCAGAAATAGCAAGTTTCTTTTTTTGTATCTAATACCTCCGATCTCGTCGGTAATGTGAAGCATAGATAAGCACCGAGACCGTGGAACATCCGACCTCAAAACCTCGGAGAGGCAGGTCAGCACCCCACGCCAAAACCGCGATAAAGCAGTACAGTCCCATGTCGTGTGGAGGAAGGTGCCTTCAGCCAAGCCGCAGCGCAGGAATAAGGGGGACACAATTATCCCAGCCCGCCAAAGCCTGTAGCGAGTAAAGTATACCCGGTGGAGGTGTTTGAATTGTATAATTCGAAGGAGCGCCGCAATGGCCGCACCACACGGGGATTCAAGAGCCTTAACCCAGTCGTCCTCGTCAAGTGGACCAAAGTCTTCTTGCCAGGCCTCCCTGGTCTTGTGGAGTGTGTTGTGACTATTAGTGACTAAGGTGCAGTATAATGCTGTGATTTTGTGCGCGCCCATCTCACCTAAAAACACCTTAGCCTCAATGGGGTTAAAGTCAGGAATAGTGTCTTGCAGCGCAAGGTAAGGGTAGAATGCGTGACGAAATTGAAGATAATTATAAAATTGCGAACAGGGCATTTGAAAGTCAGATTGTAGTTGTTGGAAGGACTTAAGGGTCTGACCATGAAGGACATCACCAACCGTTGAGATTCCAATAGTGTCCCAGCATACAAACCCCGGGAGTTTAAGCAATTGCGGTAGGAGGCCATTGCGCCAAAGGGCCGTCTCGTTAGTGAGAGACTTACACATCTTTAAAGTGTGAGAACACTGGCACTGAGGCCTATTTGGCAGGACTCTGTGAACTTACATAGTAGGAAAACCAGCAGCATCATTTCACAGTTACTGTAAAGTGAAGCAAAAGGTGAGGGTGGCCCTGTAAAGAGCCATTTCCTTACAAGAAACATCCATCTATACTATAATACATGTGAGCCTTCAATACATATACAAGTCTTTCTCTAATTTCCTTATTACAATAAACTTTTGACGACTCTAGTCACCTGTAATAATAAAGACATAGCTGCTCAACTGTAATAAATTATTACAGTTGCGTTGTGATGTCATAATGCCTGCTGCCAGTGGCCAATGTGAAAGGCAGGTCATGGAACATCGTTGTAGCTACAGTTTAGACAATAAAACTGGCTTTTCATTCTTCTGTATTGTTTTTCTAAAGGGAACAGTAATCAGAGAAAGGAAATGTTTATTGCAACATGTTAAGATTTTCTCGCTATAGGTTATTACTGGAAAGTTATCATTTCTATACATGTTTCTACGCATTGTGAGCGACATTATTTTTTAATCTGCCTTACAATAAATTGATTCTAACGCTTTTTTGCTACAAATTACTGTTTTTGTTGTGTTTAATTTCACACTTCAGATTCTACTTTTATACTTCGTCAGTGCAACCATACTATATCTTTCATATGAAAGAGCATGACATTAAGGATTTAAGTGGCTGGTGGGAAGGGTGAGGAATGACCATGTATTATAATAAAATACCTCATGGCAAATATTAGAAGGGTATTGCAAGTCACCTAGGAGTTACATGAACTTATAAAGGAACTCAGCCTTCAGCTTCATTTCTCTTTATGGTTACAGAACTCTTTGGTGACTTCTAATATCCTTATAATTAATGACGGGGAGTACTATATCCTGTTTTAAACGTTTTAGAGGTATCCGTATGGAACAAGACAGGAGCTTGAGTGAACATTGATTTGAGGAAAAAATACTTTGTTCAAATAGATCAGTACAAAATTAACAAAGAAATCCCAAAAGACAATTCATGAATTGCACAATCCAAATGGCATTACACAATAAACAAATTTGCCAAATGAGGTACAGAAAACTATTTTCCACTTGCTCCCTTCTTTTATATGCATAAGGTGGTAAGCACCTAATCCTTGTACACATTCTTAATAACCTTTAATACGGAATACAGGATACTGATCCTTTAACATGAGTGGATGTAAACCTCAAAAAATAATACAGGGTCTGAGATCTTTCTTCAGAACAAAAGACAGTGGCCTCAGATGGAGATCAAGAACATACAATCAATTAATTTAGTATGTTCTCTTATAAATAGGCATTTAGTATCACTGTTGTTGTTCATCAAAGGAAGGATGCACCCAAATGGTGCGACTGCATCAGGTTCACTTGGTATGGCACATTTGTATTCCAGGTTAGGAGGAAGCAAGCAGTCATCAGGTTTAGCAAAAATCATTGCATATTCATAAACTGTGGTGGCAGTGAAAAAGATTAGCCACAACGAAATCTATACTAGTTGTGGAGTCTTTCATTTCTTTAATAGATGACCAATAACTTACTGAAGGGTAGCAATGATCATGATAAAACTGTTATTCTGGTAGCCCAACTGGCATGCGGATTGAACTTCCTTTCCAAATAGAGCATCATTTTAAGAGGCTATTAAAAGTTAGTACTCCAAAGGAGACCTGTAATGTTGATCAAGCCTCCCCAACTGGCCTTGAGGTCAATGGCATAAACTTAACTGTCAGGACAACTTCAGGTATCTGTTTAGCTCTCTAAGGGATATTGGTTTTAAAGGCCCAATCATGGCCATTCAACGTGCTCCACTATCCAGCAGCGCCAGAACAGTAATCGTTCTTTCTTCCCTAGTTCTGAAGACAATGTGCATGAGAAATAATTGACTGCATGAAAACATCATAAATGATCTAATATAAAGGAGCCTTTGCAAACACTCTCTTTTCTCTTTCCAAGAGATCTGGCTTTTACTTGAATATTTTTTAGGACATTCAGGGCAGGCACGGACCATACGTCCAGAATCTCAACTAAGACAATCCAGCCTATCGCCGATGTTTCTATTCATCCTTTGTTAAAGGACCCCTAACTTGCGCTATCAACATAGATTTTTCTCGGGACGTAATGTCTACATTACTTTCTCAACTGCGAACAGGATGAACCATTCGCAGATGCGAGTTGAATCAACCCACTCAAGACTCCTTTTTTCATTTCATTTGAAACTGATGGTGTTTGATGAGTTGAGCCAGTGGGCACATATTGATGTGAAAAGGTATTGGAACTGAGATGGGCAATCAAGATGATCAGTAGGCAACCCAGTGGGCAACACTACATGTGGAGAACTTGGCAGCTTTGATCTTTGCAAGTCATTTGCAGGTAAGAGTGAACAATGAGATCCACACAAAGCATTCCCTGAAATTCCGATCCACTCATTCAGTTGTCTGTGTCATCACTCTCCGAGACTATGAGCGAAATATTTGCGTTGCTTATGGGGTCTGTTAAGTGTTTAATGCTGCTTCCTAGCTGACTCCTCGTGGTAATGTGGTGGACATAAAAGAAATAAAGGAAAGAAGAGGGACATCCAATTAAATACGAATGGACTGGGCCATTGCGTGGATTGCACAATTCACAAATAAAAGCTGCCTGATATTCTTCATTTGGAGGGCGTAAAGAGGTCTGCTTTTGCATTTGCTGCTGTGGTCTTCATATCTTTAAGGGGCCTCAAGAGGAATTGACTGTCAGAGTGTAGTGTTTTGTTAGCCATAATCCTGAATTTGTCATGTTACTTCTTTCTTCAAGTATGAACTCAGGAAGAGGAGGTTTGAACTGTAGTTAAACTAGTATACTGGCGTTTGCCAGTGATGACTGCCAGTATCATACAGTCGGGGATCGTATCTTTGAGAAGGACATTATTAAGGATGTTTTGATTTTGGGAACCAGTGATAGAAGGGCCTTGGGCCACTACACTAAGCTTGGTTTTACAGACACATCGAGGGCTTTGATAGTATCTGCTAATTGTATCTATTCATCAGCTTCCAAATAATGACTGCATGAGAGAACAATGGAATGGTAGATACACTTGTTATTTTATCTAACTTTTTTGTTTTTGGTATTGAATATTTGAAAAAACATTACCATGTCCTTGTACTGTGGTTGCGTTTTTCTGTAGCACACTAATGCCCATTATTTGTTAACATTGTAATACTTGCCTCTACTGACTTTTTACCCCGGTACGTTTGCCTCCACTAGTTAGGAATGGTAATGGATGATAGAGAGAATATGTGGGAGGAGTCTGCAGTCAAAGCCCCACTCTCATTTGTCACCAACTTTACTAAAGCTGCTTGTACACACCAGAGGCGCAAACTGAATTCCAGCTTCTATTAATTTGTTTACATTGTACCAAGCATTTTTATTTCAGTTCTACTTACCTACGCTGACATCGCCCTCTGGTAAGTCTGCCCCTGCTAGTTAGGAAAGGTAAGAATTGATGAACAGAAGCACTAGTGGAATGAGTAGTGAAGCTCTTCACTCATTGACCAACAAGCCTGCTTAAGCTGCTTGTACACCAGAGCGACTTAAACATATTTCCTGCTGCTCCTAGTGTGTTTACATTGCACTAAGCAATTTATTTCAGGAATGCTTTCCTCTGCTGACCTTTCTCCTCAGTAGGTCCTACCTCACTCATTGAGGAAACAATGGACTTTAAAAAGAGATATTATTCACAGTTTTTGACCAATACGTTTCGTACTACATTATCATATTATCCGGCGCACTGCCCAATCTGAGAAATGGAGCACCTTTAACAGAGTGTAGCTGGAACAGTGGACTCTATTGCAATGAACTTGCTCTTGCACTGGGAAGAGCACATTAGTGAAAGACGGACTGCCAGTTTGAACCTGCAGGTCTGCGTTTCAGTGCTGGCAGCAGCTTCGCCTGAGTTTGGAAGGGTGGCAGAGATACTCTTCTGGCGAATGAAGAGAATGACTGCACTAACCTGCTGGGGGCTCACTGGCACACCCTTTCCCTAGTCCAAGGGGAGCACTCGCAGGGTAAGCTGACTGTGTGCTATCTTTATGTGGAGCACCTCCTGGCAATCGTTTGCCCCTGCAATTCCAACTTTAGTGCAGCACAGGCACAAAGGCACCTAATTCCCTCACTTGCAGGGGTTCACGCCATACCATAAATTTGGGTAATGGTTAGATTCCTATAGGGAGGTTGGAGAGGAAACTTTATGCCCATGCATAAAGAGCGTAACTGAATGCTCTCTTATTAACACAAATAAGAACTCTATCCAGACCATGCAGATTTTTAATTATGGCACAAACATACTTAGATCAATGTGATAAGTGTGCTGTACTAAAAATCATTGGTAAAGTCAATGGGTCTTACCTTTATAACATGTGTGTGCTGATCTATTGTTCTCCGATTGTTTAATTTCTTTACTTGATAAAGTAAATGTGTATAAATGGTAAAGAGTGATTTCATTTTTTCAGTAGGTGTCTTACGTAGGTAAGGAAAGATTGTTTGAGTGCATATTTGTTTGACCGATTATTTGTTTGTAGCAATGAATGTTTAAATAAGACTTTAATTGTATGTATGATGTAAAAATTGTGCTCATAACAATTTACTTATATTCGGTAATGCTCTTTTTTGTAGAGACCCTATCTGGCCACAGATTCCTCATCATTTTAATACTCTCCAGGGGTCAGACTGGATACAGAAACGTTTCAAAAGTATATCAGTGCGCCGTCAGGTGGCGCTGTGCACCTCCGCAATGAAGCTGTTCAGCTCCAGAAATGACATGCAGAGCCTCTTTAGGATCTACTCCTGTGTGCTGATATCAGTTGCTTTTGAGGCTGTCAATGACCTCAAACGCACACCTACAAGTGTGAATTGGTTATGACCAGTGTGCAGGTTCCTAGACTTGGGATCTAATTAATGGATAGAGTCCATTCACAGAACAGGGAAGATGGGAATGTCGGTGAGGAATCTGCAGCTAGAAAGAGTATTCACTAAAAAGAGCATTAACAAAAGGTAAGTTACTTGTTCTCAGGATAGAAACTTCTAACTGCAGATTCCTCACCTTTTGTATAGATACCATAGCAGTACCTATTTGGAGATGGGTCTTTAAATGGACTCAAACCATAAAGTCATGCAAGACTGAGTGGGCAAAATGCCCCTCCCTGCAAACTTGACTACCCAGGAAATTTTCTACTTTTTAGGGAAAATCATTAAGTACAATGGGAATGTCCAGATTTGGGCTCTGTAGCTCACTGGGCCATAGAACGCAATCTGCACTGCAATCAGGATGCCTAACGAGGCTGAGGCTAGTCTGTGGTTACTTGTGTATCTGTTGTGCAGGGGCATAACAAGACATGGCTGTACTGTTCCTGTCTGGGACTCAAAGCAGTTGGATCAGGACTACAAGGCCCAGCAGTGAGGGGCCAGTGGCGCAGCCACAGTGCCCTGGGCCTTGATGAACTATAACAAAAAAAACGCTGATACTGTGACAAGTCTTGAGACTCAACTTCTTTTATGAGGACACATCTTGAACTGAAACAAGTGTCAAAGACCTTTGTTTTTTGAATTAATCAAAAAGTTTCTTTATTTTGGATTTTTTAACCTTCCGTTTAACAAAACATTTTTAGAAAAGTGAACAATCAATTAATGATAATTTTTAGAAAAATTGTCCCACACTATTCATTGATTTTCTTCATACATACTATTCTGACATATCATTCATTCCCATACATTCATTGTATCCATACATTCACAAGCACACGTATCCTGAATATCTGGTTAGAAAATAAACGTAAAAGTCTTTATATTAGGACCACAGAGAGAGATTTTGAACAAGATAATCTCTATATTAGTTTCTTTTTTCAAGGTTTTTGAAAATTCTTGTGGTCTCTTCACAAGGTCTACGCGTTTCGAGACCCCTTCTTTCCAGGGGCTCTCATCAAGACCTGTGGGTTTAAAGACAATACGTTTATTTTCTAACCAGATATTCAGGATACGTGTGCTTGTGAATGTATGGATACAATGAATGTATGGGAATGAATGATATGTCAAGAAGTTGAGACTCAAGACTTGTCACAGTATCAGCGTTTTTTTTGTTATAGTTGATTAGAGGCCCAGCTTTACTGTCCCCGGCCCACCTCCAGTGTTGGTTTTTGGCTGGGCCTTGATGAAAGCAAGGTAATTGGGCCACTCCCCCCCCCCCCATCCACATGATGGATGTAAAATACATCCATAACCTGGGTAAACTGAGCTTGTAACACATCTGGGTTCTGGTGCCATTTCAACTGCTGCACTAACAATAGCTATGCAACTGAGAGGGGCCTCATCCCCTGAACCTTGCAGCCATCGTTCTGTATTTCAAGGCTGAGGAATGAGGCCTCCGCTTAGGCCTTGAAGCATAGGACCATGTCTAAGAGGCCATGGAGAGGAGAGCTAGTGGAGTACCAATGGTTCTATGGGCCCTGATGCAAGCAAAGTAAATGACTGTCTTCAGGCCATTGACTGGACAGTACAAAATTGCCATAATTTGGATGCATTGGGCCCATAAGCCTAGAGGGCCATGGTGCCCCTGCACAATTGATAGCTATGCCCCTCAGAGGTTATTCCCCCACCGGGCCTCACAGCCATTTTACACTGCTTTGAGGCCTGGGGAGAAGGCCCCCTTAGGATTCTCAGCACTGGACCAAGGCTGTAAGGCACAGGAGAGGATCAGCTTTTCCTGGGCCTTGCAGCCCTGGATCATAGCTGCAAAGTGCATGGGAGAAAGGGCCAGCTGCAGAGCAACAGCACAATTGGCCCTGATTCAAGCAAATAATGCTGAATAGTGAAAGACAGCCATAACTTGGATTGATTGGGTCACTAACATACCTGAGCCCTGGTACCGTTGTGGCACCCACTGAGATCTACACCCACATTCAATGGGCCCCACCACCATGATCCAGTGCTGCAAAGCTCATAGGCAGGGGCTCGTCCTCTGAGCGCCCAACCATGGCTGCAAGGCCCTGGTAAGAGAGGGCCTCTCCTGGGACATTAAGTACTGGAACATGGCTATAAGGTCCAGTGAAGGCAAGCTTGTAGAATAGCAATAGTGACAAGGACCCTTATGTACCAATGGTCTAGTGCTGCGAGACCCAAGAAGGGTGTCCAACTGTTCATAATCACTTCACAGGGCACTTTGTGCCTGAGGAGAAATAGTTTGCATGCTGAGTGATCAGGTTTGTAGGCAAGCAGGGGGACTATGATATGCATAGCACTTTTGGGGGGTTTCATTCTAATTCCTCCTCCAGTAAAGCTGGCCATTTTAAAAGATTACCTGGCTAGAGATCAAATTTATAGAGTGGTTACTATGCCTACTATACTTGATTTCTAATCACTCCAACCTCCTGGAGTAAGCCTTGACTGCTTCCTATTGTAAATTTTGAGATAAGTTAAGAAAATGAACATCCGTGGTATCCAAATGGAATGAAATAGTCTTAAGCTTTGAATTACCAGTAGTAATCAAGCAGATTGCCCAGTAGCTCGTCACTGCCACAAGACCTGGTCTAGTGGGTAAGTTTTAGCCCTGGAACTAGGATAATCGACATCTAACCTCAGCTTTATGACGTCACCTAGATATGATGGAAATTACCATTGTATTTTAAGGCTGGGAATGGTCCAAAAGAGTGACATTTCCATGGGAAAGAAAGCCCTTTGACCTTGCCATGTGAATCAGTGCCACCCCAGTTGCGGTCTAGTAGACGAGTGTTATGTCGGAGCCAGGGTGACGTGCACGTGATGTGCAGCATGCGGTGCAGAGTTGCAGGCTGTGGATAGCGGGATCACTGGCCGCAATAACGGGACACTTACACAGAGGGTATTAGTTTATCACCGTGTATGTCGGCTATGTCACCACATGCATGCGCAGTGTACTTTATTCAACGTGCCCACGGTACGCAGGTGAAACCAAGCATAACCACGTCCTCGGGGGAGTCACATCTCACCCCCGCGATCCGTCAAACATGGACACTTCCATTACAAGATCGCCCATGCGTGATACAACACTCCTCCCCAAAAAGCAAACATTAAAGCATAATAGAAAACCTTACTCTCACAGAAGTCATCGTCTCTGCATAACTGCAACTGGGATTACACAACATTTGAAAAACTTAAGTCACACAGGGTGGTGTCTCAGCAATGAAAATCCCTGAGTTTTCTGGATGGTTCAGGGTTGTTCCTCAGGTGATATCACCTGCGGGTCTCCCTGCATTCACCATTCTGTTCAGCAGTCACGAGGTCTCAGATGACCCTCTACTCCCATCTGGCGATTGCACCAGCACTTCATCACTTCTGGCCATAGGTGTTTCACCCTCGGAATCTGACCAGTCAGCACTGTCTTGACACCGAGATTCTCTGTCCATCTGACCTGTCTCCACAGGGGTCTCCATGATATTTCTTGAGAGGTGATACGTTGCAAGTAACCAGCTCCCTGCCTCTGGTGGCTGTAACTTGAGTGCCTTTCATGCTCATGATGTACCAGGGGTTTCTTTCTTACGGGAGTCGGAACTTGCTTCCAGGATGTCTATCCTGAATAAGGACTAAATCTCCCACTTGGATAGGTGACACCATTGCTCTTCTCCGCATACTGACTTGTGCATGAGCCTTTTTTCTCCTGTCATCAACAGCATATTCATTCACTCATAAAACGCTCAGCTTCTCCATTTGCCTGAGGCCACTTTGGCGTTATCTTTTGGTGCAAAATTCAGAGAGATTTTAGGTATGACGCAAATGCTTGTCCCTGGACAGGAGGACCATTATCAGTCTTTAACTCCTTGAGGAGTCCATGGGTAGCCATCACCTTTTCCAATTTCTTTATAACTTCTCCTGCACTCAGGGACGACAGTACTTCAACCTCAGGATACTTCGAATAGTCATCAATCACCACCATGGTTGTTTCCCATCAGGAAGACTTCCAAAATCCATGCTGGCACTTATCCATGGACCCTCCGGCTGCTTTTCGATGGAAATGGGCGCCGGGGGACTCTGGACACCGGCAGCTTGACACCACACGCAGGACCTTACTGCATCTTCAACTTTCTCATCCATGTTAGGGAACCATACTTCTGTTCTGAGTCTATTATTGATTTTCACCATCCCTTAGTGACCGGCTTGAGCGAGCCTCACCACTCGATCCACAAGAGTTAGCGGAATGACCAAACGGTGACCTCGGAGTAAACACCTGTTCGAATCAGCATACAGTTCGTGCCTCACATGATACAGGCTGTCAATCACCTTCCGGGCCTCAGGAGTGAAGGTGGCTCCTTGGCTTCTAAGACTGTGCCATTTGTTGGTCTTAACAGCTCCCAAAGCTTCCTGTAGGCACTCATCCAGGAGTGTTGCTTGACACAGTTCACTTAAAGATAGGGGCAGCGGAAAGGATCTTTCAGTAACATTCGGAACGTACTCCTCTGTTTCCTCTGCCTCTTCTATTTCACTGGGAGTGCTTCTCTGGGATGGCAAGATAGATAGTACGCTGGATTGCCGGTTCCAGGGTGATACTCAATTTTACAATTATATTCTTGTAGCTGCAACATTCACTTTTCGATACGGGGAGGAGGCTTGGATGCAGTTCCTGTGAACAGAGGGATGAGAGGCTTGTGGTCAGTCGTAACCACGAACGGTTTTCCGTACACATACAAATGAAAATGCCGGCACCCCAAATGCCCAGCAATTGCCTCTTTCTCTATCTGGGAGTACCGCTGTTTGGTATCTGTCAAGGATCTACTGGCAAACGCCACAGGAGCCCATTCACTTTCCTCGTCAGGGCGTTGCAGAAGGACGGCTCCTAAACCTTTCGGACCAGTGTCCACAACAACCTGAGTCTGCTGACGGGGATCAAAATATCAGTGTCGTTGTGCTCGAAAGGGCATCGTTGGTCACCTGAAAAGCATGTTCTTGCTTGGGACCCCATACCCACGAAACAGATGCCTTGGTTAGATCCCTCAGTGGAATGGTCAGGGAGGATAAATCTTTGATGAACCTACCGCAGTAGTTCACCATCCCCTGAAAACTGCACATTTCTGAAACATTGGTGGGAGATAAGGCTGCTTTGATTTCTCACACTTTGTCAGGATCGAGAGCAACTCCATCTGCCGAAAACATGTATCCAAAGAATTTCAGTTTTTGATGAAGGAACTCTCATTTCTCTCGATGGAGGGTTAATCCGGAATTTTGTATCCTCTAAAGCACCTGTCTCAGCCGACTGTTGTGTTCCTGTATGGATTTGGCATGAACAAGAATGTCATCACTGACATTGACTACTCCTGGAAGGCCATCAAGGAGCTCTTTGCGGGTATTCTGGAATACCTCCGCTGCACTCGATATCCCAAAGCTCAACCTCTTGTAGCGTCTTAATCCGACATGCGTGGAAAATGTTGTGATATACCGGGACTGTTTGTCTAGGACCAGTTGATGGTATCCTGCTCGAAGGTCAAGTTTTGAGAACCAACTGTCTCCGCTTACTTCCCCTTCAGGTCATCAATGGTGGGAGTCAGATGCCTTTCTCGCTTGATCGCAGCGTTGGGAATTCTCATGTCCACACAAATTCTGACTTCTCCCGACTGTTTGGGCTTTCTCGCAACCACTATATGTGACACCCACGGGCTTGGACCTTTTACTTTTTCGATGATTCCTGCTTCCTCGAGTTTACACAGTTCTTTTTCAAACCAGAGGTCTTAGGTGAAACGCAACTCTCCTATGATGAAGAGCCACTGGCTGCACCGATGGATCAATGTGAAGATGTATCTGTTTGCCCTGCAGACACCCGATGCCATTGAACACTTTAGGGAATTCCTCAAGGATTTAACTAACTCCTTCTCGGTTGATGCCGAAAGCAAACGTGTCAATGCTAAGTTTTTCAGCTGACTTGCATCCTAGCAATATTCCATGCCCTTCCTTCGTCACATATACCATGGCGCCCACTTTCTGGGTGTCATAGGCAATGGTTGTCTTGAATTTCCCTCTGATGGCCAAGGGTTTTGTTTGGCCATACGCAAATACTTTTATCTGTGCAGGAATTAGGATTGGAGGAGGTTTCATCTCCTGATAAATTTCCAGTGACATGAGATTTATGGTTGCCCTGAAACCATGATTTGGCATTGTGGCAGGCGAGTGTGTATTGTAGGCTGAACCTACGGTGAACACAGAGTGTACCGTGTGTTCTTCTTTATCATCGTCCATATCGCTGTTTTGTTCTTAAGCCTCTGGGATCATGTCCACTTGTGATTTTGTCACCCGTCCTTTGCTTGATCTGCACACTTTCATGAAGTGATTTATCTTCCCGCAGGCCGTGCATCTTTTGCGTCTCGCTGGGCATGCCGATGGCCTATGCAACGGCCCTCCACTGTATCCGCATGATCGTATTCTCGTGCCTCTCGTTCTATTTGGTGACGCCGTGGTCTTCGGAGTGATGGCATTCACCCATTCGGTCTTGATGGGAGCTTGGAAAACGGCCACCATGTGGGCAGCCCTTACCTTTGAGAGTTCTTTGGTTCTTCCCAAGGTAAGTATGTCTGCTGGTGATTTCCCTGACTCTTCTAGAATCCTCTCCCTCAACTTCGCTGACGCACATCCCTGAACGATCTGTCCCCAGATCTCCTCTGTCTCATCTCTGAACCCACAAGTGCTTGCTAGTTCCTTTAAGAACGCATGGAATACGTCTAAAGATACCTCAGGCTGCTGTCTTGCTTGTCTAAATACGAATCGTTCGTAATCTTGGTTTGCCGTAGGCTTGTAGTAGCTGTTGAGGGCAACAATAAGCGTGAGGTGCGTCTTCGGTGTTGCCTCCACCAATGATTTTGCTTTTTTGTACACCTCCTTCCCACCAAGATGTTTTATCATCGGAAGCTTCTGTTCATCCTCAACTTGAGTGGCCTCAAAGAAGAGTTGCACGCGCTCAACCCATTTTCTCCACCTTGGGGTCTGAGCAGATGGGGCCCCTTTCACCACAAATGGCTCTATCGCCGGGAAATGAGCCATGTTCTGTCAGCCAGTGTCTTACTTGCCACTCTGGTCTGTGCTGTGTGTGGTCAGGTTGCAATGTGGTGGTATTGCCGCTTTGGCAGGGTATTGCTGCTCCTCACAGTTAACTGTGTGTCCTCACTTGGGCCAACTCTTATTCCTTTCACTGGACTTAAGGTTTTGGCTCCACTCACTCAACCCAGTGACTCTAGGCAGTGTTATTCTTAGTCTTTTACCTCTCGTGGACTTCACGTAGGCGTTGTTGGTCTTGCGGCACAAGCACCACTCACGTGGAGAGTTGTGCGTGGCCGCCTGGTGGCATGTGGGCTTTGTCCCACGCTCATCACCAAATGTTATGTCGGAGCCAGAGTGACGTGCACATGATGTCCAGCATGCAGTGTCGAGTTGCAGCGCTGTGGATAGCAGGATCACTGGCCGCAATAACGGGACACTTACACAGAGGGGTCTTAGTTTATCACCACGTGTCTGCTCGTCACCGCACGCACGTGCAGTGTACTTTATTCAACGCGCCTGCGGTGCGCGGGCAAAACCAAGCATAACGACGTCCTCGGGGGAGTCACATCTCACCCCCCCGATCCATCAAACATGGGTACTCCTATTACAAGATTGCGCATGCGAGATACAACTAGTTGGAAATGTGGAACCAGAAGACACCGTTTTTAATCCCTGCCTCTCATTTGATCAAATTGTTTGCTCTAGGGCAATTACCTTTCTTGACCTTTGTTCACTCCCATTTTAGCAAAATTGGTAGTATTTACATTATATGTAAAATCTGCTGGTGAGTGTGGTTAAAACAAATGGACTATACATAACCTGTGAGAGGGGATGAGTGGCCAGTCACCTGGTATATTCACCTAAATGCAATAAAGTTTTACATATATATAGCTTTTACAGCAAAGAGCAGTGTGCTGCAGTCTTAGCTCTACTAATTTAATAAACTGTTTGAACTTGGGCAAATCACTTTGTCTATGCCTCTATCCGCTGACCTGACAATACCTTAACACTTACAGGCTTAATACAAGAAGTAAAGCCCAAGCACATTTTTCCAGGACTAGCTCCCAGCGTGGTATTCATGAACACATTTAGGAGTGTTTATTAGCAGGTGACTGTGCACAGGGCTTTAAGTGGGATAAAAAACTGGGGGAGGGTCTCTCAAAGGGGCATGGCCAATGTAATTAAGGGTGTGGCTTAAATATACTTAAACTAAAAATCTGTGCTTAGCTTAGTGTGCCGCCCAACTTGTATTTTGCTGTTTCTGTCTTTGCATCCAGATATGATACAGCAAGTAACATCATACCTTGTCAGGACTATTGGCTTTGTCAATGATTGTTAGTTGCTGAAGATAAATAAGCAGCAACTACGGCTTGTATATAATATTGAAAAAGCTTCCACTTAAAGCCCTGGTGACACCACGACAATGTTGCTGCTCCTGAGTTTCAAAAAGAGAAGGGAAATCCAGAGAGAAAATGACTCTTTAAAGGATTTCCCTTCCACTACAACGCTCACCTGGCATGACCTCATGTCCTAACTTCTCCACTAGTGAGAAGTGAGCATTCGCACATCGATGTGTCTGCTGTCACTGGAGTCCGGAAAAAACACGGACCGCCTGTGCCACACAATGCAAAAAGTTGCCTACGATAAGTCATCAGGCCCACGGTAGAAGCGTGGGTTCCATATTTGTGACCTACCGCACCAGCCGTGATCATCGCGTTATTTTTTTTAATTCTACAATTGAATGTAATGGCAAAGAGAGACGAGAATAGAAACAGGTGTAATATGTACGCTGACCGGCATCCTCGTGTCAGAAGCTTGGCTCGAGGGCCTTTGTTATGTGGTATGTTTTCATTTAAGCAATGTTCCATGATCTGGTGCTGAATGTTGCATGCCAGGATTCTGACAACGTTATTGAGTTGTCGGAGATCCTGGTATGCGGCAGGAGCGTCTGGTTGTGGGTGTTTACTACTATTAATTAAAGCAACACTTACAAGCTACAAAGTGTTCCCGTACCTTATTACTTCATTTGGCGACTTACAAGCTACAAAGTGTTCCCGTACCTTATTACTTCATTTGGCGACGAGCGGACAAAGCTGCGCGTCCAGCACCCACCAGCCAAGACTTTTCGTCAATCAGAAGCGGATTTACTTGGTGTTCACCTCTTGATTCCCAGCGTCTGTCCCAAGAGGAGGCCATCGTCCGTTCCTGCTCAGAGGCCACTCCTGGTGCATACGACTATTTTGCTGGCTTTTGGCACACTAGCGATTTGAAAATCGTTGCGTTGTCAGCGTCGCTTATTTTCAACGCTTGGTAATCTTCACTCGCGTCTTCGCGCATGCGCACTAACGCATGACGCGTACGCGCAACGACGCTGGCAGCCATATTGTGGTTTGTTTCCTTGTTACCTTGGTGACCTCAGAGAGACAACGCTACACCGCGGAGAAGCCGCTGATTCTTTCGTGACTTTCAACTGTTCTCATCCTTGCTTCGTTTCCAGGTAGGATCCAGCCTGCACGCTTCTACGGTGACAGGCACACCTTATCTATTTCAAAGTTATGATTCATTGACACGCTTGAGCCTTCAGATTCGGTGATAGGCTCACCTTACAACAATAATTTACATGATTTTATATACTTTTGCTTACCTATAGTGTTGATTTTAAATATCATTTTACTTCAGCAATTGCATTTATTTCATCATGTAAATTATTTTGTCTTCACATCAACACCTCTACATTTTTCATTGTCAATTGTACTCACAACAATGGCTTCTTCTCAGCAATTTGCACAACCGCCTCCTTTCTTGCAGCAACCTGGGAAACCCAGCATTCCATGGCGTCAATGGTTAAAAGCTTTTGAAAACCACATAGTAGCTAGTGATGCCGTTAAATTTTCTCCACAGCGTAAGGTAGCAATTCTTTATGGTTGTCTTGGTCTTGCTGCACAACACGTTTTTGAGTATTTACCTAAATTCCCAACTCCTGCTGATGATGATGATCATTGGAACGTGTATAAAGAGGCGTTATCACGACTTGCAAATTACTACGATCAGGAGTCAAACATTATGCTTGAGAGACATAATTTCATTAGAAGAAAACAAGGTGAAGATGAATCTGTGGAAGAGTATAATGCACAATTGTGAGTTTTAGCGTCAACATGCGAGTTTGAAGCTGACCCTGAAATTTACATTCGCGATCAATTTGTTTTTGCTTGTTTCTCAAGAAAAATTCAGCAACGCCTTCTTAGTTGTAGAAAACCATCTCTCCAAGAGACAATTGATATCGCCAAGAGTATTGAGAGATCCATTATTACCTCCAAGGTCCTTCAAGATCAATCTCCCAACTCATTTAAGATTCCTACACAGGACATTGTCAAGTCTGTGAATGCTATTTCTACGCATAAACCTACTAAACAATTTTTCAAGAAAGGAAATACGTTCTGCTATAGATGTGGTTCTAAATCGCACCTAAGCAATTATCCTATGTGCCCGGCTATCGGGAAAAGATGTGTTCTTTGTAAAAAGATTGGTCATTTTCAAGGTTCATGCAGATCCTCAAAAAGACCCACCAGCATCAATAGTGTAGATTACTCTGGAGCCATTAATGATTGTTCAGATCAGTTTCAAGATATGGTAGTTTCTATTGAATGCAATTCCATTTTTACTCCTCACTGTGTGAAAGGCCCTTTAGGAACTGCATACTTTGGTAACGGGGAAATTCCCATAATGGCAGACTCTGGTTCTCCTATAACCATTTTATCAGATGTTCTATTTCATGATAAATGGAAAGGTTCAATCACTCTATGTCAAACTGACATCAACCCAAAGGCACACGGGAAATTTGACATAGACATGTTGGGATATTTTAATTACAGACTGGAATGCTTAGGAAGATCCATTTTTACTACGGTTTATGTTGCAGTTAGAGGACGTAATATCATTGGCTGGCAGGATTTGGCGAAAATGGGTTTACGTCTTATTCCAGGTTCTGATAATCCAATTGCTCTTGGTGATCCCCCTCAGGGCTACAGCCCTGCTGGCTCTAGGAATGATTTGCATCCCATTACTGATTGTTTATGTCTTACAGACCATAATTCTGACATTAAAAAGCTCTTGCATAAATTTCCAAATTTATTTTCTGAAAAGTTAGGAACTCTTAAAGGTTTTCAACACCAAATTAGGTTGAAATCTGATGCCCAACCTTTTGTCCATAAAGTACGTCCGTTGCCTCTTAGTGCAAAGGACGAACTTAAAGCTGTTCTTAAAAAACTATGTGATGATGGCGTCATTGCTCCTTGTGACTCCTCTGAGTGGGTTTCTCCCATCGTTATTGTCCGCAAAAAATCCGGTGAGGTCAGATTATGTGCGGACTTACGCACTTTGAATAATAACATTCTTATTGACTGTCATCCCCTTCCCAAGATTCATGAACTTCTGGCCAATTTGGAAGGGGCCAAGTTTTTCTCACTCATTGAGCGTTCAGCTTATCAGGTTCCCTTAACAGCTGGTTCTCAGGAGTTCACAACTTTTGTCACACCATTTGGTGTGTTTAAATACCTTAAATTACCTTTCGGCTTAGCCTCTGCAGCCAGTGTATTTCAAAAAATCATGGACAATCTGTTTAAAAACGTTACAGGTGTACAAGCCTATCAAGATGATATTCTGGTCTATGCTAATGACTGGGAGACTCATTTGAACAATTTATCCTCTGTCTTAAGCAAATTAGACACGGCAGGCATGACAATCCGGGCAGAAAAATGTAGATTCGCTACACAGCAGTTGGAATATTTGGGTCATACACTTTCTCCGGAGGGTATCAAGCCCAAAATGTCTCATCAATGCCATTAGTCATGCTACTCCTCCCAAAGACGCACTTCGGTCTTTCTTAGGTTTAGCAGAGTATTACGCCCGTTTAGTTAAAGGGTATGCACAAACGGTGGAGCCTTTGCGTTCTCTCCTCTGTAAAGGTTAAAAATTTGAGTGGTCTAAAGATGTTTCTTCTTTTTTTCAAGTTAAGAAACTTATTATGGATGCACCTGCCTTGCACCCTTTCCACGACTCCTCAAAATGTTTCATTATGGTTGACGCTAGCCTCACTGGGTTAGGTGCTGTTCTTGGTCAATGGGTTTCAGGTAAAGAGCACACCATAGCTTTCTCCTCTAGAATGTTAAAACCATCTGAAACTCATTATAGTACTATAGAACGCGAGGCTCTTGCCTGTGTTTGGGCCATTGAAAAGATCAGGAATTACATTTGGGGACGTCAGTTTGATCTTTTCACTGATCACAAGCCTCTGACGCAGTTATTAACTGGTAATGGTCTTGGCAAAGCATCGGCTAGGTTAGTTAGACTGCTGTCTAAGTTGCAAGAATTTCATTTCTCCATTAAACCTATTTCTGGAGGGAGGAATTTTAGGGCTAATTGCATTTCTCGCATGGCTTTTCATGATCCCTCAGAGGTTGAGAATTCAGAGGATACGGAATGTGTCATTGCTACTCTTGATGCTGTATATTCTTGTCCAAATATTACTGAAGAATCTTGGTTAGAAGCACAGCATAAAGATGACAATCTTAAACTTGTATCTGAGTATATTGTTAAGGATTGGCCAGAAGATAGGAAACTTTCAAATGAGTTGAAAGCTTTTGCCATGGTTGCATCTGAATTATCTTTAGTCAACAACATAGTCATGAGACATGATTGGTTTGTTCCTCCGGCCAGTCTTAGGAATGACATTAAGTTTGCTCACAAAGGCAATTTAGGAATTTCAAAGACTTCTCAGCTCATTAAGTTATACTATTGGTGGCCATCCTTAGAATTACAAGTCACATTTTTTATTGACTCATGCCCGGAGTGTTTATTATCGGACAAGAAATGGAAAGTTATGAATACACCACTGCATCCTGTTCCTTATCCTACAAAACCTTGGGACAAAGTTGGTTTAGACTTTTCTGGCCCTTACGATCTTTTGCAACATGATCTAAAGTATATCATTTTGTTGATTGATTACCACTCTAAGTGGATTTATCACATGTTTTGTGACTCACCCAGTTCTCATAATGCCATAAAAATTTTGAAGAAGGTATTTTCTCTTGAGGGTTCACCTTCTGTTTTAGTTTCAGATAATGGCACTCATTTCATTTCTCAGAAAATTAGTTCTTTTCTTACTGATTGTGATGTTATACACTTTAAAGTTGCTCTTTACGCACCAACGTCCAACGGTTTGGTTGAAAGAGCAAATAGATTAGTTAAAGATGCCATTCAAACAGCTCTGTCCTCTCAACAGGATGCTCAAGACTTTCTTGAAGCAAAATTATGGGCTTACAACATCTCTCCTCATTGTACCACCGGGGTTTCACCATTTTCGCTCCTAAGAGGTAGGGCTGCTCACACTAATTTGTTTCCAAAGTGGTTGGTTAACAGACATGACAAAAACTTCCCTTGCAACAGTGAGGTAGCTTCTAGAGTTGCTCAAAGACAGAGTCTCATGAAAAGAATTCATGATGATGGTAAAGTTTTCAATTCCTCACACGTGGAAGTTGGTAGTTGGGTTCTCATTAAGAATCCCAAAAAAGTACCAAAGGGGACTTCAAGATTTTCTCCTCCTGTGCAGGTCACTGGTGTCAGTAAGGCATCAGCCTTGCTTGGTCATAAAGGATGGTGGAATAAAAGATCGCTGGTTCATCTTTCTAATTCTCAGGCTGATTCCTTACTTAAATTATCCAGTCAAGAATTAGAGGATTCTGATTGGGTTCATATATTACATGATTTACCTTCTGATGTTGGAAATTCTTCCAGTCTCCCATTACCCATCCTAGTCTGGAACATTGTGCAGGTACTCGCACTGTTACCAACTCGGATACATGTTCTTCTTCATCAGTTTTGGGAGTTCGTTGTAGGAGATTGCCCACAAAATTAAATGACTATGTTTTGTCATGATGCTGTGATTTATCGCTTCTTATAAGCTTTTGTTTATATTTAATTCATGCCTTTTTGTACTATAATGGATTTAGTGCATTTGGTTAAGTTGTTCTTTGTGTTTAGTTCCTTGTGGGGAAGGAGAAGTTGTAATATGTACGCTGACCGGCATCCTCGTGTCGGAAGCTTGGCTCGAGGGCCTTTGTTATGTGGTATGCTTTCATTTAAGCAATGTTCCATGATCTGGTGCTGAACGTTGCATGCCAGGATTCTGACAACGTTATTGAGTTGTCGGAGATCCTGGTATGCGGCGGGAGCGTCTGGTTGTGGGTTTTTACTACTATTAATAAAGCAACACTTACAAGCTACAAAGTGTTCCCGTACCTTATTACTTCAACAGGGCTCTGTAAATACGATCTATAATGCAAAGAAAAATGCCTTTTGTTACAGAAATTGAAAAGACAAAAGCGGTGAATAACAGGTCTTTTATCAGTGCACACGTACGCATCTGCAACATCGAATCCCCTCGTAAATGTCGGTGCTTTGCAAAATGCGAACTGCCTATGGGTGGCATGCAGAAAGTGACGAGCATGGGTTTCATATTAAATGAGAAATGTCTTGTCAGTCAGTCCACAATAGCATGATCTGTTATGACATGTCAGGAAGCAAACAATTGAGTAGCACAGAGCAATTAGAATTCGCATTACAAAAGAAATATCCACTGTCAGTACTCTGACAGGCAGATCTCGACCCATATGATTGTTACGCCAAGCCTGAGCCCAAATATGCCCGCAGCAACAGAAGGAGCTACTCGGCTTTCAGTTGCGAAAAGACAGTGACCGGGTCCAACGACCACACCACATTTACCACCAAGGGTTATTCCTACACTTGTCCGTGTCATTTCAATACGGGAACACCGCTAGTCCTAAACCGTGCGCTACCCCCTCCGAAGGGCGGCTCTGATACACCAATCAGCAAATGATGTGCAGCGCACTAGGATTGGCTGGAGCTCCTCAATGCTCCAGTCCTAGACCTCCTTACAGATAGCAGTACCTCCCATTTACAGACGATGCTCACATTTTGTTCAGCCTTGGTACTGGTTGTTCCGCGACCCGGAAGTGGTAAAACTACATCCTTTAAAAGATCAACAACGGACGCCAGATCTAAGGCTGAATTCACGGACGGTCCGTGTAAGTAGCGGGCAGGTGGTCACCTCAACTCGGGTCTACCAGCTTGCTATTCTCATAAAAATAAAGGCCTGGCACTGAATTTCCTTAAACAGACGCAGCTTTGTGCCAGCCAATCAGTGAAAGGGAAATGAGAGGTCTTACCCAAGGACATCGAGCTATGGAAAGAGTACTTTTCTTCTTACTGGTGAGGGGACAGTCATATGAGCCCAATAAGATGCTAATACTAGTTTAATTTCACATATTAGTGACACTATCGGTCATGAAATGAGACCTGTCAACGCTAAATCTCCTGCCATGGCTAAATAGATCCCTACAAAAGCACGATTCAACATAGCTCCTGCATAGGACAGTGGAATTTGGGCTGCCCTTGAGAAGGAGATTATTCCCAAATAATTTAGAGGGTAGCCCCCTCACCTCAGTGTTGAATAGTTGTCCCCTTGTGTTCGCTGTTTGCATTTTCTATGTTAGTTTTATGCGAGGGGGTGGGGGGGATTTAATTGTTTGACTCATAAACGTACATCTAATCAAGAATCGTTCTTTGGGTATCCGCTCTTAATCGGGTAATCTATTCTATTCGTGGTGTTTTATATAGCACGCAGCTGCCCCAAAAGGCCCTCCTGGCCCTGAGACAGTCACACCTGCAAGACCTAGGTGAATCAAACTGAGGTTTAGAATAGGCGGGTCTTTATTAGTTTCCTAAAGGAAATTTCTGGCTGCGTCTGTCTTAGTTTGGTAGGGAGGGCGTTCCACAGCTTAAAGGCGAAAGAGCGGCCATCACATCTGACTCTCTTTACTTTGGGGTTCGTCATCAGAGAAGCGCTTCGGAGCTAGTGATCTCTGGCATGTATGGGCAAAACAGTTTTTGGATCAGAGGGGAACCTTTTCCTTGAATAGTTAGGTGAGCCTTTCATAGGACCTTGAAATGAATTTGTTATATCCTCATTTAAAGAAAACTACTAAACTCTACCTGGCTACCTGTCATAGGATACAACATAATTTTTTTATTGTATTGTGAGCCAGTGAAGCGCCGCGAACGCTGGGGCCGCGGAATGGTGTTTTGGGATCTTGAAGAGTGATTGTGCTTCAGCATTTTGAATGATTCATCTGTAGGTGCTTCGGACGTATTGAGGGCTTCCAAGAAACAAGGAGTTACCGTAGTCATGACGGGAGTTGATCAGTCCTTGAATGACTACCCTAATGAATGAGGGAGGTAGCCACTGCATGACTTTCTGAAGTGTGCGTAGTAGTCCAAAGCAATTTGCCGACACCTTTCTTGTTTATCTATAGCGAGTTTGCTTTCCAACCAAAAGCCAAGGCTTTTTACTGTCATATAAGGCACTGGTCGCTCTCTGAGGCATTAAGGCCCTAGCAGGTGTTCCCAACAACCAGCACTTCTGTCTTCCAACCGTTGATTTTGAGTCTCCTAGTTGACATCCATTCGATTACTTCCTTGAGGCAACCTTTTAGGTCACTGGATGCCAGTTGAGATTCCGGGGTAATGCAAGAATCAGCTTAGTATCTTCCGCGAACGAGACTATCTCAAAGCTGTGTGCCTGCACATTCTTCCCAGTGGGAGGGCATATACATTAAAGATGATTGGGCTTAAGGAGGAGCCCTGTAGGACTCCGCATTCAATGGGATATGTAGCTGGAAAAAATGGTTCATCCCGAACCTGAAAACTTCTTTGTTAGAAAAGCATTGATCTATTTCGGAGCGGAGGCTGTAATGCCAGCTGCAGTGGGAAAAGGTGTCAAAAGCGGCATGATGATGGCTGCTGAGCCACCCCAGTCGAGCATAGCCTGGTGATCTTCAGTGGCCACTAAAAATGCGGTCTCAGTGCTATTTCCAGGTCTAAAACCCATATGTGTGGGAAGAAGGATAGAATGAGCTTCTACAAAATTAGAGAGATGTGTATTAACATGCTTTTTAAAGATTTTACTATCAATTGGAAGCAGAGAGATTGGTCTGTAATTGTCGCCCATCAGGGGGTCTGCATGTGGCTCCTCAAGCAGAGGTTTGATTATAGCATGCTTCCATGCAGGGGGAACACTACGGAGTGCTAGGGACCTGTTTAGGATTTTCATTAGAGTAGGTAGAATACTGTCGCCAGCTGTTAGTAGGTCATTAGGTGAGGCTGATTCAAGTGGTACACCAGATTTTATAGACTTTAAGATGGTGCCAATGTCATCTATATTTAGGGCGGAAATGAAGACAGTTGAGCTTTTGTTATTAATTCTTCAGGGGTAGCTGGACCAGGTGATGTACTCTTTGGGAGAGAACATCCCAAAGATAAGATTGACTTTATTTGTAAAAGCTGTGGCGAATGTCACAGCACTCAGTGGAAGGCGGTGGGGCTGCTATACAAGTGGGTGGTGTCATGATGGTATTGCCTACTTTGTATATCTCACTTGGTGACACACTCACTTTTAGTGCTAAAGTAAGACTTTGGTCTGTATTATGACCTGCTGATAGTTTATTTTTTATTGTTAGTAGATTATTTCATTGCCTGGGTCGTATCCTTTTCTCCATATTCTTTCCATTTTCTTGATCTTTCTTGAGTTCTGCCAGTTCTGGAGTATACCACGGAGCCTGGCCATCGCTGTGCTTTGAAGTCAGGGGTTTATAAGGCATGGAGAGTCAAGTCACTCTGTTAGCCATTTCTCAAATTTGGTGTACATTTTGGCAACGTCATCCTCGGTCAGAACAGATTTCTTCAGTGCATTATGTCATTTGCTCTTAAGTTTTTTCTATGGCCTTCTAATTTTGGCAGGAGCCATTTCCTTCAGACCTGCTATGGGAGGGCTAAACCGGAAAGGGACATTAAAGTGGTCTGACCATATGACATAAAGTGCATCTTTCATGTCTAATTGAATGATTTTAGAGATGATTGAGTCCAGTAAGTGGCCCTGGCTATGTGTCGCAGATCTAGCGATTAGGTTTAGCTGTAATGCTGTGAGGTCTTGTATTAGTCTAGTTGCCATAATGTCCTTGCCGTCTTCAAAATGCAGATTAAGATTGCCTAACAGTGACGTTTGCCTTACTTAAACCGCTTTGTGCCTCAATTTCAGGCAGAGCTAGGGTGAATTGCATTGCTGGTCCTGGGGGCCTGTAGATGAGAATCCCTAAGAATGTGAAGGTTTGTGATAATTCCTGGGGGAAAAGAAGGCATTCCCTATCTTTAATATTGACAGGTGTGCTGGTTCATTTATATTGATCTTTAAAGATGATGGCTACTCCTCCACCTCTTTTGTCTTTCCTATCAAGCCTGATAATAGAGTAGCCCTGGGGAAGAAACATGACAAAGTTGCAGCCGAATTTTAATTCAGCCAAGTCTCGGTGAGAAACAAGGCATCTGGAGATTTGTCTTCAAGAAGGGTGAAGATCTCAATGCAGTGTTTTGGGAGTGACATGCAATTTAGCAGTAACCTGTTAGTCCAGATAAGTTCAGGAGTAGATAGCATTGATTCCTTGCTCCCTCCATCTAGGTCGCAAGTTCCTATGATGGCCCTACAGAGTTTGCATGTGGCGGGGAGTGTCAGTGGTGCCATGGAGTGCAGGTAGTTGATTGTTGTGATTTTATTAAGTAACTAGCTCACTCGCAGAAATCAGTTGTATGGTGATTAAAACTGGTAGTGGTTCTGGCCCTGGCAGTGCGGCCGCTGCGTTTCCGCACCCCAGAATGGTTTTATAGGGGTGGAGTTGCTGAGTTAGACAGCTAACTAAGATGGCAACTCTAGTTCCAGTAATTGGTAGACTGAATGTAATTGAGCTCTGCAGATACAGTTTGAAACTTGGAATGCTTAGCATTAAAACTTCCTAATACCCAGCTTAGATACTCAGTCCTCTCATGGGCTAAAAGCAAATGAAAGCCCTTGTTTACATCCAATTCAAACCTGGGCTTAGCACATGGGTTTGGGGCCATTGCCGTTCTTTAAGGTGCAGACACACTTGGTCCTCTTCGTAAAGACGTTTTGGAGTATGTAAAGTAGGACCATTTTACATACTGTTCTGTGCCATTTGAATTTTCCCCAAAACATCTAAAATTGGCTCCGAATGGGAATGAGCCTATACAATTAGCACAAATAGAAAGGGCGATGTTTTGGGTTAATTCACAAATGCATGTAAAAGAGTACTACTTCCCATAATCATAAATGCTTTTGTTGATTTGCCACATGTGCCTGTCACCCTCTTCAAATACGTTTAAAGAAAATTAAACCTCTCGCCCCTTTTTCTCGACATCCAATTTCAATGATCTTTTGCATTTTTACCACATAATATTGTTATATTCACACCATCACTCCTTCATCTTTTTTATTGCATGATGCTAGAACACTATCTGTAATCTGCTTGAACACATTATACTTGTAAATTCAACTGACTTCACTGTGGACCGAAGGCTGACGATCCAGTCTCATTAATTCTTACTGCCACTTCTGTAGTTGATCCAGACTTCAGCTCTTCAGCCTCACCTACTAATTTGTCACCACAGTGATTTGTTAATTAGACATATATTGCCAAGAACATTCGTAATCTAATCAATCTCTAACAACGTAGTCAAAACTATTTTCTCTATTGGTCGGCTTCTGACTATTTAGAAATTTTACCCGCAGCTCATTGTGCTCTGATTGAGAAATGTGCAGTTTTTTTTTTAACACTAGAACACTGGTATCAATAAACACTAATATAAGCCATCAACATTACAATCTACACTTTATTCTTCTCCTCTGGTGCTACGTAAAGTTTCAGAAGTTTGTAGGGCATCGGGAGAGACCCTGTTCTTAGGAAGGGAGAGTAGGCTTCCCTTTTCTGCTCATGTCAGTCATGCTGAAAAGCTTCATACAGAGGAGGAAGGAGGGGGAAGATGCTGCATGACCTGCCTTTTCCATGTCCCTGCCAAGGTGCAGGACCGGGGCAGTTTGGCAGAATAGAGTAAGAGAGGGGCTGCAGCGATATGACCTCCTTCCTGCATCCCCTCTATACATAACTAGACAAGTTTTGTATTTATTTTATGATTACATTCTTACCTCATTGGGTGAAAGGTTCTAATTGCATTGTAACCTGCTTCAACGGGCTCTACAGCTATTAGCCACATTTTATTTTTATAGTTTCGGAACAGTAGGCAGATATTTCATGGCTGGTATAGGCTGCTCCTGCAGGCATGTATAGCTATATTATGAATCATAATTCATCTCATGTTCATATAATAATTTTTTTCCAATGGCAGTTATCTCAACTTTGTATAGTATCACCCAGAGACATTTCTCAGTAAATAGAATCGAACTTTCTGACCATGCATAAATTAAGTGCGGATATTCACCACTCCCTCACTGTCTCTTCTTCCTTCAACCTATTGTGGTTACAATAAAATATCACCTGCTTGATTTGTTTTTATAACTTGTGTGTAGGTGCACTATAGTATACTTCGTGTAATGTTCTAATCTGTTATACCGATACAGACTGATATTTCCTACTAAACTTTTTTTATGCTGCACCGTGTTAAATTAAGATTTAAACGGTGTTTAAATTAAGATTAGCACTTAAATATGATTGTCGTACAGTGCATACTGTAGTCTAACAAGCACTACCTCTAGATCGTTTTTCACAATTTGAACTTTAAAAAACAATTTGTGATGTTATGTAACGGCATCAGATAGTTGCTGCAACGGTTCCGTACGACCCCCCCCTCCCCCATTCCATAAAGAAAATCCTCATTTCTCTTTAATGACTGTAATGTATTTTTGAAAGATCCAGTCCTATTCTGCCTTTGCAGTCTGTACAATTTTTGCTCTTTCTAGCTTCAGACTATGGGCACCAACACTGTATTTGTGGTAGTCGAGGGATTTGTTTCTTTTTCAAAAGTGTGTATGTAGCCTTTAGAACATGCCAAGGACTAGTATATGCTCCCTGATGCTGCTCCGCAGGCATTGTTTGCCGGTCTGTGGTTCTGCGGTTCTTTGCAGAGCAGCAGGTGCCCTTTTTCTGTCTCATTCCCACGTGCTGTAGTCCTGGCGGCTGGTCAAGCCCCATTTTCATGCAATTAGAGGTATATTTTTTATCTTTTTTTATTCTTCATTTCATTTTTATCATATTTATTATCTGTGTGGAATTATATGATGGACACATTTTCATTTAGTTTGATAAATATGGTATCAATGTCTGACATTTTATTTTATACCATTATGAATATAAGTTAATAGCAAAGGTGTGTATGCCATAGGGATTTAACAGTGTAAATTAGAAGAATTGGAGGAAGAGCCTAAAATCTTGGTGGAGTAAATGAAAGCAGAAGAAAGATAGAAGACACTTCCCACAACATATAGATAACATATATAATTATCCACATATTATCAGATTTTATAACCCTGCTGTTTGGCCATAATATTGCTCTTTGGCTCATTACAAGTCTCAAGTTGTCTGGGTGATGATAACTACACTGGTAAATCCAAAGGGGTGTAATACTTACAGGGTTCAATATTAATGAATTGTTCTGAGCTCCATATCTCAGAATGAGGCATAAGATGTGGTGTAAAGTTTGCATACCAGATTGTCACCTTTTGCCTCTATCTGACAATTTCTCAGAGGCATATTTTGTCAGGTTTTTGCAGCCGAAATGTGAGTAAAATTGTGAAGGTATAGTAATTAAATTAAAAAGGACTTGGAGTAAGGCCTTTGTGTAGTCTGCATAATATAGGAGGAACTTTGTTTACACGTATCAACATTAATTTAATAAATCATTGGACTTTGTTAGTATTTAACAAAGGAATCGCACAAATGAATCTTATACATTTTTTCAGTGGCTTGCATTATGTGCTGTCAATTCACTTCAGTTCTGTTTCTATCAATTTTGACATTAGCTTTAAATAAACCAGACAAAACGTACAATTTATTAACTATAATATAAGCTTAAATGCAATGACTAGTCCCAAGAAATTCTTAAAACAAACAAACATAAAAAAAAAAACTATAAATAGTAAGATATTGGCTTCGTTTATTTGGAAGATATATTAAACTTAATACCGCTGTGGCTATTTTACAGTTGGAGTTCAAATGCACTTTATTTGTAGCAGCATCTCCGTCAGGATGTTAATGCAAATTAAAATCACATACTTGATATCCTTGATCTCATCGCCACATAGACTGCATTTCCAATTTATCTTTGGTAGTTTCGTCCAGTGGTCTATCTCATGTAGTGGAATCCCCCATATGTTCGAATCAGGAAAAGGGTATTGCTAAGTTTCTTTAGATAAAACTGTATTTTCAATTATGATAAGTTGTTTGCTGCATCGAATACTTTTTTATTTATTACAACATGCAATGTAATTTCTAAAACAACTTTTTTGATTCTTTTTTAAAAACTTCTTTTAGAGCACTCGTGCTTGGAATATTTAATAATGCATAATCATTCGTGGATATTGCTTTTGATGCAATGGTATACATGGCATTGAATTATTTGCAGGTAATGGAACTGTGCTAGTTGAGGGATGTGAATAGTCTAGATTCGGTGGCTGATTAGGGTGCTCTGGATAATCTATACCACCATCTTATTACAGACAGATTTTACTTTCATCTCATTCCCTACTAAGCCTAGTCCTGATCTAATCAATAGTGCTGGTGCACTGTTTCTGATAGAAAGACGTTTTTGTTAAAGCACGCCTTTTCATGATCTCATTCGTTTGGATATGTGTGTGTAGTCTAGAACTTCAGACTTCATTGGCTTGTTTTAACAGTTGCACCAGTCTCCTCCCTGTACTCCCGCCATTTCCTCACGCTCTTACCCAAGATCTTTTATATTTATTTGGTGATTCAATTTAAAGTTTGGGTTAGAACCTCTCTAAGGTAAGTAAATTCAGCCACTCGGAAAAGGCGCATTCAGCTAACGTGTGTTGTACCCAAATACAAAGTTTAGGGATAGAGTTTCTGATGGCCAGCTAAAACCATAATTTTAGATTTACTACACAATTCCTTGTCATGCAATTCGAGTATGAGTAGTGGAGCAGAAGAAAATTCCAACTTCTTTGGAGCCCAACTGGAGTTAAGGCAATAATCAGCGAACATTACATTAGTAGGCGCCAATTTGTAAATCCTGGTTACTGGAGAAATGGACAACAGCCATTAAGTGCTCCCGTCAGATTTTATAAATGAATTAGGAACAGTTGTGGAGCTAGTACATAACCATGTAATAAGCCATTTTTGGTTGGTATTCTTTCATAAAGGTCGTGTTCAGTGCCCATGGCCACCTTTGACCAGTTTTTCTACATTTTTCACAGTGATTGGGGCCAATAAACAATTTGGTATTCCCTTACTTGCCTTTGGCCTTTTGTTTTGGGGGGTCTTTTCTCATAATACTGCCAGGGAATACTCACTGTTGCTGGGTTGCTTGAACTGCTATCGCCACTTCCGCCATCTAGACGAGGTATCGGCTCCCGTGTGGAGGGGGGCCGTGTGTAGTGCCGAACTACATTTCCCGGCATTCTTTGAGGCATGCGCACTGGACTATGACGCTGCAAGTGCCAAGGAGGCGCACAAACCACACTATTGCTCCCGCAGTGCGGGACGCGCCCGGGCGAAGCCCGGACCAAGGGCGGACCCGTCCGTGCCTGTCTGAGACCGTAAGAGGCCGGGCAGGGCCAACCTATTAACATTTTGTGCCTTAAAGATAAATGATTATTGATTGTGTTAGGGTGGCTCGTGTATGTGGGCCAAGAGTCCTCATCGGTATCAGTTGAGTAATTCTGTTGATCATCTGCCATAGATTACTATAGATTGTTCCACCTAGGTGTATCAACACAATGAACAAAAGAAAGTCTCTTACAGGACAGGGAGTGGTGGGGACTCTGGATGCCTTTGTTACGTGCTGAGTCGGCTCTCATCCATGAAAGCGCTTTAACAGAGTGAAGACTGTCCTTGGAACCAAAACCCCCCCCAAGGGCAGCTTGACCTGATAGAGCCCTCAAACAGCATTGATTGCCAAGAGTATTTCTCCAACCAGGATAGCGAGTAGTCACATCACTGTAGTAAATGATAGTATTACGCCAAGGGTTGTAAATGTCAAACCTAAAGTAAATACCAGGGGCCAGAAAAGTAAGATCGATCAGGGGAAAAGTTCTCCAACCCAATCTAGAAAAAGAAAGGGGCAGGGCCCTAACAAGCTTATACATCCAGCATCAAAGAGAGGACGCAAAAGTAAAACCATGATGGAGGAGGTGGTTGAGGGGCATTCCTTCGCAACTAGTCCCGTCAATATAGCGCCTCCTAGAAGTCCCCCAATTCCCATACAGGGCACTGAAAGCACAGAGTTCTGGGCAAAACTGGGTGGGCTGGTCACAACCTTATTAGAACCCCTACTTCAAAAACTAAACTGAATAGAAACGAGTATTGAAAAACTGGAACGGATGCACTGTTGAGCCCGTCAGGTCTGCATGATAGCCATCCCCAATTGACTAACCCTTGCCATTGTATCACAAGGAATATCCAAACAAATGGGGGTGATAGACCCTTGTCTACACAAATAGGACCCTTAGGTCTTGGCCCTGCGACAGCACCTCAAATGGAACAATTGGTTCCCCCGCCCACGAGCCAGAACAAGGCAGGCATGCCCAATGTACATCACAAGTCACAGGTCCCATGTACTATTCAAGAACGATTAATAAATATCCAAAATGATCCCTTATCTAGCAGATCAAGATATGAAAGCAGAAGGGAAGCACCAATGAAAACTGCCCAATATAAAGCATCAGTCAGTAGGAGGTTTATCTGATAAAAACATCTTACACCTCCCACCAGAAGCAACCCCCTACACAATTGTGTTGGCCAACGTTCCCATGTTGCCCAATGGCACTAGGGAACACTGGTAACCTCTCAAAAATAAAGCACTGTCCTTGCTAAGCTTGAGGTCCGGACTATCCTCCCTACTCTACACAGAATTTAAAATGGTTAGACGGGTGGGTTGGATAGGCAGATCTAGAAAGCTGTTAGGGGGTGATTGTATAGTGCTATCTTTTGGGTCACCCAACCTTGTTCAAACATTACTCAATAGGGTGGTATATTGGACAGTTGAGCAAACAGGGATTCATATTTTACCATTAGGGTTCTTTTATAAGCCATCTAGCTATAAGCAGTCGCTACAAGGGATGGATAGTGGTGGGGGGTGGAATCAATCCAGATATAATATTCCAGTGAACAACCACTATGCGGGCGGCCCTTAGTTCTTTGGAGGACAATGATTGACTGGAGATACCTAATGATGAGTCACTCGAAAGAAGGGTCGTTATAAGAGGCCTACCGCAACCTGAATTACTTAGGCTGGGTATGGCTGAACAAGAGTCTGGACTTTTAAAGACCCCACATCTGCCAATTCTGAGGCTGTCCCCTCTGAGTTCTACTGAGCTTAGCCATAAGGCCAACAGATCTGGTATAACCAAGCCTTTGATTATGGACCAGGTAATTTCCTACCGCTGGCATCCCAATGCCCAAAGTGCAAGGACTAGCAGAGGCTGGGGGAGCCAGAAGAGATGAAAGGAATGAGATAATGGGAGAACCTTCTCTCTACAATAATGTAGAGCTATTGCCGGAGATTCATAATGCCCAACAGTTGGCGAATCCACTATTAGCAATGACAGAAGTAAACCAGCCCATAGTTAGGCATGACCACTTGCGTTTGGATAAGGAGATTACAAATTTTAGCAGTCCTCCATCGAAGCTCCAAATATCCTGGAACGTTGCAGGTCTCCGCTCTAAAACAGATAACCTGAAGTGGGGTGCTTTTATTCAAAACAATGATATATGCATGTTCCAGGAAACCTGGGCCAGGGAGGATATTGTTAGATCTGGTTATGCAAATTTCAACCTACCAGGTACGTCAGGGAGGAAGGGCAGACCATCTGGGGGACTTAGTATCAGGATTGTTACACATTTGTGCTGTACAGCGAAGCAGGTAGAGACGTCCAGAGACATCCTCTGTGTTATTTTGAGTTCTCCCTTCATGACCAGGTTAGTGCTTATCAAGGTTTACTCACGGTCCATAGGGTATGGTCAAGAGTCTGTCACCCGTTACAAACTATTATAATTTTTATCTACAGTCATTGATAATGACTTAGTGATCCTGGATGGTGATTTTAATTGTCAGTACGAACCACTGAAGGACCTGGAGGCAGGTGACCCAAATGAAGAGGACCTACACTGGGCTATTCCAATGGTCAATGCTCCGCCAATCCGGGCATGGACACCATTAGTCGTACAGATGAACACCCTTGCCCTGAACCATTCGCTCAGGGCGTGCAGTGGGCGCTCTAAATGTGATAGTCTGGCTAATTTTACCTATAACAGGCCGGACTGCCCCTGTCGATCATAGACTACATTATGGTGAATACCAAATCCTGGCACAGGATGGTTGATTTTATGATTGCCCCCAGATATGACAGTGATCATATTGCCCTGATTTTAGAATTGGACTCTCCATATACTGGGGATGTCCCTAAGGGCCAATCTCCAAAAATATCAGGACCTACCCTAACTAGTTGTAGGAGGAGAGTTAGATGGGGTACCCTATGCGAATCCCAAGACAGATTATCTTCGCTTTATCAAATAATTACGCCATATCTGGATGTTGCAAACCAATTGAGTGAGTCTGGAGATTCTATTTGTTCACTCTGTGAAATTGCAGAAAACCACCAAGGCCTAGTGACAGCCTTGGCGGATAGTTTTTCCTATGTAGTAAGAACAAAGGAAGGTAGTGCACTCAGACATCCCTGGTATAATGGCAAATGCCGAAAGGCTAAGAAATCCTTGCTTTCAGCTGTAAAATCTAATGATAAGCTGGCAATAAAGGATCATAGGCTACTTCATAAACATGCAATTAAGCAAGCTAAAAAAGACTGGGAAGCAGAAAAGTGGGAGAACCTGAGACATTCTTTAAAGTAGGGACATGAGGACCTTCTGGAAATTAATAAGTACAAATTCAGAAGAGGATAAACTTTCAATCAATTTATTTGAAGGTGGAGGGCGTTCTTCGGCAAGTTGCAATTGATTGTCCCCAGCCACACCCAGTCTGTCTGGAACTCCTGCATTCTCCCTCAAAGAGGTAACTGCTGCAATTGTTTGAGTAATACCTGTAAAGGCTCCGGGCTTAAATAAGATCCCTGGAGATCTTTATCGCACTGAACTTAGCGTTTGGGCCCGTATCTTTGGAGCGTATTCAACGCTGTTCTTCAGGGAATAGAAATCCCCACAACATGGCTAGGGGCGGAAATCATCCTGATTTTCAAGAAGGGTTCACCCCTCCATCCTGCGAATTATCGGCCCATTAGCCTTATCGATGTTGCACAAAAAATCTTTGCTCGAGTGCTTCTGGACCAATTACAGAACTGGATGGAGGAGTTTTCCATTCTCCGCCCTTATCAGGCCGGTTTTAGAACAAAAATGTCCACAATTGATCAAGTTTTCAGGTTGCAATTACGGCACTGGAAAACAGTAACTTGGATGGTGGCAGCCTCTACATGATCTTTGTGGACTTGAAATCGGCCTTCGATTTAGTTTCTAGGGAGAAACTATGGGCTATTTTATCAGATCTGGGAGTGCCCCCATACTTATGTGAGCTCTTGAAAAGATTTCACAACCATAATTATGCTCAAATTAGATATGGGAAGAACGGAGACCTCACTGACCGTATACCTATAGAGAGAGGTATAAGACAGGGGTGCGTTTTGGCTCAAACCCTCTTTTGTATTTTCATCAATGGCCTAGTGGGAGCCCTGACAGCAGGAAGGGAACATTGATGCTCCAAAGCTAGCGGGACGCAAGGTACCTGCCTTGATGTTCGCAGATGATACCCTCGTGCTGTCAAGGTCACCGATGGGTATCCAACGGGTTTTGGATATTTTTTATTTATTTTGTAAGAACAGGGGTTTGGAAATCAATACCCAGAAAACTAAGTATATGGTGTTCAACACAGAGCACTCAAAACTACCCAATCCACAATTGGCTGGGGAATTTCTAGTGAAAGTCCTTGCATGTGAATATCTGGGAATATCCCTCAATGAGAAAATGGAGTGGGGTGACCAAATTAAGAAGGCTTGTCTTAAGCTGGCGCAAACATCAGGGGGTCTAGCGAAACAGCAGAGGAAGTGTGTACACAAGATGCTGGGGCCGGTGCTGGAAATATATAAGGCGCAAGCCAGAGGGGCTGCCCTATATGGAGCTGAATTATGGGGACATAGGCCATCTGAACAACTTGCCAAGATTCAAAATTCATTTCATAGACAACTGTTGGGACTTCCCAAAAGTACCCCATTAACCCCGCTCTGAATTGATCTTGGAGTCAGCCCAATGGCACTGGAGGTTGCGCTTAGACCCCTGCTCTACTGGCGCAGCTTACGGAGCACCCCAGAATTATCTTTGTATAAGGAGGAATTAAGGGAGGTGGCAAACCTCAGTGGAGCAAGTAAAATACCTTGGCTCACCTATATCAAGAATTCCTTCTTATCCATTGGAATGGGAGATCTATGGGATAGCCGGGAAAAAAGATCTGTTAACACCAAGGAAGGCCTTGATAAAAAATTTTAAGGATCACAATTTCAATTGATTGAGGGGCCCCAGGACAGGCACACTTGCATCATCCTTTTTAGAAGTCAAACTGCAATACACCTTCGAATCTAGCATAGATGATATACAGCCCTCTCTCACTAAAAAACGTTATCTGAAGTTTAGGTATGGTGTACTTCCTTTATGTGCTGTTACTTATAAGTGGGGGGGGGGGGGGGTAGTTCCTCAAAAGACTGTCCGTCTTGTAAAAACTGTATGGAGACTGACCTACATGTGCTGTTTTTTTGTCCTACCTACAAGGCAATAAGCAATAGTTGGTTACGACAGCTTTGTAGGAACCTTGGGACTTCCCATTGCTCACAGGCTTATAGGATCCTAAAATATGATACCGGTATGCCAATTGTATATTCAGTTTCACGTTATCTGTTCTCAATGTGGTGTGCACGCCTTGCAGTTTTAAAGAAAGATCAAGTCTAAACCATCCTCTCTATGCCTTTAATATGACTCGGGACTCCGTATTTTAACCTTTTTTTAATTACATGATTTTGTGTTATATGCTTGAGATACTTCGCGCCTATCAGGATATTTAATACATTTTTTAATATTCTATTGTTCCCATATTTCAATGTGTATGAAAAACTTTTATATTGAAAAATCGGTATCAATTGTACAGAATTTTTAAATGTTTTACTTGTGCTTTTATGGCCTTGTGAGGCCGAAATAAAGTATCTCTTGACTTTAACATATTTATGGCATAATAAGCCAGTCACCAAAACACTATGCATGACATTTTATTTTTTCCTGAAACCTGTTTAATATGCTGCCCAGTGTGATTAATGTTTCCTTGCCATCTGCATAGTGTCATTCCACCTAAAGCTTATTCATAAGCATGTTGCTTATGGTAGCATCATTTTGAGTGCCTTTTTATTCGTTTTTATTGTAGTTTCCCTTTTTAGGTCTCACCTGAGCCAGCGCATGTGCTGCTCTGCGAGACATTTAGTAAGTGGGTTTTGAAAGTGCTACCACACGCTTTTTCTGGCCTCAAGCTTGCGGTTACACACGCGCGCAGCCGCCATCTGTCTTTCCTCCGTCACGGGTCATTAAGTGCATCACGATCACTTTCACTTTTGCGGCCGCGTCACGGCCGCGCGGCCAATGCTCGTTTACGTAGTTTCTGTGCCTTTGCTTCGTGAGTATTTCCGTGGCCTATACCATAGGATTTCAATCGAGGCTCAAAGCCACATTTGCGCACTCAAATTGTGAGGAGAATGACCCCTCGGCGGTACGTCATGGATCATCATGGTGAGCGAACATTCTTCATACAGGTGTTCAGTTTCAGTTCTTAGAAAATCGCAGCGTTTCCATTTTACTCGTTAATGTCTGTTTTGTGTGCGTTTTGTTCCGTACGAAGCCGATGTTTAGGACAGCATTCCTAAAATTCCTGTATTTGACTGTTTATTTTCTTTAAAATTTGACTATCCTCGCAGGATCAATCCTGCAGACATACCCCCACCCCATCCCCAATGTTTGCTAGTGATTCACTGTCTACCTGCAGTCACATGTTCGGCTGTAGCACATTTTATGAAGGTACCATGAATGGATCAAGCGGGATTTATTACGAAGCCTACAGGAGCCGAGGCATCTTGGGTTATGAAGTGCTGCCGTGCAGCATCCCTAGTGCTTGCAGTATGTTGCGTAATGGGCATTCCAAAGGCTTGTCTACCTAAGCCTGTTCGCGAGCACGAGGGTTGTTTGTAATTTTGCTGCCTGTGCTGTACTTCTGTGTTAGTGTGTGCATGTTTGGAAAATGTCCACTACTGCTTCCTGTGTTGCAGTGACAAAGAGCGAAGTGTGTGCTACACAACTCCTGCCAGTGCTATGCGTGAGGGGCTCTTGCACCGTGATGCCTGTGTTTCGTGGATACGAGACTTCTTGCTGCTGCATCTCCTGGCGCTGGGGGTGTAGCCTGCGCTGATGCTGTCCATACTAGACTAGTTTCCTGAGTGTAGAAGAACGGGGGAAGAAGCCTACACTACATGGTCCTTGCTGTACCAGTTCCGTATGCATGAACAAAGCGGTCACCATCACGTTCCATGCGAACCATGCGATTTCTGTAAGCATGAGGGGAGGTAGCACAGTAGCTTGTGTGCCTCGTGTTGTGTGTGCGCCTAACAGAGCTCGCCTGCTGCAGGACTCTACTTATTCTGCATGCGCCATAGCAATACTGAAATAAAATATTTCATGTTGCCTCATATGACGCACTTCTGCCATTGGTGTTTATTCTCGTTTTATTTGTGGGGTCTGATGACGTGTTTATGCACCTAAATATCCGTTTGTAAGAGATTTGCTGTCCCTGGATCAATGAGACGCAGCCTGCCTGGTCCCTATTGCAGGAATGCGCAGTTTGCATATTGCTGACCGTCACACTACCACCTGCATGACCTTCTGCGCTTAAGAAAATGCATGAGAATGCAACGTTCATCTAAAGGCGTACTATTGAGTAGGTGGACTGTGTGGGCTGTGTTCTAAGACGACACGCTGACATATATGGATGGCCTTTACTATTGTGATGGTTAGAAACATGTGTAGTGTAGGTGCATTCAAAGTTCACTGTTGTCTGTTGACTAATGCACAGTGGTTGCCATCACTTTCCATACCCTCTTTATTGGTTGCTAGCAAGTTTCTGTCTGGATGGCTCGTTTGCTTGTAAGCCATTATGTGGTGCAACCCTAACCACAGAGGTAGAGAAATACGTTACACGTTCACACCAAAAAGTGGCGCCCTGCAGACGTTGGCATTAGTAGTACTTGCACAAATTTTCAAAGTCGAAGATATTTTTTAAGTTCTGGAGTAGATTGTGGAAACCATGCTAACGCTACCTGTACTGTAGCTGTTGTTTGTACGGATGTTTGTATACCAGCTCCAAATGTTGTACTGTGTGTGTGTGTGTACATACACATACAAGGACGTGTACTACTGCTGCCTTCGATGTTGTACCAGTTCTGCCTTAGGGAATCTAGTGTTGCATAGTACCTGTTATGTAAGAAAAACTTTGCACTGCAGTTGTCTATTGCATGCCCCGTCTGTGGGTAATGCAAAAGTAACTTGACTTTCTCAATGCTCGTTATAAATGCACCCCAAATATTGCATTGTTGAAAAACTGAAGTTGCTTTGAATTGATAAATGTTTTTTATGTGTGACTAAGGTCATACTAATTTTTTAATTTCTCGAAGGATTACATACTGTCATTTTAAGAAGTTAGAAAGATACCATATTAGATAGATGAGGCGACTGCCAATCAAGTCGTGGGTCCTGCAGGACCCGCCGATCTGATTTCTGTTTTCTTTTCTCTTTTCCTGTGGGACTCCCATAGGAATCCTGTGGCAAGATATATTATAAACTTTGAACCTTAATTTCTCAAAAATAGTTGACCGATTTACACCTAATTACAAAAAAGCACGCTTTCTGGGTAAAGATCTAGCCTTTAGACAGTATTATTATTCTGTGCAGGCATTTTTAGATTTCGCCTGCACCGCACCTGCAATCTTGTATTTAAAAAGAAATCTTAAAAGGGTCTTTGAGCTCCCCCATTACTACCTTTATTTAACATTGGCTGGCTCCCCATATGACTCCCATGTGGCTCTCGTTCCCTTGCTTACTATTAGTCAGCACCTCCTCCTCGCCTCAGTCTTTTTCCTGGGCTTTTGAGACTTCGTCCTGCTGTGGACCCTGAATCACATACTGCTTCGGTTGTCTAGTGTCCTTCAACTGCAGGCTCCTGCAGTGCAGACACTCCTCTTCTTTCCTTTTCTTTTCTACATGCACTCTTTGAGGTCTCTGCAGTCCCTCTCTTTCACTACGCTTAAAGGTAAAAAAATAGTTTCCAAAAGCACTATTACGCAGCCAGTATTGACTGTGTGATTGCACACTTTTTTCTAACTTTCTGGCATACTCTTAAGTACCCAGTGGTATCATTTTGATGGCATTTTATTTAGTGGCCCAGGAATGTTGATGTGAAGTTAATTGGAATAGGGAAGGGGGCGAGCAGTAGCTCCTGGCACCGCTTTTAAAACCGATGACCTTTCTTCTGTTATACGATTTCCCCTGCATATTTTTTCCAGCAAGTCATACGGTATCATATAGGTAGTGCAGCGTCTGTGCCACAAACATATGCTTGTTGTGCATCCACTGGTTTGTATCTAGCACACAATTTTCTAATAGGCATGTATATGATTTGCTGCCATTGAATATTCCTCCTGTGTGCTATGGTAGACCCCATACCAATGTAGTATTTAATTATTTATTTGTAAAGTTGTAAGTGCAAACATGACCCCTCTGCTTGCGTATTTACTAAATCCTCATTGGTTCCTCAATACTTTTAGATTATTATAATCGTGGGAAAGCAAGACGAGACATTTCCTATTGAGAGCAGATCCCAGAACTTCCGCATCACATAATTGCACAGTATTATTATTATTATTATTATTATTATATTTGGGTTTGTAAAGCGCACAGATACCCGGGGGTTTCCGGCGCTAACAGAGGAAAAAGAAGCAGGGAGACAAGATGGAAGTGGACATTAAGCAGAGAAAAGCCAGGTTTTTAGGCCCTTCCTGAATTTCAGGTAGCAAGTTTCAAAGCGCAAAGAAATGGGGAGTGTGTTCCAGAGTGTAGAAACTGGATCACGTTTTGTCCACAGGATGTTTCATACGAGGGGTGATTAAACGTTGTTTGTTTTTATATGTAGGGCGAACTACTAGTATTTGTCTCGTAAACTGCACAGAAGCAACTCTACTTCCGGGTTTGTACTTAATATTCACATCTACTTTGCGTGCGTTTTTGTGCATGTGGAAATAGGACGGGTGTCACTGGATGGGTGGGCACTAGACCGCAACAGTGCAGATGCAGAGCTGAATGTAATTTCTTGTTGATAAAGCATCTTTGCTTATACATAATGTATTTTCTAAGTATGGTAACTAAAAACTATAATAAACTTGATCCCAGTTAAGGATCAGTATACATTTTATGGCACAAGCGAATTGGGTTGTCAGCTTGTGAGTGTCTTTTACACAGGTGTTGACATCAGTATTGTTCACTTGTCTTTTTGTGACCCGGTGAGTAATGGACTAGCAGCTTTTTATCAGCCTTTTACGTTTAAATCTAGCTGCATATTTTTAACGTGGGTATGAAAAAATGGTTTGCGCCTATTGACACTTATACATCTGGCATATACAGTACTGAATGCTTGATGTAGTGGCCTTATTTATTTCTTATGTTCTTATGCATTTCTTATGTTGCAGTTAGGAATTGAAGACCCATTTCCACCGGGCGCTCACAATCATCCGCTCTTTGACTAGGGCTCTAATTCTACCACTAGTAGTGGTACATTGGTAGGGCAACAATATACCAGTGGACTGTTGCGAACAACATGCTGCACAGCACCCATTCTGCCCTACAGTAATAAAAACATTAGGAAAGCCAATAGCTCTAGCTAAATACTTATAGGGCCACAAAAGCGAGACCTATTGGCTATGCCAATGCTTGTTAACCAATCTGATCATGTCCTCATACTCTTGGCACATGTGCTTGTTTCCCTTCTCTGCTTACATTTATGTTGATTATTTTGGTTTTTATTTTGTTATAGTCAAATGACTTCTCCTTAATCTCCTTACAATTGAAGCTCATCAGGTCTTGTTTCAGTACTCGGATGATTCTGTGCTTTTATTTGCAGTTCTGGCCTTGTTCTTTTCCAGGCTTCTTGTGAGAGGTTCCTCTATGGTGGGCCTCTCGGTCCTGTTCTCGTTGCAGGTTGCTGTTGCTTGTATGGCTATTTCTGCTTGCTCTTTTCCTCATTGGAGTCTAGTAGGCTAGTTCTTGCTCGCTGGGGCTCCACCTCCATCTTGGGTATTTCCTTTAGGCAGGGTTTGTTAAAATCTGTGCTGACCTTTGCCACCTCTTGGCTCTGGGTCATTAGTTTCTTTTTGGGTCCCAGTTCAGTATTTTTCACACATTCAATACATTTTCTTAGACATGTGTAACTGAGTGGTGAAGTCGTCTGCAGACTTTTCCAGGAATAGATTTGGGGTGCATAGTACTTTGTCGGTTTAGGAGTAGGTCTGCGCTAATGTTTTAGTGATATTGTCCTTTTTTAGATATATCTTGGTGGGAGAGAGTATAAATTGTGCCACTGGAAATTGGTTGTGCGTTGTTCTTTCCTGGTTTGAACTGGCCTTAGTGATGCTGGATTCTTGTATGTGCACTTAATTTGTTACGGGAGTGATGTTCTGTTGCTGAATCTGTGTTAAAATTATGTTTTGTTATTTTGTTGTCATGAACACCTTTTCCATCAACTTTGTATTCTCCGTTTAGATATTTCCTCGCAATGTGTTGTGGTCATCTTTTCCGCATGTTCTTCCCTTGTGTTTCTAGCTATTGTGTCCAGAGTGATGCTCGATCATATCACAGCAAAATTGTACTGCAGTAACACATTTAGTAAAGGAAATAAGAGTATTAGACAAAAGTCCTGTCTGTCACAGTGTGAAACTGTGCTGCCCTCCCTTGAAGTTTTCCAGACAGCCCAGTATTTTCTTTCCAGTTAACAGGAGTCTTGCAATCTCACTGTAGGTGCTCCCTGTGTATTAACGTGTTGACAGCAGAGCTGTTCGGCTATAAGGGGGATACATTAGATTGTCTCCATTCTCAGAGAGGCTTTCTGGTGACTGGCTGTGTTTGCAGCTAGATTCTAGTTAGACAGTCTTTTATATGCGTCCCCTATGTGAGACTCCCTATCAACTCACCCCTGCAAAGGGTCTGCTCATTCCCTGTAACTGAAATCATTTGCCTTCATTTGGGACATGTATGCACAATGTCTGTATATTTGGAATGAGTAGTGACTGAACTGTTGAGTTGTGTGTTCATTGGACCACTGTGTGTGTGCGCTGCAGAAAATAGCAGTTTCCTTGTGTCTAAGATGAATATTCGAGTCTGCACCCGCACAATCTCTATACCATTCGCTGAAACCTGTTTACTTGAAAGGTTGGGTGTGGTCTACAGTCCAATACATTTGTTCGAAGTGAAGGTCCCCATGCCTGAGTGAGTGAAACTTGTTCATCTTTCATAATCATTTATTAAGGCTATCTTCCTTTATAACCGGAGCATGGCTCTGGTCTGATCTCAGTGTGAGGAACCACACTTTTAATAAAAAAATTTTTTAAAAATGCTTTAATTATTAACTTTGTTCAGCAGAAGAGAGCTACATTATGCTGTCAACAAAGAAGGAAAAACAAAACTCATCGCAACAGCTATACATAAATCTTTTTACTGCCATCATTGTCTCGTCCCAAACATTGCTTTACAATATTGTCTTCCCTCATCCCATGTGGCTTACTATGGGTCGGCCCTGTGGGAGTGAATCTGGGGCCTGTGGCATAACCGCATAGAGTACGGCCCTGAGTTCGAGTGGGCGAGTTGTCAAATAATCCAACCCTCGATCCCTGGTCATGTAAGTCTTGAATGCCTTCCAGACTTTGTGAAATTTCGCCTGTGTGACCTGTATGATGGACGAGAGCTTCTACACGGCATAAATTGACCAAAGCTTATTCCACCACAAATGCATCAGCAGTGTAGCGGGTTGTTTCCATACCTGCGATAATGGCAATCTAACTGCTATTACAAGCTGTGAAATCTGCGTACCCATTGGAGTCATTATTGGGGAAAATGGAGCCGTCGCCTAACATTATTACTAGGGGATCGAGAGGAAGCTGAGTGCCGGTGATCTGGGAAGTATGATGCAGGATCTCCTCCAGTACCTCTGAATATGCATGCAGGTCCACCACATGCAAACAAAAAAAGTGCCCATCTATCCAGCAAAGCTCCGAACCGCCTTTGATGGCGTGTAGCTGGGTGAGGGAGAGAGAGGTATCAACGTGATACCAATTTGAATGCATTCTCCTTATTAAATACGCTAATTGACACTTTTGTGGCCCTGCTCCAGATGTTGACCCAAGTCTACCCTGAAATCTTTCCGCAAATCTCGCTCTCATTGTGTTATATCTGCTCCATAAGCACAAATATACAAGTCCAACAAGGAGCATTGGAGCCATGTGATACCTTATGTAGAATTTTATTTGCATCTTTCAAGAGGTGTTTTTCCCCTCCCTGCCAAAGGGACCACCTCCTGGGAACCTGCCCAATGTAAGTTGTGTGATTCAGTAGTGGTCCCATCTCTCCCAGTTCCTCACTTGTGACCATTCTCCCATCCACATAAACCTCACCCAAAGAATGAAGGTGCGTAGTTTCCCAAGCTGTGAATCTTGGGTTCTAAGGGAAATCTGGAATGCGCATGATAGGGGACTGATGGGGACTTTGGGGAGGAAAAGGTGGTAGAACCTTTTCCCCGTACCACCTGTTGCCAGTATTCTAAAAGGGCACTGGTTGGGGGGGAAGGGGGGGGGGGGGGGGGTCTGCAGGCATTTTATAGTAGGCCGAAATCCATTGAGACATTTTTGGGCCCAGCGGAGTTTTTTGTAGGGTTATAACAAAAAGGCTCAATTAACGCTATCAAAGGCCTTCTCTGCATCCAGCTAGAGAACAACCGTTGATTGCTTTTGTCGCTCCACTACCTCTATCAGGAGGGCTGCTAGTCTGGTGTTGTCCCTAACATGTTGCGCCCTTATGAACCCACTTTGCTGTGAAAGAATCTTGGGCCACAGCTCTTGTATTGTTGGAAATATTTTGATATCAGTATTCAATAAGGCGATTGGCTTGTATGGGGATCAGAGCAAGGAATCCTTATCTGGTTTCACAATAAGCATTAGCCTAGATTCTAAATTGACTGTGTGAGGGTACAGTTTGAATAATATGATTAAAGACTGGCCATGGTGCCGCCAAATTACCTGTGTAGGTCTTGTAGGAAGATACCTGGAAGCCATCAGAGCCTGCTCTTTCTGACCTGGTAAGCACTCTATTGTGTTTAATACTTCCACCTTGGTTATCCTCCCCTCCAGCTCCTGACAGTCTTCCCTCTGCAAATGGCACTCAAAACCCTCTAGGGCATTTAAAAGGCTATAAAAAACAAATCGAATTCTATACTGCAAAAAAAAACCTAAAATGTGAAAAGCAACCCTAAAACACACAAACAAAAATAAAAGATTGCACCGAATCTCTTCTACACACAACTAGAGGTTTATGTAGATTTATTTATTTGTTTATTTATAAAGTTTTGTATAGCGCGAACCTGACCCAGGAGGGTATCGGAGCGCTTCACAGTTGAGGTAGGTTGGGTACAAAATGTGGGACAAGAGCAATCAATACACACAGGTTCAAGACATGAGCAATATAACGGCGTGATTCATATTACTTTAGAATGAGTCTGGCCGGAACCATTAATTGAGAAGAAAAGGCAAAGTAAACAGTAACAGTACGATCATAGCCTGCCAACACTATTAATCCCCAGATTACACACATGTAAAGAATAATGATCAGGTAAAGGAGAGAAACATTCTATAAATGCTATACAAATATGTGTAATGGCCTGCTAACATTGTTAATCCCAGGAGTGCAATCTTGTAATAGACAGTCATAGCAGCAGAGAGGAGGGCAGTAATGAAGCAGCTGTGCCAATGACTTTAAGGCAGGAACTTCAGCGTTAAGATTTTTTTCACTTTTTTTTTAAAGAAGTGGTGGAAGGGATTTCCAAATCTTCGGGGCCATGCAAGAGAAAGCTGTTACTCGTTCTCTTTTTGTGGAAGAACTGTGGTGTCAGGAATAGTAAATTTGCACTTCGAGACGGACGACCACCCCCTGATGATTTTAATTTGTGAGCCAGATAGGTGGGGGTCCTGAAATGCAGGGCTTTGTGGGTCATGCAAGCGATCTTTAGTTGTATTCTAGCCTCGTAAGGTAGCCAGTTTAGGGATTTTAAGGCTGGGGATATGTGGTAATTTCTTTTTGTACCAGTAATCAATCTGGCTCTGGCATTAATGAAAGCCGAAAGTGGGGACAACCTTTGTTTGGGGAGACCACAGAGCGTGAAACTACTGTAGTCTAGCCTTGGCAATACTAGAGCTTGCACCGCCCATTTGAAGTCTTCTTGTGGAAGAAATGGTTTAAGATTCCTTGGAAAGCTCATCTGGTGTTTAGCACCCTTGGTTGCATTGCTGATATGATTCTGCATGTTCAGGTGCCTGTCTAGAGTGATTCCTAGAGATTTAGCAGACTTGATAATGTGGGGAGAGCAGTTGAAATCTGACAGATGATGCATCTAGAGGTCAATTTTGGGGGCATGGTTGGGGGGGGGGGCAATGAGAAGGAATTCTGTTTTGGAGGTGTTGAGCATGAGAGAGTTTTCAGTGAGCCAGTTTTGAGTGTTCATCAGGATGGAATTGAGTGAAATGAGGTCTTCCGGGGAGGAAACCTTCAAATAACGTTGGGGTTCATCTGCATACATATGAAAATAAATGTGCGCGGAGCTCAGGGCCTTAGCTAATGGTTCCAAGAATAAGTTGAAGAGTTTGGGTGAAAGGTTGGACCCTTGTGGAACCCAAATAGAGTGTAGACGGCTGAAATAGAGATTGATTCACTTTGACTCTTTGAGATCTGTTGTGTAGGAAGGAAGGGAACCATTGCAAAACCACGCTTGATAGACCCATCCTGTGTTCTAGCGTGGATAGTAATTTGCTGTGGTTAAGTGTCGAAAGCAGAAGATAGGTCGAGGAGAATCAGGAGGCAGGATTCATTTTGGTCTAGCAACTTCAAAATTTCATCCAGGATGTGAGTGAGTGCAGATTCTGTGCTGTGTCCTCTACAAAAGCTCGATTGGTGTTGATCCAACAGTTGGAATCTCTCTATGTGAGCACAGAGTTGAGATTGCACACACTTTTCTAGAAGATTCGGCAGTGTGGGGATGTTGGAAATGGGACAGAAGTTATTCAGATCAGAACTGTCTGCGTTTTTTTTTTTAGAATGGGGGAAACTTATGCTACTTTTAAGCAGCCATGTATCATGCCTTACAATAGAGAAGCGTTAACAATCTTTGCCCAAATGGGGAGGATGGCAGCCATAATTTTTTGAATATGAGAGTTGGTAGAGGGTCTTTGAAGTGATTGGATGGTTTGATCGCAATCAGAATGTTGTAGATGTCGTTTTCACTGAGGGGTGTAAAGGTGTGCCAAGAGGCATTGTTCTTGGGTCTAGTGCTGGGGGGGGACGAGCAGCTCCTGGTGATCAGGTGGAGCAGTGCACCCAGAAGTTGGAAGAAGGGCTCTTTTCAATTCTAGGTCGATATTAATTGACCTTTTTTTGACAAAGAAGGTGGCCAGTTCGTCGCAAGTAAGAGTGCCTTCGCCATGGTCAGGGTGGATGGGGCCTTTGCATAATTGTTGATTAACAATTTCAAAGAGTTTCTTGGGCGATTTTTGGCTAGATTAAGTTCGAATCTGAAGAAGACGGCTTTTGCACTTTTGATTTTTTTTTTGTTGTAAGAGCTCCTGACAGTTCTAAGGAGGTTTAGGTGTTCGGTAGATGGTATAGATCTCCAGGATCTTTCCGCTGACTTTAGGTTATGGTGTTCTGAGTTTAGGAAGTCATTGAACCACTGTTTGGAGTTTTTGGAGGAGATGTTTTTCAGTTGTAAAGGGGCTTTATCGTCCATGATACCAGAGATAGAGGCATTATAGAAATCTGTGAGGAAATGAACATCTTTCATTCCTGAATGAGGAGTCCAAGCCATTGTACACCAGGTTGATAGCTCTTTAGTGTTGATACTTCTAAGGTTCCTTTTCCAGTGCTTCATTTTCTTGGGTTGATCTCCCTCCGCCGACACCTCGCTGTTAATGTAGAAGAAGATGCAATAGTGGTCGGACCAGTCGCAAGGAATAATGGAATCCAATGTGATGTTACCTTTGGATATGATGAGATCCAGAATTTCTCCCTTGTTGTGAGTTGGACTATCACAGCAATGTGTCCGCTCCTGATCCAAAAGGAAGTATTTAAGAGAGTTCACTACCTGATTGTTTGGGTTGGACCAGTGGAGGTTGTAGTCTCCCAGGAAGATTTGGGACACTAGAGGGTCGTCGTTGGAGGAGATGATTTCCATGAAATGCTCAATGAAGGAAAGATTGTCACCGGGGGTGGTATATGAGGTCAGGTTGCATTACAATGCTGTTTGCAGCAAGGGATTGGCTGCCCGCAGGGGGATTGGGCACATGACCTGGGTCAATGCCTGGCCCTGCAGCTTACCCCCTACTGTGCATGACCAAAAAGTGTATGCATCAGGAAGTTTGGTGAATATGAAAAAATGGAAATTCACTGAAAAAAACAAGATTTAAGTGACGTTATGTTCAGGTGACGAAGTCACACAAATCCTAACCTTTGCTGAAATGTGCCAGTCATAGTTCAGTAAATTAACATGCGCCCTGCCATGCACTGCTTATGACCTCACCTAATTACATCACTCTTGGCATGTTAAATTACATCATTGCTGACAACATCTAAGCTACTGCTCCTAGAACCGCTAGATAATTTTAAATAACAAAGTTGCTAGTACAGATCCTAAAGTCATATACAGCATATATTGACTATGTATACATGTGTGCTTATATTCAATATAATGTGTACTCCTGTAAACAAGTCTGATTCAGTATGGTAAGAGTTCTGTAGTGCACAATTTAGCTACAAGTAAAGCTTCAGGTGCAAGCAGTACTTCCTTTAAACAAGGTAGAGACTGAGTGCAACAAGTTGCTAAGTTGCAGACATACTTTTTAAATAGGCTATGGCTTAAATCAAAAGCATGTTGCCAAAAGTATGTGGAAAAACTGAAGCTTCTCACAATACATTGTTCACCTGCGGATTTCTGTGCACATGCTGACTTTAAAGAGTTGTCATTACTGTGATAGATAATTTCTTTTTTGTTTGTTTTTAAACAGGAGATTTATAGGTGTGCATATTTATTTCGAGAAGTTCATTGCAAATGTTGAGATATACATTATTGAAGAATATGTAATGCATGGGTGACTCACATACAGATTATTTGTCTCAGTATGTTTGTAAGCGTGTTTTAATGCTGTAGGCCATTCTGATCATTTCAGGAATATTTAGTGTATTTATGCACACAATAGAGGGATGTCCATGATGTCTGATTGTACATGCCTTGTCTGTGGCCAATTCATAGATGCGAAGTTGTGGACTAAAATAAGTCTGTCAGATGAGGGATTTAACAAGCACATCTCATTAATAATAACCAAACACTTTTTTAGTCTATCAAAATTTTATAGGTGGTGATCGTATTAACGTCTACAGAGCCATTACGTTTCTTATGCGCCCAAATACCAGTAAACAAAAAGGGCATAATATCTTCTAAATTTGATTTCACAGATATGCTTCATATCCTGTATGTTGCTAAAGGTTATGCCCTTTAGCAATACAGGGGTGATAAAAATTGGTTCTAGGTGTAACTTGCCTAATACCTTCCAATTTGAAAAGCATATAGCAAACTCAGATTTATTGAATGATGTCATCAGTAATGTTATCAATGATGTCTTTTGAGATGTCATAAGTGATGTCTTCAACTGTCATTTAATGTCATGAGTAGTGTATAATGTGGGGTCACAAATAGTCTATGGTAGGGGCGGAAGTTCTAGGTATCTCACGGAATTATAACTGCCGCATTTCAGTGAATTTTGTTTGTTTAAAGTTACGTTTTGTGATTTTGTGACCTACCTATGTCATTTTAACCTTTGCTTTTTCAATGAAATGTATATATTATCAGTCAAAAAAACTCAATTAAAAACTAAGTTATGGTTATGGCACAGATGCTCTTCAACACTGAAATTCGCCAGTTACTGTATTCATCACACACAGTGAATGCCAAAACTACACCACCTGGCATGCTCAAAAGACATTTACAAATGGCAGAGAAAGACTCTCTAGCAGGAGAAAAACATGGCCGGGTGACAGGAGTTATGGGGGTCAGTGGTTTTTCACATTTGAGCCAGAACCCTAGTTTTTAACTGTGAATTTTTATTTCAGATCTGGACTGTAAGATGGCTTTATCTGTAATGCCAGACCCCCCCCCAAAAAAAAACAAATCCCCAAATTCCTATGCAATATGCAGGCATATAGGGGCTTTGGGCAGCGTGCTTCATCCAAGTGGCCTGTTAAATTTTCATTCACATTGTGCTTCAGCCCACCACAGCATAAAGCATGGGTTAGTGGGTCAGCCATCTTTATCTGTGACTCCCTTCACTTGGAATAGCTGCACAAAGCCCATGCACATTGTTCATATTCACCTAGAAATAGTTTTCTTATCTTCTGTTACAAATCTGGGTGAAATAGAATTATTTTTTTATTTTTATATTAACTTTAAATACCAGCTGTTTATTTTGCCTGCACGTTGGTTGCCCAGTTAGATGCTGATTTATTTTCCATCTCCTTTTTAGGTTTCTCTTGTGAAATCTCTTGTAACTAAAACAAGCATTTGCAATGCAATAGGCCTTGCATCTGCGAGAGTTTGAGCTATTGGCATTGTAAATGGCAATGCCTTTTATTGATATCTTTTGGAAACCTGCTAGCAGTACGTATACACACTTTGTACTTCTAGTCCTTGCTTACAGAGAAGCAAGCTTGCCAGTAAAAGAAGCAGTTACTGCCAGCCTTACTTCTCGTAAGCAACGCCTATAAGTACAAAGTGCGTTTTTACGCACCCCTAGCAGGTTTTCAAAAGACATGAGTAAAAGTCATTGTCATTTACAACGCTAATAGCTCAAACTCTCGCAAATGCGAGACCTATAGCATTGCAAATGCTTGTTTTATTGTCCCATGGATTGATTGTACTTGATAAGCAACACACCCTCACAGATCCCCATACCAGAGAACGTTTTTCAGCATAGACACTTAAAATCTGTCTGTTCATAAATTAGCTCTTAATGTAAATATTTTCTGGAGAGACTAGTTTCTCTCCCACTATAAATTCAGGCCTCTCGGAGCCTCTAGATGTCACTTCAGTGCCATGTTGGCAATATAACAAGCACTGCACTGTCCCACATTCGGGGCTGGCAGAATTGATTCAATAAGAAAGTGTGTTTGTCATACCTGAACTTTGTCCCACACCAAGCTGTACAAATAACTGGTAATGGCTTCACGGACAAAGTGCATCCCAAAATCTAATATGGAAACTCAATTCTCCGAACCAGAAGATATGTCTATTTTAGAAATCAGAAAAAAGAAATCAGTGAGGTTTACTAGTAACAACAGTGTCTTTGTATGTTCTTTGAGATTACACCTGTGTTTCATTTAAATCAGAATAACATATCAGTTACACAGAGATATGAGCCATCTGCCTACAAATAAATACCATTCACAAAAATCAGTCCTCTTTTTACAGAGATAATAACTAGTCACATAAACCGGAGAACAGATATCTACATATCAAAATAGACAATTCATCCATTCACAGCCCAAGCCAACTGCGAACAAGCAGACACTGGCCACCCACAGGCAGATCACGATCAGGCTTTTTCCTATGTAAACTGGAACCAGGTATCCGCATCCAGAGATCAGCCATACAAGTGCGGAGAGAGAGGAAAAAAAGACATTCAGAAACTGAGAATAGCCATCCATATGTAGACATAAACAACCCATGTGTGCACAGCAATGATTTCACTCCCTATAAGAATGGGCTGGTAATACGTTTTCGGAAGATACCTCATCTTGAGCCCGAAGTCATGGCTAACTTCCGTCCAATTAACAACCACCGTATATTAATCAAGGAAATTGAGAAGACGTTAGCATATGTGAAACAGAAGAAGTATATCTGCTACTGAATACTATTAGAGCACTTTAAGGAAAGGTGGCATGACACTCCTTACGTCACTGAATTAAACTTAAAAAGCACAATTTGCTGTCACCACACAGGTTTAGAAGCACATTTCCACCTCTTGAAACCAATCTTCAGTAAATGTAAAAATAAGACAGTAGTACTTTCCATGGATCACTTTCTCCACCTCATTGAGCTGAAAACTCAGCTCATGGTGAGCAGGGCTGCCCCTGGTGCGACGGGTGGGGAGTGGAGCCACACAGAGAAGTGACCCCGGACGGAGAGCATTGGAAACACAACACTGCTCATCCGGCCTTAGCTGGCAACATAGAAAATGGACTTGCCTAGGTTGCTCTCTGAGTTTTAAAAATAATCCGGTGTCCAGCAGCGTGGCGTTTATATTGCAAACGCTGGGAAATGCTGCATTTCGGTCAGAGGTTGGTCGGAGGGCAGAAGCAGCAACGGGCTTAAAGCAACATTTTAAAAAAAGCTCTGAAAAATAACATATGAAGAAAGTAGGCGAAAGGAGACTGTGCTTGGCCGTTGCTCCTTAGCCTTGACCGAAAGTGATGCATCTGCTGCCCGAACGACTTAAGAGGCAGCAAAGAAGAGCAACGTAGGGACGTAGGGAACCAATTTCTTGTTACAACACACTTCAAAACAACATCCAACAAGCATTGGCATAGCCAATAGGTCTCGCTTTTGGGACCTTATAAGTGTTTACCCATGCAACAGTTTATTTTGTTGCCCCAAGGATATTGTGGTACAAGCATACAGAAAGGTATGATTGAGGTAGCATTAGTTAGCTAGAGCGAGAGACCAGGATGCTGTCCGAGAGCACGGCGAAGTCCCAGACGGAGATGCTGAGAAGAATCGAATTGCTGAACCAATTATCTTGAGCAAATTAATTTAGAAGAAGATCGCGGAAGAATCTCGAGGAGGAAGAGTGTCAGAGAGGGGTGCTACGCAAGCGTCGGTGATAGAAAGGTCATCTGTCCTGTCCCGATTCCTGTTGTGCTTGCGGGGCTACTTGCAACACGCAGGTTCACTTGTACGGAAGTCTGCAGACAGTTGTGAGCCTTGACGACAGATTTGAGCTGTCCTTGTTTGGAAGAGGCGGACCTTAAGGCTGCGCTCTATAGTGGTCGAGCTATGAAGGCAGAACTTAAAAGGCTGCGCTTATAGTGTCGAACCACATTTGGAAGAGGCAGACCTCTGAGTTGTGTCCCGTAGTAGTTGTGTACCAGGTAAGTGACTTGGTTCCTTTTGTCTTGGACATAGCTGCACCATATGGGACAGCCTTCTGGGCTGTGCTCTGTAGCGGTGTTGGACTGCATTGTATGAAGCAGGTCTTTGGGCGGAGTCTCGTAGTGGTTCTGGAGCTACTAGGACAGACCGCAGGGTCGTGTCGCGAGGTGGCTCTCTGAGCTACATTGTATATGAGAGGCTCTGGGATTGTGCTTCATGACAGGGTCGAGCTGCGCTGTATAAGGTAGAGCTTTCTGACTGTGTTTTGTAGTGAGCTGTTTGAGCTGCACAGCACGACACATACCGGCGAGTTCTGCCTGCATTGGTCTTTGGACCATCTTTTTATGTGGGTTTTGGACCAGTAAGTTTGACTGGTATTGCGTTTGTCCGTGGGGGACAACGTAAGTATCTTATATTAAGATGCCTTGTATGTTCTTCTATGTGATCTTAAATTGGAAAAGAGGCACCTAGTGCCTCCAGAGGGTACCCTAAAAATGTGATATTTATGTTAAATACGGTATTGGCCCTGTTATGTTTAGCATCATGTGGCATAAAATATGTGAGGGCCAATGCCGATTCACGGTGGCCTCTTATGGGCACATTGTGTGGGATTTTGGACTGTTGTGAATTTGAATGACAGTCCACCAAGGGTCCTATATTTGAGTGTTGGTCTGGGAATGCAGGACACGTGCACGGCAGTCTAAAGTATGCCTTGTGCACGAGTCGCAGTCTCTGGAGTGCATCGCACTTGTGTGACACTCTGAGGCATGTCTTAAATTGGCGAGGTAACTTTTGGGGTTGCCTCTGACTTGATACAGTCTCTAGACTGTTCTGTTGTGGTTCAGTCTTCAGACTGTATGAAAAAAGTAAAAGCATTCTGAAATTGCTTTGCCAGGCAGAGTAATGAATTGACCTCTTTTTGAACATGCCTGGAATGAGTTTAATCTGGCCTCTTGCTGTAATCATTGCTTTGTAAAAATTAATTGAAAGGAGCCTAGCTAGCAAAAACCCTCCCCCTTTTTGATGACACTCTTAATTTGTAGAATGTAACAAATGTAAAAATATGGGTCTGATCAGAAGTATTAGAATGTACATTTATTTTAGCATAGGAAGTTCGTGCAGCATAAGAAATGTTAGGAAAGAAGTGTTCATTTAAATTGAAAGCAGTTTTGTGACTGTTCAGGACAGCGTAAGTCTGTACTGAATAGACATGCATTTAAAAGTGCACTAGGACGAAATGAAATACAGACTCATGAATTGACAGCGTTTTGTTTACAGTTTAGAGATAAGAATTAAAATATGGTCAGTCTTTGAGAGACCGGTATGTTTTCCTTTCCCCTCCCCGAGTTTTGCAAGGGAGACAGTCTGTTAGAATTTCTTTTTAAAATATGGTTGAAGGAGGTTGCAATGTGAATAGAGACGGTAAAGAAATTAAAAAGAATGTGAGCATTTGTTGGAGCAGGAGAGGTTAAGGCTCCTTTCTGTCTTGAGCATGCTGTGTGTTGAAACAGACACAAATCTGGTGCATGAAAAAAAAGAGCAAGAAAGAAATGAAATGCATATTAAGGGTAAAGTGGCCGCTTCTATGACCTACCTAAAGCTGCTGGTTGAGAAGCTTGCAATGGACCCAGCCTCCCTTCCCCTCCCCTCTGAAAAAGGGGGATAGGAGGAGAGAAGAGCTGCAGAGTGAAGCTGCTGGCAGACTCGGACCTTGAAGCCTAGAGGTGGGGTCCAGAGGAGCGAGCAGCCCAGAGTAGAAAGGGAGACAGGGACACTTGTTTTCAAGAAATGAAATGCACTGTTCATGCCCTATTGACAAACTTCCATGGCATGAATAGTGGTGAGGCTTGCAAACAGGAGCAGTTTCCCTCCTCCCTGTCCAAAGGGAGGGGTAGAGAGGGGAAGAGCAGGCTGGAGAAGGTCTGTGCTGGGACCCCGCCCCCCTTCCCCTCCCCTCTAAAAAAGGGGGGTGGGGAAGGAGGGAAGAGCTGCAGAGCAAAGCTGCTGGCAGATTCTGACCTTGAAGCCTAGAGGTGGGGTCCAGAGGAGCGAGCAGCCCAGAGTAGAAAGGGAGACAGGGACACTTGTTTTCAAGAAATGAAATGCACTGTTCATGCCCTATTGACAAACTTCCATGGCATGAATAGTGGTGAGGCTTGCAAACAGGAGCAGTTTCCCTCCTCCCTGTCCAAAGGGAGGGGTCGTGAGTGGAAAGAGCAGGCTGGAGAAGGTCCGTGCTGGGTCGTTTTCAACTTTGGAGATAAGGAGAATGGAATGCAGAGGGAGGAGAGAACAGCCAGGGCCTGTAACCCATGATGAGAGAGGAAAGCCATATGGCGCCTCTGTTCGTAAGCGCGTGCCCACGCACATGCACGCAAGCTCTAGGCCACAGTAGTAGCATTTTCTGAAGCCCTTACTAAATCTCGCCAGAGCAGCGCATGCGCTGGCTCAGGTGAGACCTAAAAACTGCCTCCTACTGTATCACAGCTTTCATCCTCGCCATTTACGTGATAACCTTCCGTATGGCCAATTTCTGCGCCTCCGCAGAAACTGCACTGAGAGAAAAGATTTTAAGGAGCAAGCAGGTGACTTACAGAAGAAATTGGAGAAGCGGCAGTACCCTCCCAAAGTAGTGGTAAAAGCTTTCAAACGAGCAAGGAACAATAATAGGGATGCCCTTTTGGAACCCACTTTACCAAAAGAACAGGAAGAAAGACCTATATGCATTACAGCTTTCAACACCAGCGCAAACCAAGTCACGAAAATCATCAACAAGCACTGGCGTCTACTAAACTGTGGCCAACTCGATTTACTGAAACCAATGTTCTCCCATAAAAGGGGAAAAAATCGAAGGGACATGGTAGTCTACACAAGCTCGAGACACCCCACCAACAGAGATAACAAACACCCTATTACCGCCAGTAAAGGGCCACTACCCTTGCGGGCAATGTAGTGTATGCCATTTAACAAAGAAAAGTCAAAAAATCTAGTTTACCAATGGCACGGAGTGGGAACAACGCAGTTTCACGAACTGCAACAGTAAAAACAGTGTACTTGATCACATGCCCATGTCAAATGCAATACATAGGTATTACAACTCGCCCAGTGAAAACGTGTATAGGCGAACACAAAAGCAACATTAAGTGTAAAAAGAGCACCACTAAAATGGCCTCACATTTTTTAGAAGCCAATCATACTATTAGAGACAACCACTTTTTAAGTTGTGGAAAGAGTACAGAATGAACAATTCCTTTTTGACAAAGAACAACACTGGGTGTTCCGTTTGAGGACACACGCCACAGGCCTGAATGATGAAATCCCTTGGGGACAACTGTAATCCTTAGGTGCGCCCCTTCAGCACCACAACTCAGGTATGTGGTAGTGACCCTCTATAATGCTCTGTTCTGACACGCACCTGACTAGAACTCTGTGACAGAACCTTGTGAGAATTTGGACCGGGCACCAGGGTCCAGAACCCTGAATGCACCGGTATGCCCGAGCATTCTGCTTACGCGTACAATACGTGTCAAAAACCGCACCCCCTTTTTAATTTGTCTTTTTCTTTTCCTCCATATAAGGACAAGAATCACATCAGCAATCTGCCAAACCAAGTAAAGCCATGACCTGTCCTTTTCCTTTTGTTTACAAGTCCCGGCAATTAAACAGCCATGTAAGCATACACTGAAAGTGTATGCTTGTTGCACTTGATAAGTGAGCCACCAAGGCGGCCATTTTGTTATTTTCCCCGCTCTAGGCTTTGCACGCTGTTTAGCGCGCAAACCTTAAAGTGCTGCACACAAATAGCAGCTCCGAACACTGACTCAGTGTTTCACGGAGCCACGGCGAGGTAGGACCCTGGAGAGTGAGCAGCCTTTAAGACGTGAGTACGGCTTAGCCGCCTCCTGTCCCCGCAGTTTATCTAGCTCACAACCAGATGGCACGCTGAGTGAGAGGGCATTCGCGTCGCTTTTCTAGTCCCCTTTTTATAACAACCTTCCATTCCCCTGCAGTGTTTGACTACAGGCGCTCCTCCCCTCCTGGGAAGAGCTCATGGGGCTATAGCATGACATTAATTATGTACGTAAAAAGTATTTTTTATCTTACTCGATACAGTATGTAATGACCATCACGTGTTCTAGCCACCAAAGTGTCGGACCAAGTATACAGTCAATGATCGTTTGAGTGTGTGTTTTCTGTTTAAGTGTTGTAACATCCTGTTTTGTAAAACGTATGTCTTTCATGGGTAGCACGGCACCCCCAATATATGGCAATTGCGGTGCACCTTGAGATAGAAAAATATATCACAAAAAGTATATCACCTTATTTTACAGATTCCCACGTTCATGGTAATGTAAGTTTGTGTCGCAAATGCTGACAGTTAATGATGTTTTTTTATCCTTCCAGATAATTATTAAGAAACAATACCAATTGGGTATAGTATTACATGTTATATTTACACATGACTCCTTCTTACATTGTTCAGTAGGCCACATTGTGATTCCATTTTCATAAGAGTGGTTAAGGGATCTAACTTGATCCTGAAGAAAAAGCCAAAGGAGATGGCTTTGAAACATGTTGACTAGTGAGGTGGTAGCCCATAGAAGCATATTGCCTCCACTCCCCTCTTTTAACGCTACCAGCTAGGAAAGGTATTAAATAGTAGTTTCTCCACATAGACAGGTAACTTTTAAACTGCACCACTTTGTCACTTTCCTGACTCTTCGACTCTCACATTAGCACTACACATAGTGATTTCACTCGTAGGTGCTCCCGTGTCTCCGTAGATTGTAGCACACCCCATCCCGCAACGGGCGGGAAGAACCCAATAATGAAGCATGCCACCCAGGGTCCTTTTGGTGGGTGAGGGTTATTTTTAAAAACACTGTTTTCCCTATACACAATTAGGGCACACATCTTTATCACAAATTGTGAGGTCTTTTTTTTGCCTTTTTTTCTAGGAAGGATAACATTTTTTAAGGTATCTGAGGTGGATTCTGTTTGGTCATTTTATGAGATTTTTGAGGAGGACGAGTCCGCCTTAGTTCATTTCTCTACCTCTTCACTCCCCCTCTTCGGTTTTTTGTAGCAGACCCTCATTTGTTAAACATTGCCCTCACTGAATAATTCCACACAACACCTCCGTTAAGGGTAAAGTGTCTTGTCACACATTTAAATTCCTCGGCACAGGTGCTTTTTGGACATAGCTTAAAATAATTTCTCGGGTATGATGTTAAATCACCAGAATGAGAACATTTTAGCAATGTAAGTGTACCTAGACGTTAAGTTCTCGCTTTTAGACACCAAATTCAGTAATTTCAGTGCTCTTTTTTTTTTTTTGTCAAGAGATTCACTTAAGCACTATGGTCTCTCTTCCATATTCACCCCCCCCCCCCCATCCCCCCATCAGTGAGCTTTAGCCTTTTTAAACGAAAATAATCCAATCAAATTGTTCTCCTCCAAAAAAAAGCAAACAACGTTTATAAGATTAATCTCTGCACAAACTATTTCGCTTTGTTAATGGTTTTTAAACATGTTGCACAGCAGAGCAGGGTGCTATGCAAAATGAGTTAGAAACATTTTAGAAAGTGCTATGGCGTGGTCCACGCAGGCAGCGCTATAGCCTTTAAACACATCAAGCAACTTTTATGAACACTTATGTCTCCAGAACCAGTGTACGGATTTACTCCAAACCAAGAAAGAGTGCTTTATGAGTGAAGTTCTACTTTCATGCTACGTTTGTCGTAAATCAGTGTAGCTTTCTTTTGCTGTAGGCGCTGGTGAAATTTCATACAAAACATAAAATGGGAAAGTTCTTCCCTACCCCCGCCCTGTTTATCTTTTTTCCATGCACGTAAATTGGCATGCCTGACCTTAGCTGACCATGCTAAGCAAATGGCAGTGTTTTTTGCAGCTCCCCCTACAGAGAGGACAACGTTATAGACGATCTCAATGATTACTTTTAACACAGAGGGAGATGGGACGAATGCTTTAAGATAGTCTAAACCACTGGCAGTCCCTAAAGGGTGGTAATCGCTCAGAAACAGGATGACTAAATCATAATTTATAGAAAGGTCAATATATCTCAATACTACCCCTTTCATAAAAATATTATGTTTTTGTGGAGAAAATAAACGTAATGAAAAAAAAAAAAACAGACTAGGGTTAAAAGATGGGATTGTGCGTCATCTGTGCCTAAAGGAAATAATTTGGGCCTGTAAGAATTGAACATATTCCCACAAGATGGAAGCATCACCTTCTATCCACAAACAGAAGGTAGGGAGTAAGCATGAAGGAAAGGCTGATGGTAGAAGAGTAGGCGAATAGTGGCAAAAAGAGTCTGCTGCCAATGGGGATAGGCTATGGCAGGGAGAGGAGGGTGAGTGGATCGGAAAGCCTGGAAGCCTCATTTTTAAAAAAGAAGAAAAAATGCAGAGGGTTAAGAGGGAACATACCCATAAAAAGTACAAAAACATCTTGGAAAAATAAGATTTTTCATTAAGAATGGGGTTCACTAGGTTGGTTTAATCAACCTGGTCAAATCCATTCATGATTTAAAAAAAAAAGTTAACATTGGTTTGCTGAAAACATTTAGAAACAGTTTCTTTAGGTTGGATATTCGTGAAAAACACATGCAGCCCTCTGGTTAGCATTCCAGCTCATTACTTTCACCCACTTTACCACTCAAGGCAGGGACCTACCTTATGCAAATTGGAAATTACCCGTTCCTTATTTAAACCATCTATCTCAAAATGCCCGGCAAAATCCCCTTCAGAAAGGAGCACAACCGCAGACCAGTTTCAGCCTTGCAATTGAGCTATAACTTGGATCTTATGGCACTTGCAGCCAGCCAATTAGTTTGTGTCGGGCAACCCAGTTGTGGGACACAAAATGGGAGAAAAAACTCCCTCATCCAATAGGATTTGAGATTTGCTTTCAAATTTGGGTCCACATACCCAGATTCTTTGATTGACGAACCAGAAATCTATAACTTGATTGACTGCTTGGCTCGGTGTGAGGCCTACAAAAAAACCACTGCAAGGCTAATTTCTCAAACATCAACCCCCTACCCCACCCCTGACAGGCTTGCACAAAACTAGATAGGAAGACCACATGAATGTTAATAAGAAAATAAAAACGGGCTTTACAATAGTAAAAGTGTCCTAGTCATAGCTAAGCGGGTGCTATCCCTGCCTGTGTAATAATTGTGATAAAGTACCACCTGCCATACCTTTTAAGGATATTGTAAGTCGTCAAGGAGTTCCTTATCCATATAGAGAAACAAGGCCATAGGGCAAGGTCGTGGAAGTCAGAGTTAACTTGCCATGTTGTTTTCAGGTACAGTACAGGGTATTTTATTCCCTTAAACGCATTGCCACATCTCTCTTCACAAAAAGTATAATTCCTTGGTTTTTCGTAATTTCCTATGTTAAGAGCACCCTACTCACGTTATGATGAATTTTCCCCAGAGCTTTAACTCATGTTTATGAATTTTATTGTGTTGTACTGTATATAATATGCTGTTAATAGGATAACGGATATCAGAAACTGATTTGGCATCATAATTGCACTTGCATCCTCTTGAAAAGCTACCTTGAGTTAATCTACATTTCACCTTGTAGTGTTTGGTGACCAGCACAACATGGGTAGTAAGATCTGAATCCCTTGTTGTATAATGAATAAATATTTAGGGTGCTTCTTGAACTTTTAGTGACTTTTTTTGTTTTGATTTCTACAGGATAATGGTCCATAATCTATTGTGGAAAAACACAATTTTGTCGAATGTGACATCAGGTGCTATGTGTCCCCTATGGAGGAAAGCTTTGCTGCTGTTTATAGTCTCTGGTAACCTATTTGTGGTGCATTGCTTTGATGCGGATGAAGTTCCAGAGGAATGGATGCTACTGCATGTAGTTGGCGGCCAGATTGGTGCTGGAAACTACAGCTACCTAAGACTGAATCATGAAGGAAAGATAATTCTTGAAATGGAAAGCCCAAAAGGGGATGCAGACCTGTATGTGTCAGATGCCACCCTTCACCCCAGCTTTGACGAGTATGAATTACAGTCTACGACATGTGGCCGAGATGTCATTGTTGTGCCATCCTATTTCCAGCGGCCAGTGGGGATTGGAATATATGGTCATCCATCTCATATAGAGAGTGAATTTGAAATAAAAGTATACCATGATCGTACAGTTCAGGAGGATCCGTTTTCTGAAGAATCATACGATCCAGAAGAGACACAAGCGAATCAAAAGAAACGGCATGCACCTCAGGATGCTGCACAGGAGGAAGAGTCTATCCTGTGGACTATACTAATAGGGATTTTGAAACTGGTATTGGAGATTCTATTTTAACAAATATCTCGAACATGTAATGTTACACCAAACCTCCAAGTCCTGTGGACAGTAAAAGTTTGCTGTGAGAATTGGTACATATTTTATATGTTTAATGGAGAGTTCATAGTACCATTTTCTAGTGGGGGGTATTAATGGGAAGAGAAAAGCCATATTTAGTTTTTTATCAAACTGTTAATCAAATTATACTTGATCTGTGAGCACAGGAGTTTTCCACAAGATTTGCTTATACAAAATTAGGTTGGTGTAGCAAAATATGGAATGCACACTTAAAAATAGAATTTTGGATATTTTTTTCGAATTGGTTAGCAGATAAATCTACTTTGGTATTTCAAAATATATATTTTATGAACAATACCTAATGATATGAATCAAATACAGACTGGATTCTGTATGAATATCAAACAATATTTTATATCATGAAATCTATTAAAGTTTAAATTCTACTTAAAATGTGTCTATTGTTTACACATAAAAATCCCAATATAGATTTCCTCACCAGCCTTAACCTTTGCTGAAAGAATTGGCTTTTGGCTCTAGCTTAATGTTGTCACTTACATTTTCCTGGTTGGTAATTGCATAAGGTAGTCCAATATTGTTTCTCACCTGCGTTCTCCACCACCAGTTTTTTTTTTTTTAGTGCCTATCCTGCCACATGCAGTGCTTCTCTGGCAATTGCGACTTCATGAACAGTGCATTTTTCTTTTGATGTCTAGTCTATCTGGAATGACATTTTTAGGTTTGAGTTGACAATTAAAATGTCTAACAGACCTCTTGCTTACAATATGCACACAGTGGACTTTGAGATCATCCATTTCAGCCGTTGGCCTTTCTGGACTATCCTCTTTCAGCCATTGGCTTGAGACCTCATCAACCATGTCTTGACTCATCCCAGAGGTAGATTTTCTCTCACCTAATGCTGTTGAATGTTAGGGCGTACTTTTCCAATTCCACTTGAGCTCTTGCATTGTGATGCTCGAGGAACTACTTTGCATATAAAAAGTACACTGAGCCAAGTCACCTATAGTTGATAAACTGAACAGCAAGCAACGAACAGAGGTGGAAAGCAAGCCAAGAAGGATCGGAAGGAAGTACTCAAATACGCCCAGTGCCCCTACCACCAGCAAATCCGGAAAACCAAGAGGAAGGCATCTCCAAAAGGAGCAAAAAAAGACTTTTCCGCACCAGCAGCATCACCCCGAGCCAAGAGCTGTATGAGATCAGGAATAGAAATTTATAAAGATTTATTAGAATCATTAAAAAAAAGGGTGCAGTACAGACATTGTAAATGCAAATGGAATAAAGGCTGTCAGCAAATAGAGCAATACAGGATAAGGTGCAAAATCAGAAACATTACATGCCCCAAATGAGCAGCAAAATCATCACTAAGAAACCAGGCAGCATTCCTAATAGCACCCACGAGAATCAGTGGAGTATTCTGGCTCACCCCCAAATTTGAGAGGAAATATTCTCATGGAAAAACATTTAAAAGTGCTAAGTCATGATGGTGCGAGCAAAAGAATTATACTTTTAACAAATCAGAGCACGATTCTATTAAACGGTATGGTGCCTTACCATCTAAGCAGTATCCCCCTACATGAATATTGATTCTGCCCACTCTCTGTTAATGCCATCTGGAGATGGCAGGGCAAACCAGTTACAAAAACAGCAAACTGTTGTGAATTAGTGCAGTGCAGTGAGCTAGCAGAATGGCCTTGGGAAACTACAACTTTACTTCACCCATGTAAGAAAGTTTCTTCGAAAACAGCAAGAACAGCAGCAATAGAAATAAACAAACCTGAATCTGCTTTCCTTGTGCTGCAGAAATAATGTACTGTGAACATGCAGAAGGAGACATCCATTTTGAACAAGATGATATTAAGACGTAACTAAGGCTTATTTAGCTTAAGTCAGAAAAAGGCACATTAACAAGTCATAGCAAGTTTGTTTCAAATGCAATATCACCAGGTCAGTGTATACATGTATATTCAAAAGTAAGTCAATGTTCTGCACATTGTTAATAATGCACAAATAAGGTTTGCAACCCTGCTATGAGGAGCTGGCCTTGTATATGCTGTCCACTAATGTAAGTGGGCACCTTGCACCAGTCCAGACAACCCTTATGGTGATTGAAGAGGTCTTCAACAACCACAGAAAGCTTTCTTAATAGTAGCTGTGGAGAGCAGGCTTAGTCTTGAAGGTGTGTAAAGCAGCTTGTTTTACCAGAATGCAATTTTATAGTATAGTTTAAATGAAAGAGAACCACACAACGTATTTATATAAAATATGTATTTATTATAGAATACTTTGTAGTATGTTACAGTATCTCCCACACAGAGATATACACAAAGCACACAATACTATAGCCAAGAAATCACAGTAAATAGAACTAATACACAGTGGGCCCCAGGGGAGGACCAAACCATATACTGAGAAAGTGGTATAAGTACCTCGACTTGAGTCAGGACAATGTCGAGAGGCTGTAGAATCGCTGTGGAACCAACCAAGGTAAGTAGACCAGGACCCCAAGCAGGACGCGTGCAATATGAGAACACGACCGTGGGCTCTGTACAACGATACGGGTAAGTCGCGGTTGGATTTTTAAAGATTAAGGACCCTTCCCAGTGGACCCTGAAGAAACCCTATGGAAGACAGAAGGTTGGAGAGACACCCCACCCGTGGATACCCTAGTAGCCAAGTTACCTACACCAGGGAAACTGGGTGCATAAGGGTGAAGTGGTGTCAGAAACCACTGTTGAACCCAAAGGCAAGTGCCGCTGCTGGAAGAGGATAAAGTGTCTGTGGGAATCCAAACGTGAATTCTTGATGAAGAGTACCTGAAAGCAGAGGGGATAGAGTCTGGGTCACTTAGCAGTGACCAGGGGCTCAGCAGACAAATGCCCACCGATGTCTAGTGCTTCAGGATGGGTGTCCGTGATCTTGACTGCAGCTGTGGGGACCAGGCGATGTTGAGGACGACCAGGAGCCACATACGAGCTGTCCCACGAAGGATGTCGGGGGGGGGGGGTCGGTGTGCAGCGGAAGCATCACCATGCCTTGGCAGATGCAACCCACGCATGATCTACCGGGCGAACGTGCTGCTCTTTGCGAAGGTTCATAGACGACATTCTGATCCTTTGAAAAGACGACCGCACTAAGTGTGAAGAGTTCTGCACGTGGATCAATACACTTAATCCTTTCTTGCGATTTACCCACACTATCTCGGCAACAGAAATCCCATTCCTTGATTTGCTGATCAGACTGGATGGAGATCAAGTCACAACCACTCTGTACCGAAAACCAACCGATAAGAATAGCCTTTTACTATTCAGCAGCCACCACCCTATGGCCTTACGACAAAATTTGCCCTTTGGGCAATTCCTTTGCATCAGAAGAAATTGCAGCACAGTGGCAGACTACCAGAGGGAGTCGGGCACTTTAATGAGAGATCTGATCAAACGTGAGTACCCGAGACAAGTAGTTGCTTTGGCTCGGAAATGAGCAAGACCTAATAATCGTGAAAGTCTGCTTGAAAACGTGACCAGAGAGCCAGACAACGCAATCACATGTGTCACCACTTTCACTCCCGATTCTAACCGGATTAGGTACATCATCCGAAAACATTGGGACATCTTGAACACAGGCACGCTGTCCTTACCTACTCCAGGGTTTGCTTTCAAGAGGACTAGCAACCTGAAAGATTTACTCATACATACGAGACCCAGAAAGCAAAACACTAACGCACAAAGAACTCTTTGGGATCTTCCCCCTGTCAAGGGCCACTACCCCTGTGGCTCGTGCTCAGTATGCCCCCAAACTAATATCACAAAAGAACTGACCTTCCCAAATGGGGTAACTTGGGAAATCATGACACTCACAAACTGCAAATCATCCAACTGCATCTACATATTGATATGCCCGTGTGGTCTCCTATACGTAGGAATGACGACGAGACAGGTTAAGGTGCGCATGATGGGAACACAAAAGCAATTTCAGATGCCACAAAACCAATACCAGGATGACTGCACACTATCATGAACACCACCATGCCTACGACTCATTCAAATGGGGTGTACTTGAAGCACACCCGGGCATGCCTAAGAAGGCGCTGTTACGCCTAGAGCAACGATGGGTCCTGTAATTGTCAACTGATAAGGGTGGACTCAATGAGGATATACCCTGGAGCCTCCTAACATAATCAGTACAATTTACTGATCTGATACTCTATGCCCGACCACAGATCTCTACCATTAAGACCAGAGCAATAACGCACCACTCGAACACCCAGCCCACCCACTTTGTGTCCATCGACACAGGTCTGTTGGTTTATCTCATGCCAGTGGCACGCCTAATCTAGCTCCCCAGACACCTATGAGTAACTTACCCATGGGCTTTAAATACCATCTTTACTTCCATAACATTACCCACGCTCCGTTTGGGCCTATTTCCTGCAACCATGCTACCGCAGATAAGCCACCATAAGGAGACATGGGCCCATTCAGCAGTAGTTTTGACCAGATAGTGTCTCCCCACATCAAGCACATTACTACCAATACACCACCGGTAGGGAACTGACAAACTATATGATCAATTCCTTCATGGTCATTAACACATGTTTATCCTTACCTCACACAACTCGTAGTGACAGAGGCTTGACTGGACTAGGGAACCAATACTCCTCGCCATGATCTTCCCAGGGGAAACCTAACATGGAGACCATTAACAGGGTTAGCGCTCTAGCCCGCACTACCAACAGCTTCCAGGAGTTCCGGAAGTACTACGCCCCTTTGCTCTCTACGACAGGATATAAACACCAGAGCCCCGATGGATACGGAGCGACCTGGTCTGGTAGAGAGCAGGGGTAGGGATACGGAAGGTCCTGTAGTTCAGAACTGTGAGTATTTTCGAGCGCGCATAGCCCACCTGTGGCACTCTGCACTTGGATGGTGTCGGGGCAACCTCCTGTCTCCGAGACCGCCATGGCATTTTGTAACCTATCCCTGGGAGCAAACCACTCTAGTCAAGGGGTGACAGCCTTGTCTGCCACATTAACGTGCCTGGGTCAATCAATTGCACTTGGGCAGCCACTCATGGGTAAGGTAGCGTTACGCTATGTGTGGTTTTGGTTGTGTGGCACTACGTGGGGTGTGTTGTTGGAACGGGGGCCGGCCTTTCTCAGGCGGACCGTGAGCTTCCCCTGAAACTGACCCTGTTGGTTTCGGGGTTGTGAGCGTTCTGACCTGTTGGTGGTGAGTGCCTCTTTTTTGACGGCTCTCCACGGCGTGCAATGACTATTGGAGGTTGCTGTCTACCTAGACGCCCGTGCCCCTTTGGGCCTGGAGTAGGCCTGGGGCGCCATTACATTGTGCCTTGGGCATAGCGATGCCAATTGAGCACCACTATGGGGATTTGGTGTTTCAGTCTTGTTTTGCCTTTGTCTTTATTGGTTAGGACACTACACTTTGGTGTCTGCCTCTACCAGCACACAATGCCGTTAGCCCCCAACTCAAAACAGGGTGAGTTTACCTGAGGATGCCAACTGGAGTTAGTCGACAGCGACGTGTGGTGTATTTTATCTGCTGCTCTTTAACATATTTTTAACATGTTTTCTATTTTACACAGATCACAGTTGATGAATGTCACAGCTCACCTGTGTTCTGCACGTGTGCTTTACACCATGTTTGTTCAATGGTGCACGTCATTTTGTCACCAGATAGATATATATAATTATAGTCATAGTGTTTTTTATTGCAGGTTGGGGTTTAGATCTGCCAGTACCACTTTTTAGGGTGCTGTATGGGTGGTCATATATTTACTTCACTGAGGTCATGACCATCACCATAAAGTGTAGGCAGATCCCCTTCTGGTCCTGAGGAATTGCCATTAATAGATAACAGGCAAGAAACATGTTGACCTTTTACACCAGCACATATTCTCACATACCTTAGAGTGGGAGTGTGTGTTCTTTTAGTTTTAATCAGGGTAGTGACCACAACTCATTAAAATTGTTCTGAGTGGACCACTAATCCCTGTTTTAAATTTTCACTCTTACACATTATCACCACCTACACCACAGCTATACATTAGGGCCCTCACACGCACTGCACCCAACAGCTAAAGGAATAAAGATCTCTGCCAAGTAGGCCCCGTCACGGGTGCCTGATCGGGTATTGCAGCACCAACCAGAGTAGGAGCAGACCCGCTGATGAAGCAAGACAACTGCTTGTTGGGTGTGTGAGGGCCTGCTTCCGTAAGGAGGAAACTATTCTCCTGTCTTTGTGAACTACCACACACTGGGGTTCACCTTTTGAGATCACCTCCACCTGCACCACTTATTAGGAACTGCATACCCACGCAGGAGTTCAAGAAGTTGCCAGAAGCAAGGTCCAGGAGACTCACCACAACCAGGGGAGTCAGGGCAAGCCCAGAGCAATCGGGGGGCCCACAGAAGATGACGTTGACCCTCCACAGGACCTACAGGTCGAAGACACTGGAGTCACAGGAGGACCTCTGGCAGCTTTACAAAACAAAGGGCCATGGAGCACACGGTATGAGGTGATTGAAGATCTTTGCAGAAGAAGTTGCCAGATGTTGGGGCTACTTGGAGCCCAATGCACTTGCTGCAGAATTGCTAACAAGCATTTGCACTTGCAAAAGTACGCGGTGCACAGGTGTTCGGGTATTGCAGCCCCCACGAGGGATTCTGACCTTAAACTTGGTGAGAGGACCGCTCTGGCCTTGAGGGACGTAGAAACCCACCTCCTGTGTTGAACCCTTTGGAGTCCATAGGAGCTCTGGATAAGCAGAGCGGTCAGCAGTGTTGCGGTGCCTGCGAATGCAGGGGAGTGACTCCTTCACTCCAAGGGAGATTACTTCTGTAGTCTTTGATGCTTCACAGGCCTTGGAAGGTTCCTGTATTGATGCACAGGCATAGACGATGCAGTAGACTGAAAAGGAAACTAAGTCAGGCTCAAACGAAGTCCAGAGTGCCCAGACAGTAAAAGTGCAGTGGTATCAGTTCTGAATCTTGTCCGAGACTAATCTAGGGACCTACACCCAGGTAATCCCTTAAATACCCTAGGGAAAGGGTTGGGAAGATTCAGGAGACCCTCCCAGGGGAGGGTAACTCCAGTTTCGTGCCAGAGTGACTGGTTTGAACTGGACTATGCACAGGGACACCAAGTGTGCCCATCATGCAGACTTTCAGGCGCTTGCAAGTGCACCCACCCAGCCTCAATACACTAAATCCTGTCTGGGAGGTGGTCACAGAATGCCTATTGTTCCACCTTCCTCTGCTCGAGCTTGGCTCAGCAGCAGCAAGGCAGAAATGTGTCTCTGGTCGGCAGCAACCATTTTGTGCTGTCTGGGTCAAGACAGCTGGTACTGGGAACACAGTCTAACGGAGGGCTCTTCCAGTTGCTTGGAATCATACTTCCCACACTGTTTATGGTGTGGAGGTATGGTTCCAACATGTTTGATACGAAACATGATAGGATGCGTTACAGCCAGTATTTAGATGGTCATTGCATGCGTGCGCGGTGCCACACTATATAGTATATGGCTGCTTCACTGACAAACTGGGAGAATGGACTCTGTAGACTGCAGGAGTGTCCTGCTCAGGCAGGGGCACCCTCTCATATAGAATAGAGCACCCTGCCCTCAGGATTGTAAAGGCCTGCTATAGGGGTGACTTATAGGTTTTAAGTGCTGTGACCCTTAAATATAGTAAAACTATATATTTAGTAAGTGGTGCATGCACCAACTTGCACAGGCTGCAATGGCAGGCCTGTAGGTCCATTTTGCATGGTCTCTCGTGGATGGCATAATGTATGCTTCAGCTCATGGGTGACTTCTGTGGTACCTATGCCCTGGATACATGGTTACCATATACTAGGGACTGACAATGGTACCCTAGTATCCAATCTGGGTACAACAGTTTAGGGAGACAGCAGATAGACTGGCGTCCTGGTTAGCAGGATCCTAGTCAGCCTAGTCAAAAACAGCATCACATAAAGCAACAAGCATTGGAATATCCAATAGGTCATTTGGGACCTTATAAGTCAATAAAAATTAACACTGCAGTTGTAGATGGAGTTAGGTGCAGCTGGCACACTGCACCGCTGCTCGCTCCCGAGAGCAAAACACAAAGAGGTGGGACATGCACCCGCCTTTGGCCATTTGCGTGCTATCATTATTGAAAGCCACAATCAATAGCCAATCGAATGTGTGAGAGTTGCCAAACAGACACGTAGACGTTTGGAGTGCTCACAAGATGCCTCCCATAGTGCAGCGCTGCGCTAGGCTCGACCTAAAAATGTGCACTGTTCATTGACCTCCAAACTGTGACCAGGCGCATCTCTATTCACTGAATTATAACACTCCATGGGTCGTTTTCTATGTGCACACTGCGCAGTCTATAATCCTCTGTCCCTCCATACAGGTTTGTGGTTCGTGATAACTGTGTGCTGTGTATTGCTGCACCGCCTACATCACAGGATTGTTCTCCAACCAGGAAAAAGATCTGAGCAGTGATCTATCGGCTGTAAACCCCTGCATGTACACACACACCCATTTCAGCACAAATAAAGATAATCTGTAAATCTCAACGCAAATGCGATTGGATTTGTCTAGTGGGCTGTCTGAGCTGCTGTTGTGAGGGGAGCTCGCAATGCCAAGCCAGGTTCCTGCACTGCGAGTGTCACGGCTCGCGCATCACTTACGCTAAACTGAAGTTGAGTCCACCTTCATAACCCAGACCTTTGCACTGCAACAATTCTTACAACCAAATCTTTAGGTTTGAGCCCACATAAAACCGAAATTCAAAGGTATTGCTAGAAGGCCACCCCACCAGTGAAGAATGCTGCAATCTATCGAAACTTTTATCCCCAGAGAGGACTTTGAACCGTAATGCCGTAAGCCATTTCCCACCATAGACTACGGGTTAACCGTTCTCACGTGCCTCGCTCCCCTAGAACCGCACTGCTCCCATGCACGCAGAACAACCCCAGGCACCATAACACGAACCTACATCGCCGGTACGAACCCAACTCAAATAGCTCCCCCTTTCATGGGCGCCGCACTTTCAGTTCAGCCCGCATTGGCACACACCCGAATACCTGAAAAGGAAACTAAACCAGCATTAAAAATGCAATAGGTCTCGCCTTTCATTACGTTAAAGCCATTTGCTATACAATACCATTAGCAAAGCAAATGGCTTTAACTTAATCAAAGGCGAGACCTATTGCATTTTCAATACTTGTTTTAAGTTGCTGCCCATTAACACTGAAAAGATTCTGGCATTTGAAAGGGCACACTTTACTCTGAATATTCACCTAGCCTGATTCTTCGTATGACTGACTCGTAGAGCTAATTTGGAAAAGCAAAAAAAAATAGCCATTCAAATTTTCATTTGTTTTGAGCAGTCCATAAATTGTGGCAAAATATGATTTTGTGCTTACCAGACTGTGCGAATTCTGGCTTTTTTTCTCACTGTTTTGTTAGTCCTTTACGGAGATCTTAAGAGTTGCAAGAACCACCCATGTACATATAGGTGGGCCTACATGCTTACTCCATTGTTTTATTTCCTCTTAAATCAACTTGATTTATATAGTTAAATGAAATTCTTTGCAGGATCCTATTTTGCCAATGTAGAATTTCTCGTCTCGAGTCAAATTAGATCTTTTATGCAGGGCATAATTTACCCCCTCTCTATCCTATTTGTTTTACAAGTGCATGCTGGTACCAGACCAGTGCATGGCTAAACAGGTGCTTATTGTCCCTGTTTTATTAACAGTATTCCCTCAAGGTGCACTGATTAAGAGGTACCTTGTGCATAGTTGTTACACCTTGAAAGGCCGGTTACCTATGCGGTAGATGGATTCACCTACTATACAAAGAAAGGCCTGCACCTCTTGGTAGATAAAGGAGGTGGCTGAAGGATACGCTTTGTGGGGTGCTCGGGGTATATCAGAATGTGCAGGGAAGCAGGAATGCACCCAGTCCTGCCACGGGGTCCAAAACGGGACCGGAAGACAGACCAACCAGTGCAGCAGACGTATGGCGGATAATAAGATTTGTCCAGACGGCAAACTTTGTAATCCGAGGCAGGGCACAGCCCACTTTGGCTGTTAGTGGACACCTCAATTGTGGCGCTGAGCTCAGACCTCTCACAGCCTGAAACAGTTCAGTGGCGAATAACTCCGAGGTTCTGCGGGGTAATTGGCAATCAATGTACAATTGGTCACAATAGTGTTGCTCAGAAAAAGTAAGAATAGCAACTGTTCACACAGATTCACTGTCCTTTGTCTGCGCTATAAATCGTATCTGCATAAAACAAGAAGGCGTAAAGTGTTCCAGAGTAGTTGCACAGGTAGTATTGATTTTAAAATTGCATTACTGAGCCACTTGAAATGAAAAGTGGAGTGGTTGCTGAAAGACTGAAGTGCGGTCACACATTCTAACGCAAAATATCAGGTGGCCCCCCACATCACACACAGCTTACTGCACCCACTGGAAAGAAGTCTCCAAGACCAGGAGTTGGCGTAACCTAGAAAATTACACCCACACCATAATAACTGTAGTTAAATGTACAAATGATTTGGTGAATCTTTCAGCAATTGCAGTTAGTAAAAAGCAGTGATAGTTGATACTAGAAATATGTTTGTCCAAAATGCAACATACGCTCTTTGCAGCCACATTGGTTGGAAGATCGGTATTTACCAGTACAGTGGACACTGCCCTGGCAATCTTGTGAACCCAGCATAGGGCTTCAAAGCAGTAGGTAGTATAATTCTGTTGTCAAAGCTTGGCCTTTCCTAGGATATCCATGAAACAGTGTCTGGAATCGAGTGAAAAAGACAGAAATTCTATCAATCTAAGGTATCTTCTTATGTATAATATGTTTAAGTGCTGATAACTGCGAGTATGGCACAGATTAAAGCTAATTAATGTGATTAAGATGATATCACGGTAGAGTAATCTGTGCAGATAAGAGCATGTGAGCATAGTTGTTGCTTCAGATTACATGCATATCCAGGTTAGGATAGAAAAGGGTAGTTTACAGTGCAAGTGGTTACCTGTCTAGCTAGAGAAGATCCAAAGGCATTTTAATACCCAAGCAGTCACTTATTACACTCTTAGAAGCACTCGGCGCTGGATGTTATTAAATGAGGACAGTATCTTGGCTTTGATGGTACCATTTCACCCATCTTGCAGGTGAAAAGACCTGCTCGTAGCTCCTACCATCCAGATATTTACAAGCGGTATTTTGAGGATCTGTTGTGACTATCTTTGAAAGAAGTGTGCGCGGACATTATCCAGGTGGACTGTATGTACAGTTAGTTGAAAGGAAATGAGTCTGCACATTAGTGCTGTTGGTTACCATTTTTACAGCTCAGTAAGTGTTTGAAAGTTCGTGAGACTATCAGTTAACGCCTAGTACAAAATCCTGTATACTTTAATGGGTGGCTGTGTTTAGTTTTTACCTATGCAGCTCCGTGCCCCCCAGCTGGTATAAAAATGCATTTTTTATTTCTACTCCAAATGAGGAACACTGACTTTTATATGGTGAATGCTTTCACGAACATGAGGGCACAAACTACTGCAGTTAGACGAGGCAGCCAACGACATTGTTTACGGTCTGAGACTGCTGCTCAACATATTGTTCCCTTTCTGCCTCGCTTAACCTATGCCTAACGCGCTATGTTTGCTAATGTTTTTAATGAATAGTAACTTTTAAAAACTGTCAAATTGTTTTAAGAAATCTAATCCCTACCTGCTGCTTTCACCTTTTGCACTGCCATTTGCACTTTAGTCGGCCGGTCCCCGTTCCGCCACAGCTTGTGCCGATTGAGCGGAGGGACGTGAGGCCATTTCCGGGGTGCTCTGCTGTGACGAGCGACTCCCGTCCTTCAGGTCAGCATACTAGCTGCTCGCCCCGCCCACTCCGCCTACATAACGCGGACCAGGGCGTGGATGCGTGCAGCGGCGCGCCAAAGGCAAGCCCGTCTGCGCCAGACCACCGCCAGACGCCCAGAAAATTTTTGTTTGGTTGTCCAGTTAACTTAGTGGGGCGATATGTTGCGTTACTCCAGTATGGAGCTGCGTTTTTTAAACTCTCTCAACTCTTTTATGTCCAGTAAACATCTACACTCCACCGAGTCCTACAGGAAATCTCCTCCTTTAACCCATAATAGAGAGGCGACAATTATACGTCCTCATGAGCTAAAGAACTCTTGTTCGAGAGTTATTAAAACTGCTCCGAATTCTCTATCGGCCTTATATCTAAATGCTAGGTCTATACTTAAACATGCGCTTGAACTTTGGAGTCTCCTAGATGAAAAGAAACCTGGAATATGTTTTATAACGGAGACTTGGCTCCATGGCTCATCTTCAGCGAGTGTTGCCACAGCGTTTCCCTCTCAATATCATTTGACAAGGCTCGACAGTGAATCAGGCAGAGGTGGTGGTATTGCAGTCGCCACCAGGGCCCCCTCAGGGATCCGAGTATTAGAATCATTCTCTTCTGCTATGCTAGAGATTTTGATTTTTACCATTGACATTCTAGACTCGGAAACCTGGAATGGGGCGCTGATATACAGACCCCCTGGGCTAAAGACGCAATTTGTTAACCAGCTGCTAGAAATAATCGCGCCATATGTTTTAGCTGCAGATAATTTTATCTTACTTGGAGATTTTAATTACCATGCAGAGTTGCCACTAGACACTGATTCGGCCCATTTAATTGGGGCGATGCACACACTAGGATTAACACAGAAGGTAATCGGCCCTACCCATTTAGCAGGACATACATTAGATTTAATATGCACGAATTCCCCCAAACCGATTATTGAATCTTCCTGCCCAGTATTATGGACGGACCATTTTATTCTTAAATTCAGTGTGCCTATAAACATACATAGGAAAATCAGCTCAAATAAAAGCATCTTGATTCTGCCGTGGCGCAAACTTACAATGGACACCTTCCTAGCACACTTTGAACTTCCTTTATTAGGTAAGGAGGTTGATTTGTGGATTCTGCTGTCAGTAATTTTGAATCTTCCATCACAAAGGCTTTGGATAAAGCCGTTCCTCTTACTAGGGTTCAAGTAAAAAAAATAACGCCTCACCCTGGTTTACTGCTGCATTAAAAACTGATAAACAACTAAGCCGGGTTGCCGAACGTCAGTGGAGGAAAACTAAAACTGAGGAACATCGTAGGAATTATAAGCACCTTCACTCAACCTACATCAATAACATCAAATTCACTAAAAAGGCTTATCTCACTCCGCGCATAAATAATTCAGCACACCCCAGTAAAGAACTTTATAAAATACTGAAGGAATTTACCACTCCCCAGGTCGAACAATCCTCCTTTTCGCCTACACAAGAGTGGATCGACTCTGTTTCTTTGTTTTTTGATAATAAAATCAAAACAATATATGCCTCATTTCCTTATCAGGTTGATGACCATAGTTATCATATTACTAATGTGAATAAATCTATTTCCTTGTTGGAACCTTATAAGGCCCACTTATTAACAGAGTTTGAACCTATAACTATCATCGAAGTAACGGAAAGTATAAGTAGGATTAAATCTGGCTCTCCAGCCGATCCCTTCCCCCCGCTCCTGTGCCAAAATCTTACCGCTGCTCGCTAATGCCTTAACTACCATTTTTAACATGTAATTGAATCAAGCCAAGGTTCCGCAGAGATGGAAACATGCGCAGGTCAAGCCTATTCTCAAAAAACCTTTGGCTGACCCCAGTAAATTACCGTCCCATTTCATTGCTCCCCTACTTTGGGAAGGTACTAGAGCACTTAGTTAATAAACGTTTTACTGCCCATTTTGAGATCCACGGCCTTCTTGATCCCTCCCAATCAGGCTTCCGTGCAGCTCATAGCACGGAGACCGCAGTTATTGAGGTAGTGGATAACATCAGGCTTGCCTTGGACCATCAAGAATCTGCAGTCTTGGTCCTTTTGGATCTGTCTGCGGCTTTCGACACCATCTCCCACAGAATTCTTAAACATAGTCTGTGGGAGGTGGGCGTCAGAGGGAAGGCCTTGGACTGGTTTGAGAGCTACCTGGCTGATCGTTTCACTACAGTTTCTGTGGATGAGATGGTCTCCCGTACTTATCCGGTAACGGTCGGGGTTCCGCAGGGATCCATTCTTAGTCCCATGCTGTTCAACGTATACTTAACACCTTTAGCGGGCATCATCAGATCATACGGCTTTGAGACCCTGTCTTATGCTGATGACACCCAGCTGCTCGTTACCTGTGATTCTGACCAGGATGGTGTTCAATCCCGTTTTAAGAGCTGTATGATCCGGATCAATAATTGGATGAGCTTAAACATGTTGCAGTTGAATGGCAGTAAGACGGAGGTCATCCTTTTTGGAAAAGCTGAGCAGTTCTGGACTCGGGACTGGTGGCCGACGGAGTTGGGTAGTTGTCCCCTGCCGAAGCTAGCAGTCCGCAATCTGGGTATTACCATAGACAACTCCCTGTCCATGAATGTTCATATTAATCAAGTGCTCGGAGTCTGTTTTGGGATTATGCGTAAGCTGCGAAAGATCTTTAAAAGGCTACCCATTGAAGCAAGGAAATCGCTGGTCCAGGGACTTATCATTAGCCGTCTTGACTATGGTAACGCCCTGTTTACCGCACTTAATCAAGACCTTCTTTCCAAACTTCAAATCCTTCAGATTACGGCTGCCAGACTTGTTCTTAACCTCCCCTCCCGCCCTCCATCAGCTCCGACTCTTAAAACTCTGCACTGGCTCTCGGTTCGCCAAAGAAGACGTTTTACAATCCTAAGCATTACACATAAGATAATGCATGGTACTGGTCCTCAATATTTGGCTAAAAAACTTCAATGGCATGTACCTGGACGCTCCCTATGGTCAAGTACAAAATTCCTTCTTGCCCAACCACGCATTCGAACGGTCCGCAATGGTGGACGATCCTTCTCATACTTAGCTCCTCTGCTTTGGAACAAACTTCCATTGGAGCTGTTATCTATAACGGACTATTTACACTTCCGAAGAAAGCTGAAGACTTGGCTTTTTTCTCAATAAAGTTTGGTATTTGGGTACTTCGGTCACTGTCTGTCTCTCTGTCTTGGCTGCTAGCGCCTTGAGACCTTTTGGTGATTTGTGCACTCTATAAAAACGTTTGACATTGACAAGTGTCAATTGTCGCCGACTGCCAAAAACCGCTGATGAACGGGGCAGAGTGAACAGGGTTGTGGCTTAGATGTCAGATGAAGGCTCCTGTCACGCTGGAGTATATTTATGGACCTTGATGCGCACTGCTCTCGGTCACCCACGTGTCAGAAGGAAGTCTTGTTAGCCGAGCGACTGAAGATTTACAGCTGACCCGACCTGGCCTGTGGTCGCCGGAAACCAGGCTCCGCACACTGGGCTCCCTTTGAGCGCACGTGGGGTAGGAGCGGCGAAGGACGTGCATAGAGAGCAGCCTCCACACGGGGCCACCGAGATAAGACCCCTGCAGACTGTAATCGCCATAGCGGTGTTGGCATTCGATCCTTAGCACAGATGCTTCAGGCCGGCACTTGGATCCACCCTCGGCTGCACACACTGTGGTTACTGCATAGCAGCTCTTCGGCTGCGTCCTGGCTGGCGGCTTGGAATGCCGTCCTATTGCTGTTGCGGCATCTCAGTTGCGGCACATGTTGGACCACTTCATTAACAAGCGCTCGCCATGACGTTTTCGTTTGGCTTTTTCTGCCGTCCCACTTGGACGGCCTGGCCTGCTAAAAGTGTTCTTATCTTTATGGGGCCTTTCGCGACGCATGGAAGGCAGACGAGCCTGTCCAAATGGGACGTCTCAAAAAGCTGAACGAAAACGTCACTACCAGCTCTTTTCCAATGGCTGGCCACCGTTTAGCATAAATGGTGACGCTGGCCAATGGAAAAGAGGGGTGGGGCTTAAAGCCCGTTACTGAAAATACCCCAACACATTAAATCTCGCCAGTGAGACTGCGCATGTGCGCAGCCTACGCCAGCAAGACCTAAAAAGTGGGGGTAACCATCAGAAGCAGATTCCACTTTCCTTTGCTTGCACTCCGATTAGTTGATAATCTCTAAAAGCCCACAATTAGCCTAACAGTTAACACATTCTGTATCACTTTATGCTTCTTGCGATCCGATCCCTCCAACAGCTTCAGTGGATTATACACTTGAACTCCGGTATCCTCCATATCAGGCTAACCCCATTTCCACTTAGGTGATCCTCTTTCTACCTACAATTTAGAAAGATCCTGTCAGAAATTTTGAATAAGAGCAACAAGACAAGTGCACAAATGAAGACAGTAATTGCAGGCATTTGTATAGTGCTAAACATAGCCCCTCCCAAGCTATCAATCCATTCACCAACCTTACTAATACTCTTTTATATCTCACTAACCCAGGAACTTATGGCTTCCCACAAGCTAATCTCTTCAGAAGCCTAGATTTAACGAGAAAAGTTAGTAATATTTATTACATATGTATTAATAACCCCACTGTTACCAGGGATGAAGATACATCACTCTCTAAACTTCAAAACCCTGCAAACACGGCCTTCCTTCATAAGAATGATATCTAGCACTAGGTAATTTTTACATAATCATTGTACACAGCAATTGATTCTGTATTAATCTGCGTTATTGCGTCGACCAATCAACAAGCATAGATAGTCTTGTAATTTTCACTTCATTTATAGCCACTCCTATAGAGGTAATCATGGCTCCTAATACTATATATGCCCAAAACTACTATTCACTCTCTTCAAGTCAACAGCTTCATTGATCCCATTCCTATGATTAAATGGGATTACTGACACTCGGGTGGTTTCCACCCCCAATAAATCCATCCTTAACTTTAGGAGACAATGGTATGAAATTACTCAGGATACCTTCATGAAAGAATTTATGGCCCCTAAGATTGAAGAGTCTGGTGATATTAAGATGAAATGAATATCATGATGTTTTAAAATCCGCTACGGATATTCTTGATCCTCTTAAACAACAACACTCAAATATCCAGAGACTGCATGCGGCTTGGAATTCACCTGAGCTGCGCAACAAGCATGCAAATTGCAAAAAACAGGAGAAGTTTTGTTGACAATCGGATAATTTGAACAATAATAAAACCTATAAAAATGCACTAGTACTTTATCATAAGAATAAAAAAAAGCTCAGAAAGCTTACATTGCTTCCCAACTTAGCAAGGCAGGGAATTCTACCAAAGAACTATATAAAGTCCTCAAATCCTTCACTAACTGGACTGCCTGCACTAATAATACCTCTCCTTCCTAAACACTATGTGATATCACCAACCATTTTGAGGAAAGAATTAATATGATTTATGATACATTTCCCAGAATTGACCCCTCGGAAGTCACATCTTTACACACTCCATCTCCCATGGAGAATGTCACTCTGTTGGAAAGTTTTACCCCCTCCAGGTGCATGTAGTGGAGGGAATTCTGAAAGCAGCTAAATCTGGTTCTCCTCTTGACATTATGCCAGCTAAGTTCTTCGCATTGCTAGCTGCGCAACTAGGCCAGTCTATCTGCGATATTAAACTTATCTTTGAGCGAAGGTCAACTTCCATATGGATGGAAGGATGCACAGGTTTTTCCGATCTGCAAGAAGGCTAACCTTCAGGCATCTGACTTGTCAAATTATCGACCCATCTCCCTTCTCCCACTGATGAGTAAACATTTAGAAGGTTATATTAATGAAAAGCTCATGGAACACATAGTCACAAGGCTGCCTGGATCTATCACAGTCCTGTTTTAGATGAAGGCACAGCACTGAATCGACTCTTATAGCGATAACAGACTACATCATACACTCTTGTGTTAACAACCAGGTTGTGCTACTGGTGCTGTTGGATCTGTCGGCAGACTTTTACACGGTGTCATGTCATAAATTACTCCAAAGATTGGAGGAGCTAGAGATCCGTGGGCTCTAAAATGGTTTTCTAGTTTCTTAAATCGGGTTACACAGACCATTAACTTGGGTCCTTTTGCTCCTGCCCCATTGAGCTTACTAAGGGCATACCACAGGACTCCTGTCGTAGCCCTACTTTGGTAAATGTATATATGGCTCCTCTTGCCAAGATTGTTAGCGATTTTGGATCACCCCTTTTCATATGCTGACGACACCCAACTTCTTTTATCGTTTGACAATAGCACTGTTTCTACCAAATCCCTCTTCGCAGAAGGAATTCGAGCGAGTTTGGGTTGGATGACAGAACATTTTCTCAAACTGAATGCCAATAAGACAAGGTTTTTATGCTTTTTGATAATGCTCAAACATTGAGGTCTTCAGAATGGTGACCACCAGAATTGAGCATAGCCCCGGCTTATAAGTCAGTGGGTAAAAATGTGGGTGTCCGTTTGGACCAAGTTCTCACTATGAAAGATCAGGTAGTGGCGGCCACTGGTACCTGTTTTTATATGTTGAGTCTCTTGCGTAGAGCGTTCCATCTCCTCCCTATGAAAAATGTTGATTCGGGCTTTGGTGATCAGTCTTCTAGACTACTGTAATGCGCTTTTAGTGACCGCAAATTAATGTTTACTGAATACAGTTCAGGTGGTCCAAAATACTGTGGCCTGACTGGCCCTTAATATGCCACTCTCACGTGACGACTACACCGGCTCCCTACATGCCAGAGAATCACGTTTAAGATCTGTTGCATTGTACATAAAGCACTAAATGGCAAGGGTCCTAGCTATCTATCTGAAAAACACATCTGCTATCAGATTCGTAGAATCTTACACTCCGGGAAGAAAGCCCTCCTTGTCACTCCCTGTTTCAGGAAGTCTTGCATGGTTGGGAAAACCTTCATCTACCTTGCCCCCTCTATTGGAATCTCCTGCCTTTGCAACTTTGAAAGTGTACAGACTGCCTCCTTTTTAGGAAATTTCTCAAAATTGAACCCTTCTGCAACTGATTCCACTGGTCCTGTTTATCTGCTTCTATAGCTCGGGGATACCACTTAGGTGGTGATGTCGGCGCTTTACAAATTCCATAATTCATTCATTCATAGACTCTAGGAATTACTAAAACCACCTAGCAAGAACCCACCAAATTACGAGGCAGATTGAAATATGCAGTCTTACCACACATAATAAATTCCTCTCAATATTGGTTCTTCACCAACCAGAAAATCACCACTGTCAACATAACTTCTCTCACACTTACCTACAAATTATATTGACCTAACTCCTATAAGTTCATGATGAACCATACAGAATTTACTCTCTCATGCTCCAGTCTGAATATTGGATGCAAATTTAAAAACCTAAATTCATCCTCAGCCTTCATCTGCTTTTTGAATTTCTTTTCATCTGTCTCATATCTTTGAATGTTTATTCTCCTCTCATTATAGTCCTTCACAGATTCTTGCTCATCTTTACTCAAACTACACTCATACGTCCATTTATTCTGTTTTGTGTCATGATTTGTTTGTGCAACTGTACTCAAATATTTACTATAGTTTACCATATTCCCGTCATATCCGGACACAGCAAGGTTCTTCAGAACAACATAGAAATCCAACTAAATGGCAACAAGAATTTCAGCTGATATATTATACTAATAAAAACACCACATGACAAGCTATATGAAATAGATTACTGTACCTAGCTACACTGTCACCTGCAGAAGGGGGGAGAAATGCACCTCCAATGAGCAGCTTGTTAACCCAACGTTTGTTTTGTAAATATAATCATTAAATCCACTAACAAAACGTTGCCTGTATTAGACTCAACCGTATTATGAACTGTAGTTAGTTCAACTTCTGTGGAAGCATATCTTTCCCGAGAAATACGGCACAACCGGCCAATTAAGATTATTGATATCAATACGGTCATGATAACAGTTCTACAGCATCTTCTGTATGCCATTTCTATTGAGATTAGAAATTAAAATTAAAAATATTCTTTTTTTAAATAATAAATATAAGCGTACACACACACATACAGACGTATATCATAAAAACAGATTTATCATATTAAACAAATTCGGGGCATGGCCAGCAATATGGCAGAGTAACACATGAACACAACATGCTCCAGCCGGAGCTACCATATCCTGCAGTTCATAACTTGTTAATAGCTAAATTCTGTCTGAAGGAGCCCTTACTGTACAGGGTGAAGATTGGCGACCGTGGGCCTAAGCATATCGAGAAAGAAAACGGTGGGAGACAGGCCAGCGCAGCAGAGTGAAGGCTAAATCCGACTTACCTGCAGCCGATAGTAGCAAAGCTGCTGAAGTCCCAGACGACGAGGGAGCCACCTGACTTTGCTCTTGCGTGTCCTCCAGGAGAGACTGGAGACAGGACCACATCGGGCGGCGAGAAGAGTGATCCCCGGCCTCGCAAAACCTTAGACCAGGCACCTTCCTAGGCCTGCCCAGAGACCGGACCGAAAGGTACTTCGCTGCAGAGAGAAGGGGACCGGAGCCTCCACGGGTTTGGAGAAAGAGACGAAGGACCTAACACTGAGGTAAGGAGAGAGACACACCCGGGACATTGAAGTGGGGGAAGGGGGCTGGACACGTGGCTGACGAGTGCCCAGGGTCGCTGGTCCGGGCCCTGAGAAAGGGGAGACTGGCTGCTGAACACGCAGACCACGTGTGGGAGGAGGTGCATCTAAGAAAACGGAGGGAGGAAAGCCCTACCCAAACCGGCCTCTAGATAAATCGAGACACTGCCCATGCAGGCGAGAGGGGCAGTGTGGGTGTGGCCTGGATAATATACAAGCTCTGACCTATAGACCTGAAATCACTGGCAAGAGGCCGTGCTGGATCCACGCTTATTTAGTGCGTAGGGGGATACAAATGGTGCTGCTGCAGGAAACCCATCTGAACAAGGCGGAAGGGGCGGCGCTACAGCGTAGATGGAGAGGGCAGGTCTTTTGCACCTCGTACTCCGCGTATGCCAGAGGGGCGCTGATCTGGGTTAGGGCTGGAGTCCCCTTCCAGGTCACGAACACAGTGATAGATCCAGAGGGGCGCTATGTGGCCATTTCGGGGACTTTGGGAGGGAGAGACCTAAACGTTTGCTGTGTGTATGCTCCTAATGTCGACCAGACTGCCTTCCTTTCCAGGTTATCGGGCTCGTTGGCCCACTGCCTCTCCGGGCCCATCCTGCTGGGTGGAGATTTCAATTCCGTAGTGGATGTAGACAATGACCGCTCGCACCCGCCCCTCCCTGATTCTCCGGTTCGTCGTTTGGCTAGGGACCGTCGGGACTGGCAGACTCACTGGGGGCTAACGGACATTTGGAGGGCGCAACACCCCACAACTAGGGACTACTCCTACTTCTCGAGCCTCCATGAACTGCACGTTCGATTGGACGGATTTCTTGGTTCGCCCGAATTGGCTTCGGCGGCGGTCCGGTCTGAATATTTGACCAGAACCATTTCTGATCATAACCCCCTCCTGTTGGACCTTCGCTGGTTTCCTGGGGTGCCTGCGGTGCCCACCTGGAAATTGCGTCCCGAGACCCTTGAGGACAGTGTTTTCAAGGCGGATCTAGGTGACACGATATCGGAGTACTTCGCGTCCAACGGTAGCACCGCGAGCACGAGAGCGCTAGAGTGGGACGCTTTTAAGGTGGTGGTGAGGGGGTACTGCATATCTAAACAGGTCGGTGTGCGGCGAGTTATCCTCGCAGACCTGGAGACAGCGGATCGGAAACTCCGCGAGTTGGAATTACGCCGCCCAGGGCACCCAGATTTACAGGCGCGCACGGCGGAGGCGAGGGAGGCGGTGGCAGCGGAGGTCGAACGGCTCCGCTGTTTTGACTATAAAGCCTATACGGTTCGGTCCATCGCGGAGGGGGATAGGTCGAGCGCGCTGTTAGCATGGCTGGCCAACCCTACGCGGCAGACTTCACTGACGACGTCCATGCGTAGGGCAGACGGAACCCTGGTGTATACTCAGCCTGCGATTCTGAGCTGCTACCGGCAATACTATGAGCGCTTGTACCGCAGTCGCTCTGTCCGAGACCCTGACCTGCTAGATAATTATTTGCGGCCCCTAGAGATTCCAACAATGGAGCAGGAGGTGGCGAAAACCTTGGGGGCCGACATAGAACTGGGAGAGATCCGTAGCGCCATTAAAAGGATGGCGAGAAATAAGACCCCGGGCCTGGACGGGCTTCCTGTAGAGTTCTATGCGGCTTATGCCGATCTCCTAGCCCCTAGGTTGTTGGTGGTATATAGAGAGGCGAGGAGGCTGGGGCGCCTTCCAGGCTCGATGTGTGAGGCATTGGTGGTCCCGCTCCTCAAGCCCGGCAGGGACTCATCCGATCCGGGGTCCTACCGTCCCTTATCGATGCTGACGGTGGATTATAAAATACTGAGCAGCATCTTGGCCACGAGACTGCTTGGGCACATGAGTTCCTTAGTGCATGAGGACCAGGCTGGCTTTATCCCCAGGCGTAACACGACCATGAACATTCGCAGGTTGTGCCGCTTGCTTGGGGAACCGCTTGTGGACGCCCCGTGCCCGGTTGTCCTATCAGTGGACTTAGAGAAGGCTTTTGATAGCCTGGAATGGGACTACCTCTGCACTGTGTTGCGGAGGTTCGGCCTCGGGGAGGGCTTCGTCAGCTGGACTAGGGTGCTGTACGCCTCGGCGTCAGCCAGGGTTCGGGCGGGACCGCTGATTTCCTCACGATACCCGGTGGAACGGGGCACGAGGCAGGGCTGCTCGCTATCCCCACTGCTCTTTGCGCTGGCGGTGGAGCCTCTTGCGTTGCATCTCCGGTCGGGAGCCCATTACGCGGGCCTGTGGACCCTGTCGGGCCCGCACTACGTCTCGCTATACGCAGACGACCTGTTGCTCTTCCTGGAAGACCCGCTTGCTGCCCTACATGGAGCTGCGACGGCGCTCACGGAGTTTGGGGAGGTCTCGGGCCTTCGAGTGAATTGGACTAAGACTTGTCTTTTCCCGGTTCGCAGGGGCACCCCTACACCGGCCTTAAGTAGGGAGATTAGATGGGAACCCGACTGCTTCAAATATCTAGGGGTGTATGTCTACCACGAACCTTCTGGCCTCCTTGATGGGAACATTGCCCGGGGCATCCGGGCACTTCGAGGCAGTATGGGCTTCTGGGCCACGCTGCCGCTCTCGGTGGCAGGGCGGATCGCTCTGCTTAAAATGGTGGCGCTCCCCCGGTTGTTATATTATTTCCGGACACTACCGATCTGGATCCCACCGACCACGTTTCGACTATTACGGTCTATGATAGTCGGATTCCTTTGGGGCTCGGGCCGCCGGCGGGTGGCCCTCAAGACCCTGATGAGGCCGAAGGAGGAGGGTGGGCTAGCGGCGCCGGACTTCGAAAAGTATTACTTAGCGGCGCAGCTCCAGACCTTCACTCAGGAGATCGCTCGGGAGTTCCGGGGCCCCGAGGACAGGAGGGGAACGGGTATGGCCAGGCATGTTCTCTCCTTCATAGTGATGAGGCAACGTTTGGCCTTGCAGGACTTGTCTATGGAGGAGCGGACCGTTCGCCTGTGCTGGAACCGGGCTCACGCCCGGGGCCACCAGCGAACACCGTATGCACCCGAAATACCGCTGGGGATGCTAACGGCTTTGCCCCATGGGGGTGATTGGTCGCGGTTGGCGACCTGGGAGGACGCCGGCCTGCAGCTCATCGGTGATCTTTACGAGGACGGGACGATCTTGCCATTCCAGGAGCTCATTGATCGCTTCGGGATTCCCCGCGGCGACTTTCTGCTGCACTCGGCCCTTGTTCGAGCGATCCAGGCGCACTGGAGGTCCGGGCAGGCAGAACCCCTTTTATCCCCGGTGTGCCAATACGTGATGATGTCCGCGGGCACGGTAAAGGCGGTCACATGCCTTTACGGTAGACTGCTCAATGAGGGGCTGGCTCCCCTCACCACCCTGAGAAATCGATGGGAGGAGGACATTGGCAAGGAGATCCCGGAGACGACCTGGGCTCAGCTGGTGCGGCGAGCCTGGAAGGGCACACGCCACGCCCGCTTTCAATTAGTCCACTATTATGTGCTCCATAGAGCATATTTGACCCCGGTGAAAATCAGGCGATATTTTGCGGCGGCCTCGGCGGAGTGCCCCAGGTGCCCAGCCCAGGAGGCGGACCTTCTCCACATGCTGTGGGCCTGCCCGGGATTGTCGGCCTATTGGGAGGAAGTGGGGCAGACCCTGGAGGAAACGACGGGGAGATCCCTTTCGTTGGATGCGGCGGTGGGTCTCCTGCATTGGTTCCCTCATACCCCCAAGAATAAAATATCTAGTAAATTCATCGATTTGGGGCTGCTCCTTGCTAAACGGGAGGTGACCAGGAATTGGAAGGCACGGACCGGCCCGACAGGGAGTCGGTGGCACAGCGAATTTTTGAAGTGGGCGGCGGGGGAGAGTACGCTTAGATACCAGCTAGCTTGGAGGCAGCGTAACGAGAAGGCCGAGGAGACAGCGCTGGAGTGGGAGATGCTTGTGCAGGCCCTTAGGGAGTATTGCGCCCCCGGCGATGCCGAACGTGAGGAAGCGGCGCGCCCTGAGTCCCGTTAGACGGTTGCACTTCTCAGCTTTATAGCTTTCCCCATGGGTCCCCTAGAAGATCCGGTTGCGGTTGATGCCGCGCGCTGATGGCGGGGGGGGGGAGGGGGGTTTTTCTGGGATTGGGGGGTTTCGAGGGTGGCGGGGTGTTTTTGGTATTATAGGCTTGTTTAGAAAAGCAGATGAAGGACAACGAATCCTCCGGGCCGACCTCGACAACCTCCTGAGCCCCCATGGACTTTCGCCGCCCGACCCCAGGGTTGCGGGCTGAATGGCTGTGTAAGCAACTTCCGGAGGGGGACGGAGGGTTATGTTTCAATGCTCCGGCTTGCGATGTAATGATGGCCGATTATGTAACGAGTTACTAATTCCTGCAATAAAAATAATTTAAAAAAAAAAGAGGCCGTGCTGGATGTGAGGGGGGTCGAAGGATGATGACCCTGAGAAACCTGCTCCCCCCGCCCCTCAACAGAGAAGTAAAGGACGCCATCCACTGCTGGGCGCAAAACTAAAAAGGTGAGCGAGGTCGGGGCCCACACCTGGGACACCCGGGGCAGCTGTGGGTGAGGTCTGGACTTAAAATGCCTGAGAGACTTTGGCCTTGGCCCCAAGAGCTAAACTCAAGTGCCCGAAGCGAGGCACCAGACATCAAACATGAAAGCCCCACTGAAATCACAATAACGGGACAGTCCTGCCTCAACGCAATGAAGTGAAGCAGAAGACCAAGGGCGAGCCCGGAGGTCTTGACATTCGAGGGCCCCATTACAAAGACAAGCTTGGCATGGCCCTAGGCTGTGGGAGCGTATGAATGCAAAGGGCAGCATGAAAGATAACTCGGGGGTGACCGAACACTACCCTTAAAGCGGGAAATAACCCTCCATACCAAGCCCCGGGGGGGAGTCTTTTGCTCTGCGACAAAGTGACTTGGCAAACTTTGGAAAATACGGGCCAGGGACAGAGAACAAAGATCACGAACACCATGAAAAGATGACACCATCCCCCACTGACATACTACATGTAGAGACATAAGAAGGTAAATGAAACCCAATAGAGGGGCCGGAGGCTGGACACCCTGGGACACACAAGAACAGGAAAGGCCAGAGAGAGCCATACCCAGCTCTAAAGACTAAAGCTGAGCCATGTGGATAGACCTCCTACATCTACTATCATGGGTAAAGACCCTAAAATCCCCAGACAAGGAAAGATGGACTGGTATACAAAAGTCATCACCCCACCTCCTGAAACAGCACAACCACCGCTCCCAGATAGGGCGAGATTGCTACAAGGGATTCAGTCATCCAGGTCCGCACTGGAAGACCGGAGACGTCCGCTCAGGACTCACACTACTCCATCAAGACCTGCGGAATCTCTGTGATAGAGTGCCTTAATCTGAAAATCGTGTCCCTGAGGTGGAGGAAGCGATAAAATAACTCTGGAAAGGGGTCTCTGAATTACAGGCTACCAGCAAAGACATCCTTTGGCGCATTGAAGACATTGAAAACAGGGCATGCAGAAACAAATTGTGCTTCGTGGGCTTTCGGGAAGGGGTTGAAGGGACGAATGCCCTGGACTTCGTGACCTCATGGTTAAGGAGCATCCTCCCACCAGATAAGTTCTACTCTTGCTTTGTGATTGAAATGCCACACTGGGCATTAAATGCTAAACCACCACCGGGCGCCCTCCCCCTGGCCCATTATAGTGGGATTTCTCAACTTTCTGGACAGAGATATGATATTAAGAGAAGCTAGGCGATTGGCGAAATCCGACACAACCACTTTAAAATCATGATCTTCCCAGACTACAGTCGAGAAGTGCAGCGCCAGAGATTGACCTTTGACTCTGTAAAGGCAAAGTTCCTGGCCCACCAAATCCAGTATACACTTATGTTCCCGGCAAAACTAAAATTTATCTTCATGGGCAAGATATATTTCTTTCAGTCTCCAGAAGATGCGTGGTCCTGGGTGGAGCAAAGACCAGCCCTGCGACTGTCAGGGAGGACCCAAGGAGAGGGAGATATGACCCACAAAACAAACACCAGGTCCAAGGGATTGCAGAGTAAAAGGAGGAATGCGAAACAATGGAGGAGACGTATGATGAGGGAACCCCCTACACGCTATGAGGGACTGAAAGACACAGAGTACGAAACCTGGATCAAAGGGAGTCTGTCAACGAGAAGACGCTAAAACCCTTGAATGATGATAGCCCAAGATACACACATTCGGAAGACGAGACTCAACACCAACTGGCTATCGAGATAGCAGCCCTGTAAAAAGATATGTAGACAAAAATGCATCCGACACGAGATGAGGCAGCCGACTCAGTCTGAAGGAACAGTTGAACTGTCACAACGCTCAGGTCGTAGGAGTGACACCCCAGTCATCTCCTAGCTCTGAACCGGGATGTACTACCAGAGCGAACATGAAGGTGACAGGTCCCAAGAAGGCCGGGAAAATGTTTTTTTCCCCCCTAAACTAGTTTCATGCTGTCAGAGTTTGAACTCCTAGTGAAAACTTTCAATTTGGGGGTGGGTGACCAACCTCTTCTTCTCTTCTTACACACAAACTAGATTATGATATCGAGGTTGAATGAGTCGAAGGTTGTGAGGGGTGGGGTGTTAATTGGGAAGGGGGTTGTTGTATTTCAAATCCAGTTTTGTCATGTAAGTCCTGAAAGCTGGTCAACTCAGAGACCCCAACAGAGACTAAGAGCAATGATGCACATACCTCCTATGTATCACTGACCATCATCAGATACATGGCAACCCCCAGATAGTCCCCCTCTCACCATATTGACATGGAATGTGAACGGCATTGGGTACAGGATCAAACGGGGACTGGTCTCAAGATATAGCAAAAGCATGCAACCAGACTGAATGCTGCTTCTATTGCCCGATCTCTCTCCTTAATATGGAGTTGAAGATACTGGCGAACATTCTATTCATGAGATTACGCCGTATTATAACAACATTGGTCCACTGTGAACAATTGGGATTCATGCTAGATGCAGAGAAAGCATTCAACACCATTTACTGGCTCTTCCTAGATGCCGCTTTGACTAAATTTGGGCTGGGACCGAAGTTTAGGAAATGGGTGGCACTACTATAAATTTCCCCTAGGGCAACAGTGCGAGTTAATGGACTAACATCTCATAATTTTCCCATTGCATGTGGGACAAGGCAGGGCTGCCCCCTACCTCACTACTATTAGCACTGACAGTGGAAATCTTGGCGTGCCGGATCAGACACCACTCAGAGATACAAGGATTTAGGGTGACCCTGGGAGATACCTTCGAAGAGAAAATCTTGCTATACGCGGACAACATTGTTTTAGTTATAACACCACCCGACACCACGATTCCCACTCTCATCCAGACAATAGATACATATAGACAACACGTGGCATATAAGGTCAGCTGGCACAAATCACTGATGCATAGCCCACTCCCAGTGACGGAATGGCTGCCACTTCCGAGAGATTTACAGGGGCAGCCAACGGGCTCACATATCTAGGCATATTTCTCACAACAGACAGGAGACTGTGTCGCCAATACAATATTCAACTAATATTGACTGAATTCAAAGAGGATGCCCAGAGGTGGAAGGCCCTCCCGCTCACGATAATGGGTCAGGCGGCTAGGTTTAAAATGATAACCATACTGCAATTCCTCTATGCACTACCGAACACTTACCACCTCCTCCTACGCACGATATTTCGAGAAATAGAAGCTGAATAACGTGCTCGCTTTTGTGGCTGGGGAAACACCCATGGATTGCACTACGCACATTGCAGCGCAACCAATACAATGGAGGGCTTGCATTGCCAGATGTGGAAGCCTACTACTAGGCAGAGCACCTCACCCCTATTAATGATTGAAAAAATGTAGTAGGTGATCACCCGACATATAGGCTAGAATGAGCAACTATGCCACGCACATTTTTTCACTATCTCTGTGGAGGTAAGGGAGCCAGAGGGATGGCTCCGGCCACACATACCACTCTAGAGGCATGGGGTAGAGCATCCAAAACAATGGGGTGGGCTCACCAAATCACTATGGCAATGCCACTATGGAAAGGAAATTGGTTAAGGGAGATGAGTAAACTAATGGGATTTGGAGAATGGGACACCATAGGAATCTCAACAATAGGGGATACCATAGATAAAGGCACCCTTAAAACCTTCTGCGGTTTATGTGTTGAATACACTCTCCAAACACCCCAATTCCTCAAATATGCCCAGCTAAGACATGCGTGGCTGTCGGAGGGTATATATGGGGCTAACCTACCTGAATGTGCACCACTAGAGGGAAGGCTACTACAAGAACAACTCGCACTTAAGGTAGTGCATCAGTTACATATAAAACTCTAAACAATAACATGCCCAACAACCTAGGTAAACCTAGGAATACAAGGGAAGAGGACTTGGGTGAAATGGAAAATGTCGACTGGTAGGCTGCTTTAATGCATCTCAGGGAGTTGGCAATTAAGACGTGACTACGCCTCATCCAGTATAAAATCCTCCATAGGGTCTTCTATGATCGGGCCAGACTAAACAGGATTGGGTGGGCTGATAATCCAAACTGTCTCAGATGTGGACAAGACCTGGGGAACTTCAATCACACACTATGGGTTGCCCAGTTATACAGATCTATTGGAAGAAGATCGTAGGAGAACTGATTAAAGTAATGCAGGCGACCATCCCCCTCGACCCGCAATTTATACTGTTAGGGATTCTTAGCAAAGTGGATATAGACAGACCACAATTGATACTTAGCACACTAGGTCTGGTGGTCTCGAAAAGAGACATAGCAAGGCAGTGGGGCACACGACCCCGCCGACACAACACGAATGGAAGGCAGGAATGGAGATATACATGGCAGCGGAAAGGGTCACATATAAGGGCAGAGGCTGTCCGGGAAAATTTCATAAGATATGGGACAGATGGATGAAATACTATGGGCTTGACCTATCGGACAAAGACACACAGACCACAACAACAGGGAATAGATTGGACATCACCACAACATTTACCCAGGGATGATGGGATACCTTAAAATAACGATAAAGATGGACATCGCATATATTGGACATGGAGAGGTACCGCTGTGTTATTGCAGACATAATATAAAATAATATGTATTATGCTTGTATACACGCCAAACATCATGAGGTGTCTGAAGAAGGCTGTTTATGACAATGTGCCGCAACAGTTGTGTTTTATACTGTTTGTTTTTTCTTTTATTCCTCTCACAGAATTGAAACTCAATAAAAATGATTCCACAAATATCATATAAAAAACACATTTATTCAGACATTTCAGAACAGATTTAAAAAAAGATCCAACAGAAAAGCAAACTTCAACCTCCTTTAACATTTGTAAAAAACATAGGGCAGTTCTAAATTGAATACAATTTCGCAGTTTCACCAAAGGTATTAAAAAGTGCTTTGAATCAATACTATAAATATCTATAGGAAAAAAACAAAGTGCAACAGCGATTGTATCGAAAGACCATAGTATGGGCAAATACAAATGCTGGCTCAATTGTATTGCCCCAATGGAAAACAGATTTGGGAGAGTATGATCCCAAGCCAGAAGCGTGTCAACAGGGCCCTTACCCACTGCCCTGATATTTTTTAGCAAGAAAGGCTCTGGGCAAGGAGATGTTTACAGCACAGCACATTCCCTAATTGAGTGTTTCTTCATTACACCCTGCTCCCTATCCGCCTTATTATTCATGAGCAAAGATTTAATCTTGAATCTGTTTTTCTGATACCGTATGGATTATGAGAGCCAAGATATATTAAGGCAATTGTCGCACACTAAGCAATCTCTTCTAATAACATGGTTAAGTTTGGCTTGAGGATTCAGTCATACCGAGAGCTAGAGGGTGAGGGATGTAGGTTTAATCAAGTCTTCCTCGAACAAGAGGCCCAATTCCTCATGGCATACACAGCTAGGGCATGTAGAGGTAGACTTAAAAGATGACAAAGTCCACGATTCTTCTCCCATTGCAAAACGCTAGTGTTAGCATACCCCCAGCCTCACACAAAACTACCAGCACACATTGTCTTTTGTATATTTCTAGCAATGGGGCGAGTTGCCAGCTTCTGATTACCGAGGAGATGTTAGATAGAGCATCCACTGACAGCCTGAATATTTAGCTTCAGATTGATAGGTTTCTATTCCAAGAATTCATCGAGTTGAAAACTATCCAAAAATAATGAACTTTAAATGGTTTATAACCCTTAATGCTAAAAGTCCCCAAGGTGGAGCTGCGCGGTCCACAATGCGTAATTTGTGATTTTGAAAAATTGTTTTTTAAATCTAGCTCGGTCATGAAGTTTGGCAAGGGAAACACCGTTCCTCGGAGTATGCGCCAACAAGACTGCCACCAAACAACTCATGCATTAGCCTCTGAAAAACTGCGGCAGCGGAAACTAGCCCAAATGGCATGCGCTGAAACTGGAAACAGCCAAAAGGGGTGCAGAAAGCAGTGAAACGTCTGCTCATGGGATGCAAGGAGATTTGGTAATATGCACATGATAGGTCAATGGTTGAAAACCATTTTGCACCCTTGGTTAAAGATAGCATCTCATCAATCCTAGGGAGTGGAAACTGATCAATAATGATATTATCATTCAAGTATCTTAAATCAATGCACATGCTAATTTTTCTACTGGCACACCTGGCATTCGCAATGGGGGAAATCCAGTCTGATGCTTCTAGTGGCTCAATTATGCAAGCATTTTGTAATTTATTAAGTTCTTTTTATACCTCGTCTCGTACAATCAATGGAATGTGGCGAACTTTATGTATTTTAGGAACAGCATTGGGTTTAACAAGAATCTTGTGAGTAAATCCATCAAGTTTCCCAATACTGCCACTAAACACCTTAGGAAATTCATCCAAAACCCATTTTTTTGTGTTTTCAGCATCACACATAACCAACACTTGTTCAGGACTGTTAGGGTCTAAAATAATGTTAAGAGAACGTTGATCCTTCCAACCTAGAATAGATGGCCCATCAGCAGCTACCTATACCTTGCATAAAGACTGCCTTTAAATTCGAACATGAGGGATCGGTACCCCAGCATGCCAATTTATTCCCCAGTGAAGCTTTCTGGATTGACATCAGTGGGTTGTGAGTGAGAACCAATGGTATTAACAAATTTGTCTTCCCAAACAAATCGGGAAATAATAGTAAATGTTGATCCAGAATCTGCTGCAACCTGTAAATGTATACCACCAAAGGAAATTGTGAATAAAGATTTGCTACTATCACCTCCAGTAATGTTCACAACAACATATTTCTTTTTGGACCAACGGATAATGAATCAGGATTGTCAGGAGGATCATCAAAGTCAATGCCTGACAAATCTTAATCATTATCTGTAAAATGAGATTTCATAAAACGTGTCTTCCTACAAACTTTAGAAAAATGTCCTATAATTCCACATTCTAGACATTTAGCTGATTTGGCAGGACACTTATAAAATTGTGCAGTATGTGAAGTGCTTCCACATCTGTAACAGACAAAACCTGGACAAATTATGTTTTCTTCTTTCTTGAAGTTAGTATTTTGGAATGCCCTTGGTTGTTTGTATGTAGGAGTCTTTCCCTTTTTATTGTCACAAATCTTATTAACAGATACAACATCACTAGAGGGAGTTACATCTTTGGCACATCTCTCGGAAAGTTCCGCTTTCTTGACTAGAGTGATGATGTCCTTGAGAAGTGCCTCACCTTCAATCCATCAGCCTGTCCTGAATATTCTTATTTTTGGTGCACATGACCACTTGATCCCTGATCATGTCATCATGTAGCGTGCCAAATTTGCACTTAATCGCTAGGTGTTTTAACGCAGACACGTAATCTTCAGTTGACTCATTAGAGTCTTGTTTACGTTTATAAAATGTGCGTCTGGACACATCTACACATACAACTGGTGAGTAGTGATCATCAAGGTCAGCTATTGCGCACTTGAAAACATCAAAATGTCCACTCCTCTCTACTTTTTGCATTTGGTTGTAAACTCAGGCCTTCCGGTCCTAATCAGTGCATCAAAATTATTTTTTTCCTCTCTGGAGACATGATACTGCCATTATCTTCAAGAGTGGCTATATAATTAACACAATATTCTTTCCACTCTAGCCATTTCACATTAGGTTCCCCAGGATTAGTTAAAAATTCTTTGGGGGTATGAGGGTTATGCTGACGCTTGAGGGTTGCGCAGGGTTTGAAGTAACAGAAGTTGTACCAGAATTCCCCTCCATAAGTGTTAAACAGTACTGCCCAAAGTGAGTAGAGAATGAACGATGGAGGAATAAATGTAAACATAAAAGGGAAAACATTCTTACTGTAATATTGCAGGGATCGACTGCGGAAATTTTCTTCCAGAAATAGTTGAAATCTGTATCAAAATCATCAGAGTAGATGAAAAACGTTATTAAACAGTAAAGTACTGAAGTGTAATGAAAATGGAAAACAATATGGCCGCTGGGGTCATGCAACATGACCTTGTACATTTGAGCGTCGTGACGCTGGAATGCTGTGACGATTCGGCTGGCAGAAGTGCGATCGGTGGAACATAAGAGGAGAGTCATGGAACACTCATCCTCGCATTCATGGGAGCAGCGCGTGGAATGGCAGTTGAAGACCGTTCAAAAGTAAGTAGCGAAGCACAGCTTTGTAGAGTAGCAGAAGAGGTAGAAAAAAGGAGAGGTAGACTCCCGAATCTGTCAGAGTTCCCTTGCCGGATTATCTCTTCTGATTCAAGGAACGAAGACACGCTGCAGTAATTCATAGAATTCACGGTGCTTATGATGGAGCGGGTAAAATGTTTTCTTTTTATATTCCCAATCCATTTATATAAGTTTATATTAAAATGACTAATAATTAATTTAATAATTAATTGATTGATGTAATGATACTAAACCAACCTTATTAACAAAGAAAATACACGTGGGAATGCATTTGCATGGCTAAAATTAATAAGTGAACTAAATTGTACGCATATTAAAACGATAAGTGTTGCTTAGACAGTGTTAATGTGATTTTGCGCTTAAATAAACCAGCATTAACTGCTTTAAATGTTGCATATGGCTAGATAAATACATACACATAAGGGTATTAGCAAGGGAATTACACTGTTTTAATCATTTTTTATGTATTAATTACGATTTTGTGTTTCTTTGCATAAAGTTGACTATTCTGGCCTACCAAAAGATGGCTGCCAACTGAATCCTAACTAAAGTACATGACTTCATAAATTGAGCAATGGAGAAAGGCGCCTGCACTGACTTCGTTCGTGTCCTTTCCACGACCTGACAAGACCATGCCCATGAAGACTACCCTGGGCGAGGTGCCAATGTCCCTGAACCTGAACTTAATGTTGCAAAATACAAATGAACTGCCGAAAAACCCTACCGGTTAACAACAAGAAGATACAATTTGTACCTGGGAACAGTTTTTTCCCATACGCCTGAAAATATACTTTTCCACATAAGAATATCAGAAAAAGTGTACTAATGTATTGAGATGTATTTGAATCCAGCCAATCCCTTGCTTGGGAATTGGAAAAATGTTACGGTTATATGTACATTTTAGTATAAATATTAGTAGTCTAGAGAGGGAAGTTATCGCTGCTACTCTACCATGCTACCCTATGCGACACTCTATACTGCTCTTCGCTAGAGATCCTTATGCTGACAGAAGAGGACGGGGACTTTAGGACTCTGATGAACTTTCTGAGGACCAGTTCTGACTTAGAAAACGACAATTAGCCAGAATAGGTAAATATGACATAAGATAATATGGCTTTGTTAGGATTTAACCTGCAATTTTAATTAGATAAAGAAAATCATTATTTGAAGAACTGTGTCGGGTGATTATTTCTTGAAATGTTTATTGATTAATTTGAGAATTAAAGAGTCATCAAATTCAAATCAACTAAATGATCCAATTGGCCTCCGGATGGAGGAATTGTTAGGGTAATTCAGTAAAGTGGTTTCCTCTATCCAATTGAACAACTGTAGTTCAGGATCGAATGTCCCTCTGTAGGCACGGATAGTTTGAGAGAATGAATGTTGGTGTTATGGGCCCCACCAGCGTGTGATGTGTGTATGTGCGTGTGACTGAGAAATCATTCCGTCCGTGGAAGCAGGGGGTGATTTAGTGATCTGAACTGCACCAGTATTTCTGGTAGCTAGAGATGGTTTTTATTGTTTTGGTTTGATGATTTGGCATGTATATAGCTTATCGATTATTGATTGGTATTGATATATGTACTAACACTATATGTTGAAGTCGTCTTGAGTTTTATGTCTTCTGTACGACTTCTGGGAGGTAGGAAGTCGGGAATTGGTAACAGTTCCGTAGCAGAGCAGAAGTAAGTGCTGCTCTGAGGGAAGACGGAATTGTGGTTGCCCGTAGGAAACGTGTGACAATTGAAGTTGCACGACGCATTGTCTGGGTTCGATTCGGTAGCATTGCCGAGTGTTACCATTTGTGATATTTCTGTGTGAGAAAGGTGTGAATGAAAGCGAATGGGTTACCTGTGAAATTTTGGTCTTAGGTACCAGGAAACCAATTGGTATGCCGATAACGCTTATCACTGAAAAAGTAGCAGGTGTTCTCTGAGCTTGTTAGAAGGACAAAGTAGAGGTAAGCGCTGCTTTGTTAACGTATGTTATAATTCTGTAGTAGGACAGACTGTTCGCTGTTCTCGGAAAAGGCAGGATTCTGTGTAAATGAACTATATTTTCTTGTGTAAAAGTGCGTGAATGAAATAGCATTCGGATTGATTGCGGAACTCTGGATTTATTTCTCAGGAGCATTGCGTTTCCACCTATGTGTCTTAATTCCGGAGAAAACAGTTAATTGATGCTTGATAGAAGGATGAAGTAGAGGGATGCGCTACTTTGCCAACGGACATAACGATTCTGTAGTAGGGCAGAGGTAGGTGCTGCTCTCGGGAAAACAGAATTCTCGTGGGAAAGGTCTTTTGCTATTCTGTGGTTAGCAGGGCAGACAATGAAGATGTTTGTACGTTGTAACTAACAAAGAATTGTAAAATTGAAACAAGTCTACCGAGTAGTTTTGTAAAGGAGGGGTAGACTGAAGACAGGAGTCAGGAGCTGCTGCAGCGACTGCTGACGTCAGGAGGACCGCGCTGGGATTGGACAGCTAGTCAGTGACGTAGACGCTCCAGGATTGGTGCGTTAGTGTAAGTCGCGCAAGGATTGGAGATTGTGACAGTGACGTAGACGCGCCAGGATTGGTGCATGAGTAAGAGTCGCGTTGCTATTGGACTAAAGATCGTACAGGCAGGAATCAGAAACGCCAACTGCAGGTACACCGGTGAGGGAGACTCTGAGAATCATTAAGACAGAAGATGTGACTCCGGAGGTAAAGAGAAGGAACTCTCTTAGGGAACGGGAAAAGGAAAAAAGGGCAGAGAGTGAAAACTCCAGGGAATTAGCTAAAACCACATTAGAGCTGACAAAGAAAATAAGAGAATTGACGAAAAATCTAGAAGCAGTTACTGTCTCGGTGACCATAGGTCCTGTTATGCCTATTTTTGAGAAACAGAAAGAAAGTGAGCGTGGTCTAACAGTTCCGTATGTGAGCAGTAGACCAGAGGAACAGCCCCAAATGAAAGCGAGGGAAAATCCTTGGAGACACACCATGAGGGAAGATGGATTGAATATGTCAAATAACCCGTTTTACAGTCCTGATTTGATAGAAAGAGACAGATTAGCAGGAGGATCAATATTAGAACCACAGAGAATGGCAGAACCAGGCAACGTAGAAAAATCAGTAGGTATAACTACAGATGAGTTGAGTGAATGGTTGAAGAGTCTACAGTAAAAAGAGAAGGAATCCCAAACTATTGATGTGGCAAAATTACGCATGGTGCTAGAAGAACTAATAGTAGGGACAATCCCCACAGAAAAGCTGAAGAATTACCAGGATGAAGAACTATTGTTTTTGTGCAAAAGCATCACTTGGAGAGCAAAGAATTTGCATGACAGACTAACAGAAATAGCAAGTGAAATGGGAATTGACATGGACAAGGTAAAAGCTTTACAGAAGCCATACCGAGTGGATTTCACAGAAAAAGATATTGAAAATCGGAACCCTGCAGGACGGATAGTCCAGATTAAGGATATAATCACAGTGTTAAGGAAATGGGGAGATGTGGACAAATGGAAAAGCAGGTGGTATAGAAAGCGGGATGATACTTCAAACAGAACTTTCCCAGCGTTTCCTGTGAGAGAAAAGGAAAAGGTGGTGACAGAGTTCCCCATGAGAGAGATTCCAGGAGGGGGATATGTGCATGTCCCATGGACCAGACAGGACATTTTGTCATTTACAAATGACTTCCCTCGATTACGGGAAAAGCCGGTCGAGTGGTACAGACAGGTAGACGGATTTGTTAAATTGTCAAAAGTGCTGTGGATTGATCTGAATAGTCTGTTTGATATAATAGTGCCAGCAGACTTGTGGGCAGAATGCAAGATAGTCATAGATTGGCCAACCAAAGAATACCCGAGAGATCCCAAAACAGGAGCCCCAGACCCAGAGGTAATGAAGAAATATGAACAGGTTATGGTGTTCTTGAAGAACAAGGTGCCTCCCAAAGAAACAGATTGGGTTAAAATAGATCGAACACATCAAGAAGCGAAAGAGTCAGTTCACGCATACTATGAGAGGCTAAGTTTAGCTTTCAAACAGTTCAGTGGGGATGACAATCTGGGAGAGAAGGATCTGAGTCATTTTGTGTACAGATTTGTGTATGGTCTGCGTCCCGAGATTGGGGACATGATTAAGCAGCACACTGTGGACTGGCAGAGCAAGAAAATAGACGAGATCCTGAGGCATGCTAAATACTTTAGTGATGAGATTGAGGCAAAGCAGCGAAAACTAAAAGAAAAGGCAATGTGGGCTCAAGTGAAGGTTGCAGAGAGACAGGAAGCTCAGCTGGTAGAACAAGCTAATAATCCAGGCATTAAATCAAGATTTGGCCCAGGAAAAGGAAAAGGTAATATAGAAGAAGCTAAGAAGAAGTTCCCATGCCACAATTGCGGAAGATTAGGGCACTGGAAATCCGAGTGTAAATATCCACCAGGTACTAATAATGAAAATCCATCATTGAATCCACAGGTGCAGTGTGAGGACAGTGGCCCACCGCCGCAACAGCAGAAGGCTGTTAATCTACAGAATCAGGTGCCAAAACCGCCCTTACCACAGAGCCGGAATACCCAGAGATATAGTAAGGAGACGGGATTCTTCAATGAAGAACAGGTAAACAAACCGCAACGCGCGAGCGCTGTGTCACAATATTGGCTGCGAAATGACGAGAGTGAGTCAGAAGAGATTTATTGACGGTGCCAAAAAGAGGAGGCAGGGTGCGTACTTGGCGCATCTCTAGAAATAGATCAGACAGGACCATTTGTAGATGGGACAGTTAATGATGAATCCATTACTTTTCTAGTAGACACTGGAGCTACGCGATCTACTGTCAGATCAGCAGATGTGAAAAATCTTCCTCTTTCGGATGAAACAATCCAAGTAGTTGGTGTATAAAACACCCAGATTAGAACATACCTTACTGAACCGGTAAAGGTCAGAATAGGGACATTTTCAGACATGCACCGATTTGTGGTGTGACACACCAGTCCTGTGAATTTTCTAGGTAGAGATTTGTTGTGCAAAATGAATTGTACCATATTCTGTACACCAGACGTAATAGCATTTGAAACACCAGATGAGGATGTTCTGTATAAAATGACCATAGCTAACAGAGATAGTGAGGTTGCTGGAACCTATGCAATATTCAATCCAGATGAATTGCCCCCAGAATTAAAACAGACAGTTAAGGCAGCAGTCTGGGATTTCACTGGAGAAGATGTAGGCCTGATGAGAAACGTAGACCCAGTGAGGATCGCTGTAAAGGAAGGAGCGGTTTACCCAAACATTCCACAATACAGACTGACACCCGAAATAATTGCAGGAGTAACCCCTTTGATTGAGAAAATGATTCAGCAAGGAGTGCTAAGAGAAATATTGAGCAGTCCGTGTAATTCGCCTATAATGGGACTGAAGAAGCCGAGTGGGAGGTCCAGGATTGTGCAAGATTTGAGAAAGATTAACAAAATTGTTGTGTCATGTTGTCCCATTGTTCCAAACCCCTCAGTAATTTTGTATCAGATTCCTCATGATGCAGAATGGTACACAGTAATTGATTTGTGTCATGCTTTCTTTTCCATTCCGTTACATCATGACAGCCAGCCGCTTTTTGTATTTCGGTTTGGAGAGCGTATTTTGGCATGGTGCCGAATCCCACAGGGGTACACAGAGAGCCCATCTATTTTCAATCAGTTGCTAAAGAAATCTCTGGAAAGTCTTACCATGCCTGAGAATTCAGTTTTGGTCCAATATATTGACGACCTATTAGTGGCGTCAAAGACACGTGAGGCCTATGAAACCGACACCATAGCTTTGTTGAATCATTTGGCAGATGGAGGACTAAAGGTATCTCCGAAAAAATTGCAATGCTGTAAAAAAGAGGTACAATATTTAGGTCATACTATCGAAAAAGGGCTGAGAAAAGTAACAATAGACAGGATCAGAATCATTAGAGGAATGAGAGCCCCAATGACCCAAAGAGAAGTGAGAATGTTCCTAGGAATGGTTGGCTACTGTCGTCAGTGGATAAGTAATTTTTCCCTGATTGCCAAACCATTGGTAAAATTGACGAAAAGTGAGGTTAAAGATCCCCTTGAACTGAACAAAGAAGAATTGGCAGCATTCAAACAGTTAAAGAATAGTCTCTGTGAAGCCCCAGCTCTGGGAATGCCAGACTATGAGAAAGAATTTGAGCTATACTGTAGTGAGAGAAACGGATGTGCACTCTCAGTGTTAATACAGAAACATGGAAGGCAAAGGAGACCAGTGGCATATTTCTCGTCAATGTTAGATCCAGTGGCGATAGGTCTGCCAGGATGTCTGAAAGCAGTAGCGGCTACATGCCGAAGCCTAGAGCAGATAGAGGGAATCGTGATGGGGTATCCAGTAAGAGTGTTCGTACCTCACAGTGTGGCGATCCTTTTAACAAGGAGTCGAACACAGTCCATGTCACATAGTCTGCTGACTAAGTATGAAAAGGTCATTCTAGGTGCAACCAATGTGAGTCTGGAAAGATGTGTGAATGTGAATCCAGCTACACTTTTGCCTGATGCAGAGAGAGTGGAGGTAAGAGAGGATGTTGATCATGATTGTCTGGATGTGCTTGATTACTGCACGAAACCTCGACCTGACATAAAAGATCTGCCTATGCCAGAAAGTGATTATGTGTTTTTTGTGGATGGATCTTGCTTAAGAACAGATGAAGGAGTGTTGAGCGCAGCATATGCAGTATGCACTGTTTCAGCAGTTATAGAAGCATCAATCTTGAAAGGAGTTAAATCCGCTCAAGTAGCAGAAATAGTGGCATTGACCAAAGCATGCAAAATTGGGAGGAATGTCAGAGTGACTGCGATGACTGATAGCCAGTATGGCTTCGGAGTTGTCCACGACTTTGGCCAATTGTGGCTACAAAGAGGTTTCCTGACCTCAAGTGGAACTCCCATAAGGAATGCAGAAGTGGTTGGGAAATTGCTTGAGGCAATACAAATGCCCAAAGAACTGGCTGTGGTAAAATGTGTTGCTCATGGGCAGGGTAGTGATTACATCACTACGGGGAATCGCTTTGCGAATGACATGGCTCAGTATTGTGCCCGAAACCAATACTCAATTAATCGGTCAAAAGAAAAGGAAATGTCTTCTTGCTCCATAATGTTTACTAACGTTGTGGGAACATGGGATGAAGTGAGGCAGTTGCAGGATGAAGCAGTTGATGAGGAAATGAAGCAGTGGGTAAAAGCAGGTTGTGCACCCAGGGAAAAGGATCATGTGTGGGTCTATCGGGATGGAAGACCAGTAATGCCTGATAGCATGATGTCAACCATGGCACGAATGTATCGTGGCCAAGGACATCTGGGAAGGGATGCCATGATAAGGGCTTTTAAGCAGACCTGGTACAATCCAAAATTCAGGTTGATAGCAGAAAGTCTCTGTCAAAGATGCCTGATATGTCAGCAGTACAATCCTGGAAGGAAAACTGTGGTGAGTCTAGGCACCATAGGCCGGGAGGGAGGACCTTTCACCAGAATGCAAGTAGATTTCATTGAAATGCCCCCTTATAACAAGCTGAGGTATGTTTTGGTGGTAGTTTGTCTGTTCTCTAGGTGGGTGGAAGCATACCCAACCAGAAGAAATGATGGAATCACAGTGGCCAAGCTCTTGCTGAGGGAATTCATCCCAAGGTACGGGTTCCCAATAACCATACAATCAGACAGAGGAGGACACTTTTACAATGAGATCATGAAATTGATTTGTGAGGCAGTGGGTGTACAACAAAAACTGCATTGTGTCTACCGACCAGAGGCTTCTGGTGTGGTCGAGCAAATGAATGGTACCATCAAAAACAGAATAGGGAAGATGTGTTTAGCCACAGGAATGGAATGGCCTGATGTCTTACCTCTAGTGTTGATGACCATTAGGTCTACTCCAGACAGAACTACAGGTTTGAGTCCCCACGAGATCATCATGGGACGCGCCATAAGACACGTGTTTGTACCAGTCAACAAGCTGATGGCTATAACTGATGACATGATTTTGGATTACTGTAAAGGCCTGGCTGACGCAGTCCATTCTGTGTTTCACCAGGTTGGAGCGGATGCCACCACACTCGAAAAGAAACCAGCCCATGATCTGAGCCCGGGGGACTGGGTGAGAATAAAAGTCAACAGAAGAAGAAATTGCATGGTTCCGAGGTGGGGAAGGCCAAGGCAAGTCATCTTGACCACAACAACTGCTGTGAAGTGTGCTGGACTGAAAAATTGCATACATGCAAGTCACACTTTGAGAGTTCCAAATCCAGCAGACAGTATTGGAAAAGAATATTTCGATGACTCAGAATCAAGTGATGAGTCAAACAATGAGAATATAAAGTCAAAGGAAAATCCTGAAAGGGGGGAAAATGAGCCAAGACTAGTCCAGACTCCAAGAGAAGAAATTCTGAGGAAAAGATTGCAGATTTCAGATGATTCAGATTCTGGAGGCGAACAAAACGCCAACGGTGAGCACAGAAAGAAGAAAAGAAAAGAATGTCCAGTCAGAAGTAACATTTACACCAAATGAGAGAATAGAAGAGGTTCCACCTGAGAAAATATTGGAAGGAGAAGAAGGGACAGACACAGAGAGAGAGGGACAGATTGCGGAAAAACCCAGAGGAGGTGTAGGGAACTGCAACACCCAACTAGGTGAAGGGACAAGTAGTCAGCAGGAAAATTGCGTGCCGGAGACCCGAGGAGGGACAGAAGTAGGGTCAAACCAAGAGGTGGAGAAAGAGACTGTTGAAAAAGAAAAACAGAACGAGACAGAATCTGAAGACAGTGAAACTGAAATACCAGAGGGTCGAGTTCTAAGAAAGAGAACTTGGATTGAGGAAAGAAACAGTAAAGACGGCAAAACTAGAAGGAATGCTAAAGGAGATCTTTGGCCAAACAAAATTAAGAAACTGAGATATCGATTGACACGAGTCAAACCCTCAGAAGCTGAACAAGTGAATGAAGTAACCAGTCAGCACAAAGAGAAAGAGGGAGAGACGTGAAGTACTGGGTATTTTAGACCCAGCGGTGCAGGGGCACACACCCTATGACTTCTGGGTTCTCCCTGTTCCAGACCTACAGAAACACAGAGTCTTCTGGGTGAAGTCAAAGATTCATTTATTGGCTGCAGACCAATTACAGGTATCCTAGAAGTACAACAGCGTGTATGTTCTCAGGAGACTGCTAAAAATCATAGAAACGGACTTCTTCTTAAATACACTTTTTCCTGCTTCAGGCATACATTCCTAGGTTTATGATACGGCAATATACAAGTGTACATTTCAAACGAAAGAGCAGAGTCATGATGACCATCCCACATTCCAGTTAAGTCAGCCCACAATTATTTACACAGCAAGGTTCAGATCCCACATCAGATATCGATAGGCCCCAATAAAACACGGGCAGCTCCTGTTGATAGAAACAAGTCATAAAGCAGGAACAGTCAGGTGTGGAAGAGATTAGCCGGGGGCTCGTGTAGGATGAAAGGGTTTTATGGTGTGTCAAGCCCTGATGCTAATCACAGGTGGCCAGGGGACGGGGTGCTCGTGAGACCGGACTGACCTGGGGCAGCAGAGCCAGCTGCCCAGGTCACAGAGAAGTCAAAGGGAAGCACATGTACTGTGAGGCCCGTATTTGCTTCATTATAGCCTATGTGAGGGCAATCACAAGATGGCCACCGCTTCCAAAATGGAACCCGCGTAGTGGTGCAGAATAACGGGTACGCAGTGCATTCATAGCTAGAACGTTATACAAAGCACTTGTACATACCGCTTTAACCATTTGCGGTTCGCTAATACCAGGATAGACAGGGGTGGGGCCCTGTCCCCTACGCGGTCCCAGAGATTAAAGTACGACAGACCCTCCTTTTGCCCTTACATAGGCAATCACTATACTCATCTCAATCCGAGTCTAGGTCAATGTTCACGAAGTCATGGAGATGTTGCTGTAGCATCATCCTATTACTGAGCTCGTCTCTCGATACAGGTTTCCTTACACATAATGTAGCACAGAGGCCACATATCGCAGGAGCACACTGTATGCACAGACAGAGCAGGAAAAGAATCGCTAAGATCATTCCAATGACCATCAGAACTTTCCAACCCCAGGCAGATATCAGTTCCCAGAACCACCCCAACAGTGACCAATCTCCTTTATCCACGTGTATGGATTCAGATATTTTATGCAGTTTGGAGATGGCTTGATAGACTGTTGGAGCGTTATCTGGTATGAAAATGCAACAACTGGATTGGATAACCTTACATACCCCACCGCGGTCTGCAAGAATAACGTCTAGAACCATGCGGTTCTGCAAAGTCATAAGGCGATCCGCTTGGAGCTCAGCTGTCAAATTACCGAGGGCACCAGCCGTTACATTGACAGTGGATTCAACCACACGAGTCAGTTGTCTCAGGTTCCTACTATTTACCATAGGTCCCCAAAACGGCAGGAAACCCAAGAAGAAGTCTCCCGCTTCCTGACCGGCAGTATCCTCCTTACTAATTACGCCCCTCACAACTCTGGTCTTGTGATAGTCAGAGGCAGCAGTAAATGTTGGCGGTAGCAAGTTCGCAATATAACATGTGCACGAGAAATCAGGGGGCAACCATGTATATGCTCGATCTTTGCAGATGAAATATGTGCCCTTGGCAGCCAAAAACGCAGGAGAAAACTGTGATGGGAAAGTGTACGTTTCAGTACAGTCACTTTCCCCCAGTTGAGCTCTAGGATTCTGACCATTACCTTGTAAGCAGAACCGACCTATGTGGGGTACGACCCAAATTGGGGATGAGATTTTTCGCTGTCTTTCACCCAGACTAAAACTGTACCCCGTTGCGTTCCATCCTACATAAGGTCTCAATTCTTCCTTGGGTATGGACGAGTATGCATCGATATCTCTGCTCATATCGGCAACTCCTTTCATCAAAGCCTTATTATTGGTGGTAGGTCTGTGGAACGCGGTTGTCGCGGGGAGTACGTATCTAGAGCATAGAGAAACATGGTCTGGAATGCCCATGACGATCCATTGTAACTAAATGGCAGCACCAAATAGGGAATACCCTTATTGATGGTATGTGGCATTAACCCACACACCCAGCAATTGGTTGTATTCATTACTAGTTGGTGCTGGTGCAAGAGCTGAATAAACGAGTTATTTACAAACTCTGATCGTCTGGTTTGTTCGTGTTCAGGCAGAGGGTGAAAAGAGTGTGAGGAGGCAGTAGAAAGAGGTATAGGCTGTACAGTGGGTGCAATGGGCTTTTGAGAGGAGAAAAATACAAATCCAACGATGAACATTATTATACTACATAGTATAAATAGGCACAAAATTACAAAACATTTACTCTTTATAATTTTACACATCCTTGCTTTAAAGTTCATTTCCTCAACGGGTCTCTCCATCTTAAAAAACTCCATCCTCTACTGGGGCCGCTCGCGGCGGATGAGTTTCTTCTGCTAAGGAGTACGCCTGTCAGTCCAGGGAAACGCCCTAGACCAACCAGAACCGTCGACCTAACGTCTTCGGCCTGTACCCCAAAGTCTTGGCACCGCGACCCTGCGGCTGAACCCGGATGGTGGTTCGAAAAACAAAAATCAAGAAAGTCCTTCAGATGGGAGAGCTTATAATGTCAAAAAGAAAAAATAATAAGGAAATCTTTATTTGTCCATAGGCCTTGGTCTCAAATTATAGCGGAGACGGCCAGGTGCTGTTTGATCCTGGAACAAAAGTTCAGGCTCTGTGGTGTCCAATCGATTTGACGATGGCACAGCTTCTTGCAAAATATCGTTACTCTCTTGGTCTGAAGCTGTGTCTCTTATGCGGGCGTCACTGAATGGTACAAAACGAGGTACAGTGTCTGTTTCAGAGTCGGCGATTCCCTCCTGGACCCACTGGTCATATGGCAGGGGCAAGGGGACTACCTTGCAGTGGGTGCCATGGACCCAATTCTTTCTCCCTTTCACCCGAACCGCTGATCTCGTTGACAGAAGTACAAGGTGGGGGCCGATCCAACGAGGCTCGTCGTTGCTCTTGCGCTGGAAATTTCTAATCAGCACCCATGTGCCAGGGTCGATAGGGTGTCCAGGAGTTTCAGAAGCTTGGGGAAGAGTATCATGCACCTGTTGATGTAAAACACGTAGTTTAACAGTCAAATCATACAAGTAATCGAGTAGTACTGGATGCTCGATCTCACTGAATTTTGTAGGCCTTGGTACACCCCATACGTTGGCCGGGCGGCCAAAAACCACTTCGTAAGGACTAAGTCCCACTCGTGAGTGTACGGTCATTCTGGTGGACAGGAGTGATAAAGGCAGAGCGTCAGGCCATTTAAGACCGGTGCTCGCCTGGTTTTTGGCCAGTTTAAGTTTTAGAGCGCCGTTGTAGCGCTCTACTAATCCAGCTGATTGGGGGTGATTTGCAGCGTGAAACTTCTGCTTAATACCTAGCCCCTCACACACATTCTTCATCACTTTACCCACAAACTCACTTCCATTATCACACCACACCATTCTTGGCATTCCAAACCTAGGGAAGAATTCTTTCACAAGGGCTTTGGCTGTGGATAGGGCAGTGTTATCCTTTAGAGGATAGGCCTCTACCCATTTTGAAAAAGCACAGACAACCACCAATACATATTTCAGGTTGTTGCACCTTTCCATGTGGATAAAGTCCAGCTGCAAAACTTCAAATGGATATGATGGGGGTGCAAAATGACCAGCTGGAGTTGGGGTTCCCCTACCAGGGTTATATTTCAAGCATACCATGCAATTCTTGACCACATTCTCTGCGCACTTGGGAATCCCAGCATTCTGCCATACTGGAGCAAACAACTTACAAATTCCTTTCGTACTGATGTGTGCCATTCCATGTGCCATCGTAACTACTGGAAGCACATATGCATCAGGCAACAACCATCGCCTATGTTCTGTCAGATCAATCCAACAACCATTCTCATCCAACTTACCCACACTTTCTCTCCACTTGCTTAATTCTTTCTCTGTGGCTTCAGCTTGAAGGGACTTCACACTCTCTATCGTGTTTTCACACATTCCAACATCATCAACCCATCTTGCGGGGCCTGCAACATACATTCTAGTCTTTGCATTCTGTGCTGATTCTTTCGCGATCTCATCAGCAAACGCATTCCCACGTCCGACATTATCGGTGACTTTCCTGTGCGCACTGCATTTCATGATCGCAACTTGCAACGGTAGGGTCAGTGACTCAAGGAGATCATTCACCAACTTGCCATTCTGAATTTTAGCTCCATGCGACGTCAGGAACCCACGTTCTTTCCACAATCGCCCAAAACTATGAGCCACGCCGAAGGCGTACTGGCTATCGGTGTATATATTCACTCTCATTCTTTCAGACAACACGCATGCTCTTGTGAGGGCGATTAATTCTGCTGCTTGGGCCGAATTATGTGGCACTCGTGCAGTTTCCACAACCGTGGCTAAAGTCGTGATAGCATATGCAGCAGTCGTGTCACCATTAGGGAGCTTGAAACACGAACCATCCACCCATAAAGTACCATCACACTCAGTCAGGGGAGTATCTTTTAGATCTACTCTCCCTTTCGTCTCTTCCTCTGTTCTGAACAGACAGTCATGTTGCTCAATCTCATCTAGGTCTGCTGGATTTGGCAATAACGTAGCTGGATTCAGCGTGTTGCATCTCTTTATGTGTATGTGATTTGCTAACAGTGTGAGCTCATAGCCTGATAATCGCGCACTAGTCAAGTGTTGTGTCTTGGTCCTGTTTAATAATGTGTCTACAGCATGTGGAACCATAACGATCAATGTGTTGTCCATTACCAGACCAGCAGATTGTCGGATAGACATAGCTGCAGCAGCTGTCGCTCTCAGACAGCTTGGCAATGCCCTCGCTACAGGGTCCAATGTCGATGAAAAATATGCGCATGGGCGCGGTCTGTCGCCAAAAGGCTGTGTTAACACTGATAACGCACAACCATCTTTCTCGTGAACATACAATGTAAAAGGCTTGCTGTAGTCAGGGGTACCCAACACAGGAGCTGAACATAATGCATTGCGCAATTCCACAAAACTTTTCTGGCACTCTTCAGACCATGGGATAGGATTCGGTGTGTCTTTGCATGTTAATGCTAACAAAGGTTTTGCCAACAAGGAAAAATTTGGGATCCAGTGCCTACAGTATGAGGTAATGCCCAAGAAAGCACGTATTTCTCTCTGTGTTCTTGGCACACTCAACTGTGCAATGGCTTGAATTCTCTCTGGGGTCAGCTTCCTTCCCTCCTTCGACAAGAGATGACCTAAGTAGGTCACTTCTTGTCGACAATATTGCAGCTTTGAGAGAGACACTTTGTGATGGAAAGCAGATAAATGACGCAACAATGATAATGTGGCTTCTTTGCAGATCTTCTCAGTATCCGCGGCAATTAGTAAATCGTCAACGTACTGAATCAGGATAGCGCCACTAGGTAAAACAAGTGCATCAAGCTGCGCTTTCAAAGCTTGGCTGTATATTGATGGACTTTCACAGTAGCCCTGGGGAGCGCGTTTGAAGCGGAAGCTTCGGCCTCCCAGACTGAAGCCAAAAATGTCTCTGCTCTCCTCTGCAATTGGGATGCTAAAGAAAGCATTCTTTAAATCGATCACTGAAAACCATGCAGCAGAGGCTGGAATCATCGTTAACAAGGCAGTTATATCAGGGACAACTGGAAACTGTGGCACAACAATCTTATTAACCTCTCTAAGATCAATCACAAATCTGTAAACAGGTGGCTGTGAAGGGTCCGTTCGTTTTAAGACAGGCAAAATCGGACTATTGCAAACGTTGCCTCTTGTCTCTTCAATTACACCCTTATTAATCAAGCCGCTGACAATGTCTAACAATGCTTTCTGGCCTTCATTAGAGATCTTGTACTGGGGAATACGTGGCAGTCTGACATTAGCCTTTAAAGTTACCACGTATGGCGGTATCTCCAAGAGGCCCACATCATTGGGACCAGTAGCCCAAAGGACATCCGGAAGGGATGACAATTCAGGCGGCATTGTATTTTTAGACAAGTACATCGGGGACATCACTTTCCTGCCTAATGTAAGTTGTACTCCTGACGGTGAACAATACAGTGTAGCATGCAATCTTTTTAACAAATCTAACCCTAGCAAATTTTCACCACAACCTGTTGTTAGGATCAGGGGTGCTTTCAGCTCGCAAGGTCCAATAGAAAGTGACATGGGACTAGAAATCGGGTTTTTAACTGGGGCGCCAGAAAAACCTACTGAAACATTTATATCGCCAGACAAAGGTGCGCCAGGGAGTTTTGAATGCATGATTGAACTCTTTGCAGCACCAGTGTCTAGCAGAAAGGGCTCCGTTACATTTGCTGTAGTCACCTCAACATACGGTCCGCTCTGATCCACTGGCACTGAAACAACTCCCTCTCTCTGTCTACGGCTGTCCTAGTAATCATTATTTTCTACATCGCCGTCCTCTGCATAATAATCATTATTGTAGTACTGAGCTGTATTACTAGTCGCGTTGGCTTGCTGATCAAAGCTATTGATGGTATTTTGAGGCGGAAGAGGACGCGCGTTCTGGGGAACATTTCCACGCCCTCTGCCTCTAGGAGCTTGCTGACCACCCCTCCCTCTTGCGCCATACGTATTGCCGTTACGCTGCATCAATTTAGGGCAACTATATTTAAAATTACCTTCCTCTTTGCAGTATGAACATTGGTTGGGACCTACAGGGACACGTGGTTGATAATACCCATTCATTTGCTGATTGTTCTGAAATTGTTGGGGTTGGTGATAGACACCTTGGGGTTGCCTATAATTATTCTGACCTCCACGTGGCGGATAGGCCTGCTGTAAAAGGACCTTTGTTTTTAGTTCTTTCGTTTTCTTTTCTGTTCTATCTTTCCCGTCTTTATCTCTGTTTTCATAATACTGTGCAGTAGCCAGTATTTGCGCTGAAGAGGAAACAGCCCAAGAACTTTCTGAATCTTTTAACTTTTTACACAGGTCAGGAAGTAAATTCTGCACAAATGTATCCACAAATAACCGTTGGCCACCCTCAGTACTCATATCTTGCCCACTGTGGTCAATAAACGTTTCTTCAAACCTGGTAAAGAAGTCTGACACTGTCTCCTCTTTCTTCTGCTTGCATGCAGATAGCTTGTCCCAATTTACGCGCATCGCGGGCATTATTGTCTTCATATACGTGATAATTCTACCAGGGAGTTCTGCTATTAAAGGCTCTGGTTTCGCGCCACCAATCTGTCTAGCGTCAGCAGCGATGATGTTAGCCCATGTGTCCCCTAGTTCTGCAGCATGATCCGTATTACGAATGGATCCCCACAAAGGCTGTGGAACCACATTCCCAAACAGCATATCTATGTCAGCCAGATTCATTACACAGGATTCTGCAGTTTGTGACAACTCCGTATAATAACCTGTAGGGTTTTTACGGGGATCAGGCAATGTCTGCTTAAGTGCTAACACCTCAGATCTTTTCCATGGAACATGTACCCAAATACGCTGAAAATGTGCTAAGACAGGTGGATTAGCATTTGGATCAGCAGGTCTCCAAACTGGGGGAACCTCACGCATCGGATATTGGCGTGCTTTTACCCTTTTTCCCACAGGGACATCAGGTTCAAACAATGACTGTTGACAATCATCATTCCTGAAGGATAATACAACCGCAACTGCTTTATCTACATCGCGACCCACAATGGTACCAGTTCCAAAATCAAATCTCACTCGACACAACTCCTGCGGGCTTGGGTCTTTACCACTATCATCCAATTCCTCACAAAGAATTTCGCACATTTTCTCAAAGACATACCTCTGTTTTGGGGCATCCCATTGATGGAAAACGTTGACAACTGATTCCACATCATATAGTGAAGGGAAAACAATCCATCTACGCGCCATGCGATCTATTACCTTTTTCTCATCGGGGTTAGGCAATTGACTGCGCAATTGCTTACGCTGTAAGCCAGGAGTCGCACCGGATGACTCAAAGAGAGGCGACATTAACGTAGTAACCACATTAGCTAAACGCTGTCGCGCTGAAGGAGAAGTTGAGGCGAAAACAGGGGGATAAACAGAGGGGAGAAAAGAGGATGTAGAAACAGGTACTGGAGTGGTGCAAGGAAGAGTGTCAGGGGAGGCAGCTGCTGAATTAGACAAAGTCGCAGGAAGCGCGGGGGCAGTTGGAAACACAACTGGCAGCCCTTGAGAGGGCTGCGCTATAGGGATAGGAGCCGGCTGCGAAGCAGCTGGCGGTAGCGGCAAGGCTTGCAGTATATTAACTGGAGGTGGCATATTCGCAAGCTGGGGAGGCGCCGTGGCATTTTGAGCATACGGGGGTGGCGAACTCAACAAATGCGACATCAGGGGATCTTTCTCCTTTTCTTCGGACTCATTCTGCTTAGAGTGCGGTAAAGCTGGGTAACATTTGTCGATCCCTAACTTACGCTGCCTGTGCAATTGCTCACTCATTTGTTCCTCCTCATTGTCCTTGAATTGTACAGCTGCTTGCATTACTGTCATACCTTTCTCTCTCTTATTCTTTTTCGCTAGCTTAATTTCCTTCTGTTTGGCTTCCTTCCGCCATAAGCGGAAAGAATCAAACATCGCCGGCCGGGCTTTCTTTTTAAACAATTTAATTTCCAAATTATCTAAAATATCGGTATCGAAACTACCATTTTGGGGCCATTTTAAAACACAGTCTTTTCTGGTGTAGTGGATCCATACTTCGTTATATGCAATGGGGCCTACGCCATGTTTTACATAGAGCTCATAAGTTGGAGTTCCAACCGGAGGAACCGGACATGATTCCTCCAGCTGGAAATCCCTTCCACAACCCAAACAAAATATTCTACCAAATATTCTAGAACCAGGCATCTTCGCTCACTAGTCTAGATCCAAACGTCAAAGGATTATCGATTACGATAGTCTCGTGAATACACGAGTCCTCTGGCTTTGGCGTTTGCAAACTCCAAATTTCCAAATCAAAACGATCCCGAGGGATACCAAACAAATGGGAGACGCTCCACTTATACTTAACTGAATATTGATGATCGATGGCGTCACCAGAAGACTCTCTCGATTGTTTCGCTCTATCAAAACTCGTCAAGGGTCCAAAACAGGTCGATTAATCAGGGCAGCAGTCCTTCGTAGCCGTCGGGACGCGGAGAACCTCGCAGAAAAGACTTTCGGACCACGTCGACATGCAGGGGTCGATGAAGTGGCGGCCTTCCTCCGGAATTTCCACACGAAGCTCCTCACGAACCTCTGGCTTGGACTGGTACCGCTGAAATCGTCCCGAGTTGGGCGCCAAACTGAAGTACTGGGTATTTTAGACCCAGCGGTGCAGGGGCACACACCCTATGACTTCTGGGTTCTCCCTGTTCCAGACCTACAGAAACACAGAGTCTTCTGGGTGAAGTCAAAGATTCATTTATTGGCTGCAGACCAATTACAGGTATCCTAGAAGTACAACAGCGTGTATGTTCTCAGGAGACTGCTAAAAATCATAGAAACGGACTTCTTCTTAAATACACTTTTTCCTGCTTCAGGCATACATTCCTAGGTTTATGATACGGCAATATACAAGTGTACATTTCAAACGAAAGAGCAGAGTCATGATGACCATCCCACATTCCAGTTAAGTCAGCCCACAATTATTTACACAGCAAGGTTCAGATCCCACATCAGATATCGATAGGCCCCAATAAAACACGGGCAGCTCCTGTTGATAGAAACAAGTCATAAAGCAGGAACAGTCAGGTGTGGAAGAGATTAGCCGGGGGCTTGTGTAGGATGAAAGGGTTTTATGGTGTGTCAAGCCCTGATGCTAATCACAGGTGGCCAGGGGACGGGGTGCTCGTGAGACCGGACTGACCTGGGGCAGCAGAGCCAGCTGCCCAGGTCACAGAGAAGTCAAAGGGAAGCACATGTACTGTGAGGCCCGTATTTGCTTCATTATAGCCTATGTGAGGGCAATCACAAGATGGCCACCGCTTCCAAAATGGAACCCGCGTAGTGGTGCAGAATAACGGGTACGCAGTGCATTCATAGCTAGAACGTTATACAAAGCACTTGTACATACCGCTTTAACCATTTGCGGTTCGCTAATACCAGGATAGACAGGGGTGGGGCCCTGTCCCCTACGCGGTCCCAGAGATTAAAGTACGACAGACGGAAGTGTCTGAAGCAAACAAACGATCAAGAAAACCAAACCAGAAGTATAAGTCACCTGAATGGACGTACGTGGCACTGCCTGAACAAGGAGAAGAGGTAGATAGTCAAGGAAATCCAGAGGAGACTTTACTGAGAGTGATAAAGGAGGAAGAAACAGGGGAAATCCTGAAAGTTATCCTATCCGATATCGGAGAAGAAGCGGAAGATCAGGAAATCCTGTATATGGATGACGAGAAAGAAGTGAAAAACGACGAGAGGCCAAGCTGAGTATTTTCCAACAGGTCCTTGTAGGAATACAAAGGATTGAATAAGAAAATTGAAGTATTTGGATCACCTGATAAGGTCTTAGCTCTTGTAGGAAAGCTGCAAGAGGCGGAGTAGAAGAGGCTAAGTCAAAAGACACGGTTAATTTTAACAAGATGGCTAACATAGATGATAACAAGAGTAGATGTACTTTCATGAGAAGGTGGTGCAAGACATGTTGTTGTTGTACAGGACTATTAATGCTTCTTTGGAGAGTACTCGCTCTTTTGATCTCTTTCAAAGTGACTTTAGATACACTAGCGGGACATACTGAGAATATGACTAACATAGTGAAAAGCTCGCAAAAGGTAATACCAGTTAGAACAAGCACTGAGCATATGCACAAGGATAGGTCAATAACTGATTTTTCTAGCAATGTTTTTTCAAAATTATTGTATGAATATGTAAAAACAATGGACTTAAGGGATTGCTATCTATGTATGCAATTACCTGCATCTGTTTCAGAAGGGGTGACTTATCATCACCTCCCAGCAACTTATGGAATAACCTGTAGCGTTTTAACTAGTACATTTTATCAAGTAGGAAAATTAGAGTATAATCTGTCTAATATAGATAATATTCTTGGACGATTGCCCATGAATAATGAATTGAATCCAGCTAAAGCTGCTAATGTATTAGGTGAGATTTTTATTGAAACTAAAGAACTAACTTTAGATTATATTTTTAAGAACAATTTAACTTGCAGTTTGAAGACAGAAGAGAAAACATTTTTGGATATGGTTGAAGAGAGGAGATTGAAAATACACAAGAATGCAGAGGGACATAAAGAAGGGGAAAACATTTGGGAAATAGATGGGAAAAAGGAGACAAAAGGTGATGTTAGACCAACCATAGCTATAGATTCACCACAGAAAGGCAAATTATGCATTATGAGAGAGAGATCCCAATATGATTACATTTATATAGGGACAAGTGAGTGTCATGATACATATTTTATTGCATCTGGATGGGGATTTAGAGGCGGAGAAGATCCAGTTTTCCCTGGACTGTACTATATTTGTGGGAACAAGGCTTACTATAGGTTGCCCGACCATTGGTATGGCACATGTTATGTTGGCCTGGTCTTTCCAAAGATCTTTCACATGGATAGAGTAGAAAATAGTGGACCAAATAACCTACTAATGCGTAGCAGAAGAGAAACCTGGTTAGAAATTGTAGGTGATATTTTTGGAGCCTTGATACCAGCAGTGGGAATATCTTGGAATGCAAATAATATTCGGAAATTGTCAACCATAGTGGATCGCTTGTCAACAAGCACCGCTGGAGGATTTCTTTTGGTAAACACTGAGCTGGTTGCCATGCGTGCTATGATTATGCAAAATCGACTTGCCCTTGATATCTTATTGGCAAAAGAGGGTGGAGTCTGTGGAATGCTGAAAGTTCAACATTGTTGCACTTACATTCCTGACGAAAGCAGAGATCTAAAAATCTATATAAAGAATATTACAGAATTGCATGATGAAATAAAACCACTGGAGGTTGAAAGTATCTGGACTAGAATTAGTAATAAGATGGCTGCTATTAAAGCTTTCTTAGGTAAATTAGGTAGTACTATAATAGGGAAAATATTATTTCCATTAACATGTGTGATTTTCATATTATTAATACTTAGATTAGGATGTATGTGTTGTAGATATAGACGAAATAAAAAGAAGGTTAAACGAGAAATTTACAAAAAGAAGGAAAAGAAACCAGAAAGAGATCTTAATGAAATAGAATTGGAAGAATGGAAGGAGAGTAGGTATGACAAAACCAAAAGAGAAGATGAAAATGAAACAGAATTTTAATTGAGCAAGAAGACATCTCGAATTTCTGTAAAAGGGGAAATAAATAGTTTTTTTGTGGGTTTTGTTTTTGGTGATCAAATCACCAAAGGGGGGATTGATGGAGCGGGTAAAATGTTTTCTTTTTATATACCCAATCCATTTATATAAGTTTATATTAAAATGACTAATAATTAATTTAATAATTAATTGATTGATGTAATGATACTAAACCAACCTTATTAACAAAGAAAATACACGTGGGAATGCATTTGCATGGCTAAAATTAATAAGTGAACTAAATTGTACGCATATTAAAACGATAAGTGTTGCTTAGACAGTGTTAATGTGATTTTGCGCTTAAATAAACCAGCATTAACTGCTTTAAATGTTGCATATGGCTAGATAAATACATACACATAAGGGTATTAGCAAGGGAATTACACTGTTTTAATCATTTTTTATGTATTAATTACGATTTTGTGTTTCTTTGCTTAAAGTTGACTATTCTGGCATACCAAAAGATGGCTGCCGACTGAATCCTAACTAAAGTACATGACTTCATAAATTGAGCAATGGAGAAAGGCGCCTGCACTGACTTCGTTCGTGTCCTTTCCACGACCTGACAAGACCATGCCCATGAAGACTACCCTGGGCGAGGTGCCAATGTCCCTGAACCTGAACTTAATGTTGCAAAATACAAATGAACTGCCGAAAAACCCTACCGGTTAACAAGAAGATACAATTTGTACCTGGGAACAGTTTTTTCCCATACGCCTGAAAATATACTTTTCCACATAAGAATATCAGAAAAAGTGTACTAATGTATTGAGATGTATTTGAATCCAGCCAATCCCTTGCTTGGGAATTGGAAAAATGTTACGGTTATATGTACATTTTAGTATAAATATTAGTAGTCTAGAGAGGGAAGTTATCGTTGCTACTCTACCATGCTACCCTATGCGACACTCTATGCTGCTCTTCGCTAGAGATCCTTATGCTGACGGAAGAGGACGGGGACTTTAGGACTCTGATGAACTTTCTGAGGACCAGTTCTGACTTAGAAAACGACAATTAGCCAGAATAGGTAAATATGACATAAGATAATATGGCTTTGTTAGGATTTAACCTGCAATTTTAATTAGATAAAGAAAATCATTATTTGAAGAACTGTGTCGGGTGATTATTTCTTGAAATGTTTATTGATTAATTTGAGAATTAAAGAGTCATCAAATTCAAATCAACTAAATGATCCAATTGGCCTCCGGATGGAGGAATTGTTAGGGTAATTCAGTAAAGTGGTTTCCTCTATCCAATTGAACAACTGTAGTTCAGGATCGAATGTCCCTCTGTAGGCACGGATAGTTTGAGAGAATGAATGTTGGTGTTATGGGCCCCACCAGCGTGTGATGTGTGTATGTGCGTGTGACTGAGAAATCATTCCGTCCGTGGAAGCAGGGGGTGATTTAGTTGTCTGAACTGCACCACTTACAGGACACACCATGGATTTTCTTGTAAGATTGGCAGAGACTGGACCATCAATCGTCGCCAAAACGATGTAGCAACCTCCAAAATACACCATACAAGTAGAGAAGTTGTAAGCAGGATTCTTTATTGCAGCCCCTGCGCAGAAAGCACAGCCAACACAAACAGTCTCCAAGCAGAACTGACTGCAAGGAGAATCCTTACAACATCATACAATTCTAGTATTCTAGATTATTGGTGCAGTTCTAGCAATGACTCATAACTTGCCATAAAAGCACTATACTACACGGATGTTTAAATTTAGAAGTTCTTGCATGTCTTGTGCCCATAAGCTGAGGCATCAGTAACCAGACGCACAGACCCTCGCAAGCTGCTCCCCGTTGGGGGACAAGATGGGTCCTACACTTGAGGGCTGAGATGGGGCAGGCGAAAGTGGGTTTGCTTGCAACTCCCCAGGAAGACTTAGGGTCTGACTGGGACACAAAGTAGGTCCGAGCACAGAGCAAACAGGGCCTCCCTTAAAGTGACTCATGTTTGCCAATTGGGGCAGTTTGAACTTGTAAAGACACGCTGTATAGGTGTTTGCAAATATGGAGAGCTCTAAGGATTTAAGCTTTCTGCAGGCAATGTTTTTTCTAATATCATGGAAATTAACAGTAAACAAGCACTGGCAAAGTCAATAGGTCTCGCCTATGCTAGAGCTATTGGCTTTGACAATGTGTTTGCTGTTCAGCATGGCTAAAAGCGACATAGAAGAGAGTGCCATGGAGTTCTTTGGAGTGGCATAGAGTGGAGTAGAGTGGCTTAGAATGGAGTTACTTAGTGTCATGGAGTGGCATAGAGTTAGGTGGAGGGATGTAGAGTGGAGTGGCTTAGAGTGGAGTATCATGGGGTGTCATTGATTGGCATAAACTGGAGTGGTATAGAGCGGAGGAACGTAGAGGGGAGAGGTGTAGTGGGGAGAGGTGTAGAGGGGAGAGGCGTAGAGTGGAGAGACCTATAGTGTTGTAGAGTGGAGTACAGTGTCGAAGGGTGGAGGGGCGTAGAATGAAGGAGGGTGTTGTAGGTTTGAGTGGCTTAAAGTGGATAGGAGTAGAGTAGAACAGCTTGTTCTAGAGTGGCGTGGAGTACAGTGGCTTGGAGTAGAGTGGCGTGGATTAAATAAGAGTGTCATACAGTTGAGTGGCGTAGAGTGGAGTGCTGTAGAGTAAAGTGTTGTAAAGTGGACTGTCCTAGAGTGTCATAGAGTGGAGTGTCATAGACTGGAGGGTCATAGAGTTGAGTGTCAAAGTGTTGTGGCATAGAGTGGCATAGCGTAGAGTGGAGTAAAGTGTCATAGAGTGGAGTGACGTAGAGTGGAGTGCCACAGAGTGGAGTGGCATAGCATACATTGGAGTAAAGTGGCCTAGAATGTCAGAGTGGAGTGTCGTAGAGTGGCTTGGAGTGGCATAGAGCGAAGTGTAGAGTGGCGTGGTATAGGATGGAGTGGAGTAGAGTGGCCTAGAGTAAAGTGGCATAGAGTGGCATAGAGTGTCATAGAGTGGAGTGGCATAGAGTGGTGCAGAGTGGAGTGTCGTAAAGTGGAGTACAGTGGAATGGAGGAGAGTGTCGTGGAGTGTCATAGAGAGTAGAGTGTTGTAGAATCGAGTGATGTATAGTGGAGAAGAGTGGCCTGGAGTGAAGTAGCGTAGAGAGGAGTGTCATAGAGTGAAGTAAAGTGTTATAGTGTGGAGTGTCATAGAGGGCTGTAGAGTGGAGTAGACTGACAGAGTGGAGTGGAGTAGCATAGAGTGGTTAGAGTGGCATAGAGGAGAGTAGAATGGAGTGTCATAGAGTGGTATAGAGTGGAGTGGAGTAGAGTGAAGTTGAGTGGCATAAAGTGGAGAGTGGAGCAGTGAAGGGGGTCGTGGAGTGGTGTAGAGTGGACTGGAGTAGCGTAGCATAGAGGGGAGTAGAGTGTCATAGAGTGCCATAGAGTAGAGGGTGTAGTAGCACACTGCCATTACAGACAACCCATTTTCAATTGAAATGACGATTACATTTGCTCCGACATACAATTTTACTGATAAAACTATACAGCGCTCAAATGTTAATGTGTGGAAATGACATCGTCTAATGTAGTGATTTGTTTTTAACAAGTTAAAATATTTGTTTCCATCCCACTTCAGAATTACAAAAGCATTTGCTTCATTAGTGCTTTCCTAATTCTGATTTATTCTGAAATATTTGCGCAATTCTTTTGCAGACATTTACATTTTGTTGTGTGCTAAAAGAACATTGTATAGCCCATCCCCAGTACCCAACATGATTGTCACATAAATCCTCTCACTTTGAAGCCAGAGAAAGAAAGGTAAACACCTAGGTCCCTCAGAAGAAAGAGCCTGTCATTTGACCTTTGTCTTTGAATGCACAGCAAATGTGACAAGATGAGAACAAAATTTAAAGGCCTGTATACAGAAAGCAAGCTTTGCTCCACAGGAGGGAAGAAGACATTCTGGACAGCCTAAAAACATTAAGCCAGCAATAAGAAAGCAAACAACTGTGAGTTACGAAACACAAAGCTAATGGTAAGCAATGTGCAGAATGCATTCCCATTAAAGCTTTCTGAATGCCCCCAAGAAGTCTTTGCAAACCAGACAGTAGAATTCGGCTTAAAAAATGGACCAGCAGTCTATAAAACTGGCAAAAAATCAGCGAAATCTGACTGACCTGTCAGGCCAGTCACTCAAGCACTGTCTGATTGCCATGTAGGCCTGTCCGATCCTGAGATGAGTCGAGCCGTGGGTTAGCCTTGGCTCCAAGAGCCCATTATGATATGAGCCCTGAACATATTCAGCATACAGTCATGCAGCAAACATCATAGTAGCTCCAGTGCTCGAGGGCTGTGATAAAAGTATGGGAAGGTGCCTTCAAATGCCTTAATTCGCGCTGTCTTTCTAGAATTCCAAAGTGAGTTCCAGTAATGTGGCATGGTTTTACATACCCTCTTTCTCTCCTCCCATCCTGCAAAAATAGTGCAACAAACGGCCTTTGAAGTAGCAGTACCTCACAGGTGTGAATCCTTTCTGTGCCTGGCGGCATCCAGTCCTCCTGGCTGGTGCAGTTCTCCCTTATTTCGGGGCAGCCCTGCCTCTCCTTGCTGGCACTAAGTGTGTGAGTCGGTCCTGCCCACACAATGGACCCCCCATCACCCTCAATACGCTGACCCATTGCTCTCTCCTGCAGGGAAGAGCCAGTGGCAGTCTCTTATAAACTCTGTCTGCATTGACCTACAGGATTGTGAGAAAGTGCAATCTTTCTTGCATGGTATGCCCCCACTTTTTGCTGAATTGCTGAATGTACTTTGACTGAGTATACCATGGACTCCTGCCAATCAGGTACCCAGGGCCTATGTTCCTTCCCTAAAAACCTCAAACCCAAATTGGCAAACCCTGGCCACATGTCAGCCCCTGGTAAATGGTACCCTAGGTACCCAGAGCCTTCTGACCAGGGAAGGCCCCTAAGGGCTGCAGCACTCATTGTGCCACCCTTAGAGGCCCTGTACCCTAACACACACACACTGCCCTTGCAGGCTGAGTGTCTGGGTACAAGACAAAACAAAGAGTCGACATGGCACACATCCCTGTGTGCCATGCCCACCACCTACACTGCCCTGGTATACATCAGCCACCCCTCTAGCTGGGTGCCCTATGCCAGTGTTGTGAGCACAGGAGCATGAGCCCTGTGCCCCTACAGTACCCAGGTCCATTCCTGGGCACTGTAAGTGCAGTGCTGCCATTTAAGAGTACATGGTGCCGAGAGCTCGTCAAACAAGAACTCCACAGCACCATAATGGCAACACTGAAGACTGAGAAGTTTGGTATCAAACTTCTCAGCACATTAAACCCGCACTGATGCCAGTGTGGGATTTAATGTACCAAGCACCACAGAAGGCATCTTAGAGATGCCCCCTGAAACCAAACCTACAATCCACGTCTGGTCTGGGAGGCTGCCTAGGCGGCCACACAGAAGACATGTTGTTGGACCCCTGGGTAGGAGAGCCCCTGCTCTCCTGGGCCTGCAACAATGCACATCCTGGGCGAGGTGCTAGGTCTCCTCCCCCAGGATGGACAGGGGGAAGCTTCAAAGGTATGTCGCCTCTGTGAGCTTCCCCAGGCCACTTGCTGCCCCCACTCTGGCGGGAAGCCTGGCCGGAAAACCCAAATAGGGACAGGGGATGTGCCAGCCTGCCAACCCCACCCCTCAGGTGGGGGAGGCGAGGTGAAGCACATCTCCGGGCTCTCGCCATCTTGAAAATGGGAGGCCCTGCCCAATCAGGACTAGGCTACTGCCCCTCTCCCACAGGATAGGGGGTGTACCCACCCCAGGGCAGGGACCCATTGGTCCCTGCCCTTTACCTACATGTAACGCCCCTAAATCTAGTATTTAGGGGCACCCTGAACCTTCCTTCCTCAGATTCCAGGTTCCGAAAAACAAAGAAGAGCAAGAAGAAAGAAGACCTGCCGTGCAGCTGCTAAGAAGAGGAAGACACCAACTGCTTTGGCCCCAGCCCTACCAGTCTGTCGACCCTCGAACCTGCTCCTGCTACATCCTGGCACCTCTTGTGGCCAGCAACATCACAAACCCCGGATGACCTGGCTACCTTTTGGCTCTAAGCACCTGGGACTCCCATGAGCAGAGGCTCTGCTCAAAATCAGCTCTAATCCCTGGCATCAGCCCGGAACCGCAAACCCTGCACACTCTGCACCTGCCAAGCCTGGCCTGTGCCGGAGTGAAAAAAGACCCCGAGGACGTCCCCCTGGCGACTGTGACCCCGAATCCGGCACCCAAGGACTCACCTCGATGCTCCTGACGATGCCTGCAGCCTCAGATTTCCCGACACCAAAAGGCACCCCTGCACCCGGCGCCCTGGGCCCCCTGTGCCCAACTCCTGGGTACCTACCTATCCCCCAACTTACCTCTCAAAGTGGTGGTGGCACCTGAAGAATCTTCGTCCCCGAGCTTGCAACCTTTTTTCAACCAGGAGCTTTCCCATTGAAATGCATTGAGCGCCCGAAGGATCAAAAGCACCCTGCACCCAGCCTCCTGAGTGGCCCTGGCAGTGTAACCTCTACACCTATCTACTTCCCCATTTGCCCTGAGCAAGTGACCAGGAGCCCAGCTCCCACAGCCGCGTGGCCTGCTAGTCAGCAGCCACCAATCAATGCCCCCCTGCCTCCCATAGGATAGCATTGAGCCTAACTCACTCTGCACCCGGCTGCCCCTGTGCCGCTGAGGGTGTAACAACTGTACCTACCTGACCCTGGGAGACCCCTGAGTCTGTGCCCAGAACCTTAACTCTACCAGTTGAGTACTTACCCAAAAGCCGATAACCCAATTTTCCTCCATAGGGTAACATTGACTGGTTTCTTCTGAAATTTCTTCTGTGTGGAGTTTCTAAAACTTAAAATATTCACCAAAACTCATCTGAGTAACGAAAACGAAAATACTCACCTGCTATTAGGAGAGATCCCAGTGCTGGATCTTGGTGCCCAGCACTGACCCTAAAAAGATATTCACAACAGTACTTACCAGTAACCCAATTTTCTTCCATAGGAAATCATTGACTGTTTTTCTGTGAAATTTCTTCTGTGTCGATTTTTGCAAACTTCAAATATTCTTTAAAAATCTTACCAACTGTGAAAACGTAATTACTTACCTGTTTTAGATAGAGGTCCCAGTACTGAGTCTAGGAGCCCAGTACTGGATTACAAAAGTAACGAGAACCTACTTTACCTGCAACTTGAATTTTCTCCCATAGGGAATCATTGACTGTTTTTCTATGAAATTTCTCCTGTGTCAACTTTTAAAATAGCAAAATATTGCCTAAAAATCACAACAGTAACTAAGTTGACTTTTATCACTTGTTTCTAAGAACTGTCCCAGGACTGAATCTAGGATCCAGTCCTGGAGTTACAAAAGTAATCCTGAAAGTAATCTATTGCAAATAACTTAAAACGTCCATTGAGCTCAATGCATTATTGTGTTTGAAATTGTTGCCTATTGCAAAAACCTGTAACAATCTACAATAGTCAATTGCATATTGCAAAAGTATTTAACTAACGCATCTCATTCTGAGAAAGTATATTTTAATACCTATTGTTGGTTCTAAAATAAAACAGACATATATTTTTTATATAAACCATTGGCCTAGAGTTCAGTTATTGAGTGTGTGAGACCATTTGCTGACTGAGTGTGTGCAACAAATGCTTTACACTGTCCTCTGATACTGCCTTACTGCTCGACCAAGCTACCACTTTAGAGAGTAAGGTTATATCTAATTTTAGCCTCTGCCAAACCTCCGTGGACTCTGTACACTGTACCTATTTGGGAACAGTATATACAGAGCCACTTTCTCACAAGGATGTACTTAACATAACCAGTTTATGTGCTAGTGAATTTTAACTACCAGGCAACCATGCTTTTCACTAATGACATGTGCTGAATATTCTTGATTATTAGGCATGCAGCCGTGCAGGTAACACATTTTATTTAAACAAAAACGTCACTTAATGTTTATTCTAAAGTGAGATATTTTTCTTCCTTTTTTATCCCCCACATTTTTTAAGCACCCCGCCAGAAGAAAGAGTGTTGTTAGCCTAACCCTGCCAAATACACTATGGCCTACATTTATGACCATTTTTAGCGGTCGCAAATGGGGATTTTGGCTGTTTTTGGCTGCTAAAAAGGGTTGTAGCATGTATCAACACTATTTTGCGAGTCAATAACCTATTATCAACTCGAAGCCTAATGTTTGTGAGTCACTATTAGGAAGGTGCACGCCAAGGGTGTCCCTTCCTAATAGCGAGTCGCATGGGCATGTACGGTTGTTTTGTGACCGGAATGCAGTCGCAAAACAACTGCAGTTTACTGCGTCGCAAACGGAAAGGGGTCCCCTAGGTACCCCTTCCCCCTTGTAACTGGCAGTTAAAACGTGTTTTAAGAGCAGGCAATGGTCCCACAGAACACTGCCTGCTCTTAAAAAATGAAACTGAACCTTTTCATTTTTGTATTTGAAATGTATCCCGTTTTCCTTTGAGGTGAATGGGCTGCATTGAAAAAAAAACTTTGTTTTATTCAAAACACAGATATGGGGTCTGCTGTCCCCTGTGTTATTGCCCATTCCCAATGGGTCTCAAGTTGCGAACTGCCTCATGAATATTGATGAGGTAGGTCATTTTCTACCCCATTGGGTGTCACAAAATGTGTCTGAGGCTCATTATTACATTTCCTTTTGCAACTCGCAAATTGCAAGTCGCTAAAATTCACAAATTGTTAGTCGCAAAAGGAAATGGTTGTACATGTGATCCCAAGTCTCTTTACTGCACTCACTGTATACAGAGATACTCTCTGCATGCAGCAGCTGTAATTTGCAAGGATCCTGCCTGCATGTTTATCTAGGGGAACACAGTGTATGGCACCTGGCAAAGGCAGAGCTGTGCAACCTGTGCACTGCAGAGGCAAAGTACACACATTACTAGCTATAAAAGAAATGTATTTATCATTGTAAAACTATATGGACACAATACATATAACGGTGACTAGGAAGCCTGTTCACAACAACCATTAGGACACAGTACATACACTGTTTCGTAGGAAATGTGTGTATGCCAAATGAAAACTACATGGCACAGTACACACAGCTCATACAAGGAAATCTCTATGGCTACTTCCGTGGCATCGCCTTATGATGTGGCTTCTGAACTTTCAAAGTATTACTGAGGAAGGGGCATAGGCTCCACCCACGTTGGTTTCTGTGGGTACAGGACATGATTGGCCTGAATAGGTGTGCATCCACTAAAAGGACTGCTTGTATTGCACTTTTAGGCCTTTTGATCCTCATTACAGGCCTGATCTGTTTATTAGCAAATTTATTTATTGTGAAAAGCATATTTTAAAGTCAATAGGCATTTAAATGTGAGTTATTATTACTCCATATTAAAGTCAATAATGTGTTACATGGAATCTCACAGATTACTGTAGCAGGTAATGGTTTTGGTCACTCCATGTGATAAATCGGGGATGTAGAAGGTTTGCTCTGAGAGAATCCTTCTGAAGCCCTCTGTGGAGAGATAGTATTTTGCTTAGCCAACTGTGATTTTGTATACCTTTCATTTTATAACATGACCATGCTTGTGGCGGTCGCCTTGTGGAAAAGCGTATGCTCAAAACTGTAGGCCTGAGGTAGTTATGGTGACAAGCTATAGGCCTGATTGCTGCACAATGAAATGTTATGTTCGATGCCATAGATCTGGTCCGCTTATTATGAAATGTTACAACAAAGACAGTTGGTCTAGCTCATTAATTGTGAAAAACATTTGTTAAAGCCAGTAAACCTTTAACATATGATTAAACCATTGTGTTACAGGCTACAGACTGATATTGTGTTACTCATAGTTTAACATAGTAGGCAAGGGTTTTTGTGTTCACCACCCATTCTGTCAAACCCTGGGGGTTTTCACTGTGATGATTCTTGTTAACCACTGTTGAGAGGGGTTTTATGCTGTTTGTAAGCTACATTTTTCTACATATGTTTAATGTAATAACTGTATGTATCATGGTTGAGGTGTGAAGTCAATGGTAAAGGTTAAAAAGGCTTTATTGTTTAGTTGGGAAAAATCATGCCAGATTTAATCAGTTTGATCTGTTTATTGAGAAACATTATGACAAAGCCAGTAGGCCTGACTTGCTTATTGTGAGAAGAATGTGTTAGCGACAATAGGCAGTTAAGGCTGGATTGTAATTACAATGAGCTAATGCAGACATTCTGTTACATGAAATGTTGCAATTACTGTAGGAGGCAAAGGTTTTGGTGTTGGTGATTCACCCGAACAAACCGTAAAGAAATTGATACGCACTACAATAATTCTTGTTAGGCTCCCTTAGGATAGATAGTATTTTGCTGTGCCAACTGTAATTTTGTATACCTTTGCACTTTTCTGACTGATGGTCAGATGGTTGCCTTGTGGAAAGGTTATGCTCAGTACAGTAGGCTTGAACCGGTTAAGGAGACAATCCATTAACAAAGACTATAGGCCTGATAGTTTATTTTCAAAAGTTACAATAAAGGCAGTTTGCCTAGCATATTCTTTTTTCCAAATCTTTTCATTTACATTTTTTCATGCCAAAAAAGAGAACGTACGGTTCGACACAGCTCCAGCAACCCCAGCCAGTTGCATTTAACACTATAAATCTATTTGGGCATAAAAAGGCACGGCACAAGGTCATGAGTAGAGTGCTATAAACAGCACCCCCCACAAAAGATGCAGCCAAGGCCTTCAACGGGTCTGTTGGGCATATTTGTGGGAGGTCTTGGCAGCACGAGGGTTTAGCCCGTGTTTCATTTTGACTCTTCGGAAAATGTATGCAAACTCGTCAGCACGAAAATTATTTAATGGAGTTCTGATAAAGAGTTTTAGGATTACCCGGGGTACAAGGCAGGGGTGCCCTCTCTCTCCTCTTTTGTTTTATATGTATATTGAACCATTTGCCCGGTTACTTAGAAGCGACCCCCGGGTAATTCTCTGTTCTGCACAACAACTAAGCAATAAGAGAGCGCTCTACGCAGATGATTTAATAATTTATACATAAAACCCTTTTCAAACCATCCCCTGGGTAGAAAAGGTAGCGGAAGAATTTGGGGCATTGTCAGGTTATGCTGTGAATACAACTAAGTCGGAAATTATGTGCTGGCATATCACCAAATGGGATTGAGAGGTGACTGAGTTTAGGTATTTGGGCATCTCAATAGTTAATTCATTGGGGGCGGCGCATAATTTAAGGCGGGAGGCAAAAGAGATTGATAGGCTCCTTGTCAGGTGGAGAAACTTGCCATTGTTGATCTATGAACTTGATTAAAATTACAGTTTTACCTAAGTTGACCTATTTTTTTAATTGTATCCCCCTCACGTTTCCTAAAAAGGAGATAGAAAAAATACAGGGGGCTGACACGGGGAACATGGCATCCGCCAGTTAAATGGCCGCTGGTCTTCCATCGGTTCTGTAATGCATTGAGAGGGTCCTCTGCCCCACTTCTGCTTACCGCAGCAGAATCTTTGATGCCCCTTCCTCTCCTTTTTTGTTTTTATTTTTTGGTTTTCAGGTACACTCTGAGAACCGGCCTACTTTTCTATGGTGCCAGAGCCAGGCGGCGTCTTCGGCTCATCACGAGCCCTGCCACGAGCCTCCCCGGTGGGAGGGCATGGCTTGGAAGCAGCATCACTGCCGCGTGGCCACTTTCTGGGTCAGCGGTGAAAGAGTCAGCTCTGGCCGGGACTCCTCCTGCAACACAGTTCCATGTGCAAGGCTGCCCACTGTCAAGTATAGTGTGGGGAAGGCAAGCTCCGACTCTGAAGCGGAGCATGGTAAAGTCTTTCCATTAGTGGAAGGGGGGACTTGCAGCAATATTTTGGGCCAGGTTTCGGCCACACACCCCTACCCCATTAAAATAACTGCAATTTTTCCAGCAATACCCCACAGTGTTTTTGCGAATGAGGTTTTGGTGAGACTTAAGGCAGTAAGAGGGGGGTCCTCTTTTCAGCCTATAGAAAAGGGCAATAATTCTCAGAGTAGATCCTCTTTACTTACTGCGAAAGTTTGCAGATACACCCTTCGCACCGGGGGGGTCTCATTACTTCTTTACCAGGACTAGTAGCATCAACTTCTATCCCCCTTGTGACTGTTACAAGTAATACGACTAAGGCCGTATTAAATCACCTGAACGCTCTAGGAAGGAAAAAGGACCAGGAGGGAAGGTGGAAAAAGTAACATCCAGAGTGGCCGGTAAGAGCCACAGGGGTAGAGGAGGGGGAAGAAGGCTGTTAATTCAAAAGTGAGAGTCACTCCATCCTTAAAATCATTTTACAAGGTTCTTGCGTCCCGGGCTGCTGCTTCAGAGGGAATTGCAGGACACCCTAATTCTATCAGAATGTAGTTGACCATTGGTCCAAATCAGGGGACTAATACAACGACTCTCCCCAGCTCTCCCCTCTCGGTGGTCCAGACCCCAAGATTAGCTAACAGAAGGGGCCCTGAGCAGCAACCCCAATGTCTAACTTAACATCAAATAGGTTTAAGCCTTTAAAGGCATGTGATGAGGATAACCAAGATGAACAGGAGGAGTCCTCTCAGTCAACCCCAGACATCAGTCATCCACCTCAGGTGGCTTCAGAATCATTGGCTGCACATCCTTCTGGCTCTCAAGGAGGAGATGAAGAGTTGGTTCACGATTTCTGAGCAGAATCAGGTTGCAATTACAGGCCTTCTGCGCTGCCCTAGCTCAGAAACTTGATGAAGCATCTGCGAGAACTGATGCCTTGGAGCAGGAGATCCCCATAATGAACCAGGTTATAGATACGACCTCTGCAGAGGTGAGCCGGCTAACCCGGCAAAATAAGTAGATGAAAGATGATCTAGAACACCTTGAAAATCATTCGCGAAGGAATGATCTTAGACTTATCAATTTTCCAGAGGCTGCGGAAGGCTTGGATATTAAGGCCTTTGCGATTTCACTGTTACAGGACACAGCTCTAAAGAACCGGCCTGATATCGATCTCCACTCTGAGATTCAGCTGGTATATCAGGGTCCCTTTCAGAAGAACCCTGAGAGACATCTGCCGAGGAGGATCTTAATCAACTTCTTCACGAATACCACTAAGGAGGCAATTCTATCTACGGCGTTAAAAGAAGGCTCTTTCTCTGCTGGCTCCTATCCATTTACAATAAGATCAGATGTTTACCACACCACTGCCCTGAAATAGTAGGAGATGGGGAAGAGGATGGAGGAGTTGAAAAAAAACTTGGTGCCAAAGCTCAGCTAAAATTTCTGGCCTCACTTCGAATAATTGGAATAATCACATGTATATACACCGCTCAATTGAGGATGTAGATGTTTTGATTGAGGAAATTAGGAAGGGAGCTGGCACAAAGGGAGACGGGGGTGTCAGGGGAGAGGGTGGGCCCAACATACTGTGTTTCACTGTTTTACAGATGAAGAAGACTGCTAGGCTTTATGCCTATATTGTCAGGTAGGGTTCCCCAAGGGGTGGGGCTAGGGCACAGGGGGTGGGTGGAGGGGATGTTGGGTGGTTGGGTAGTTGGGCACAAGGTGGGGAGCAGTTGGTAAAAATAAAAAAGAAAATGTCCTCTATCACATTAGAATGTTTTTAACTGCACCATCGCATCAGTTCTTGACAGCACTAAGTTTAAATATCTTTGATGGGAGTTAATGAGCGAATAGTTCTTTCAGGGAATGTCAACGGGCTTAGGTACAAGCTTAGGCTGGTGATGAAATACCTGGAGGAAAGTAGAGCACATATATGTTTAATTCAGGAAACCCAATTAGACACCCCTGGAGGACAAGCCATATTTGCAGAATACCCTTGGATAGAGTGTTTTTTAGTCTCAGAACAGGCAGCACGTTGCAGGGGTGTTACCATCTTAATAAAACGCAGAGCGGCTGCTCTATCAAATCCTCTAAGCTTGACAAATCGGGGAGGTGGATAATAGCCACTTTAGATTGTGGAGGGGCAAAGCTAGTATGCACTGTTTTCTATGGGCCCAATATTGACGATCCCTCCCACTTATCTCACCTTGAATAATGGTAACACCCCTCGGGTGCGCCAAACACTAAAAAATATGCCGCATAAGTTGGCCCTGTTAGAAGTGTGGAGGTATAAGATGGGAACTAGCCAGGGTTTGACTTTCCACAGTAAGAAGCACAGCCATTTTTCAAGGTTAGATTACCTCTCGCGGACAGTGCCATCATAGAAGCAATAACCATTATAAATATCCTCCCAGGTCACATTTCGGATCATGCTGCGATTATTCTCTCCTTAGTCGGATATTGCAGGCTCTCCAGGCCAAGATGGACTCTAAAGAGGGCTTTCCTTACAGGCTCTGAGGCAGGGGAGGCATTAAAGCAGGCATGTGTGGCTTACTTCAAGGACAATATTGGATTCACCTCCCTTGACGTCGTGTGGGATGCCTATAAGTTATACATTAGTGGGGTTCTACAAAGCTTGTCCTATGTCCAAAATAAGGCTGAGCACTTAAGATTAAAATCTATGGACGATAAAATGTGTTCTTTGGAGGTCGATCTGACGTACAGGCTTCGATACAGAGACTCCTTGAAGATGTGAGACAAGACTATAGTGTCAAAATATACCAAAAGTGTAGAGAGCATGTGCATGCCAAGTGTATGCAAATTTCAAATATGGGAAAAGGCTGGTGCATTGTTGGTTTGGAAAGCTAGGGCAGATAGATCTCGGCACTTCATTAACCAATTAGTTGTAACAATAGATGGGACGTCTACGACAAAATAGAGGACATGCAGGCCTGCCTAGTGTATTCTCCGCACTATATAGGATGAAATCTCTCCCAGCTCAGAGCTTCTCAAGGCCTAGTTAAGTAAGTTACAATTGCCCAGTTTAACAGCGATGAGTTCTGAGACACTTGACGCTCCCATAACTAAGGAGGAGACTCGCTCAAGCATTACTAAAAGTAGGAACGGTAAAGCTGCAGGTACTGATGCCCTCATGAAGAGTATATCCTCTTAATAGAGGAGTTGGGACCTATTTTGGAAACCCTCTCTATAGACAGGGCCGACACGTCCCTAGATCTTGGAAATAAGCTACAACTGTCCTCATTTTGAAACCCTCCAAAGACCCCTCTAGGGCTGACTCTTATCGGCCAATCTCCCTGCTGAATGCTGACTATAAGATCTTTATGAGTATTTTAGCGGGGAGATTGGTTACATTTGCCCCTCAGTTAATTCACTCAGACCAGAAGGGTTTCGTCCCGAAGAGGCACATACATGAGCAGACTCAACAGCTAATTGGCACAATAGATCTTGCTATTGAACGCTCAGCCCCCTTGGTTGTAGTTGCCTTGTATGCTGCTAAGGCATTCGATCAAGTGTGTTGGGTGTTTCTTTTGGAGGTTATAAGAGTAATGGGATTCAGCCCTAATTTTCTAAATACACTTAAGGTGACCTATGAAGGGGCGTCAGCTAGGATTTCTTTCAAATGGTGCACTAACCCCTAGCTTCAGTATATTAAGAGGGACACAGCAGGGTTGCCCTCTTTCTCCTTTACTATTCGATATATATATATTTATAGAACCTCTTGCTCAACAGTTGATACTAGATGCTTCCGTAGTTCCTTTTAGTTCTCCGCCTTATAGTAGTAACGTTGTGCCTTATGCATACGACCTATTAATCTATACGGTACAAAAGGGGGTGGTGATGGACAGAGCATCAGAACCAATCAAACACTCACACCCAGTCAACAGATCTGGGTTGGATCCATCACCGTTCTTTAGCCCACTCTGCCACCCCAGTTCAGACATGGCCATATGCAAATCAGTCTGACCCTGTGCCTCATGGGAACAGTCCTGCCCGAACTGCCAAGCCATGCCTTCCCTGGACCGGAAACAAGCTTCCTAGGACCGGTTTCTGGCATTTCAGCAGTCTTCAGCCAGGCTTGCTAGAATCCAGTGGCAAAGTGAGCAAGGGACTCACGTCTGAGTATACCCTGCCAACTTATGGCGAACAAAGCGGTATAAAAGGGGGTGGTGTTGGACGGAGCAGCAGAACCAATCAAACACTCACACCCAGTCAACAGATCTGGGTTGGATCCATCACCATTCTTTAGCCCACTCTGCCACCCCAGTTCAGACATGGCCATATGCAAATCAGTCTGACCCTGTGCCTCATGGGAACAGTCCTGCCCGAACTGCCAAGCCATGCCTTCCCTGGACCGGAAACAAGCTTCCTAGGACCGGTTTCTGGCATTTCAGCCGTCTTCAGCCAGGCTTGCTTGAATCCAGTGGCAAAGTGAGCAAGGGACTCACGTCTGAGTATACCCTGCCAACTTATGGCGAACAAAGTGGTACAAAAGGGGGTGGTGATGGACGGAGCATCAGAACCAATCAAACACTCACACCCCGTCAACAGATCTGGGTTGGATCCATCACCGTTCTTTAGCCCACTCTGCCACCCCAGTTCAGACATGGCCATATGCAAATCAGTCTGACTCTGTGCCTCATGGGAACAGTCCTGCCCGAACTGCCAAGCCATGCCTTTCCTGGACCGGAAACAAGCTTCCTAGGACCGGTTTCTGGCATTTCAGCCGTCTTCAGCCAGGCTTGCTAGAATCCAGTGGCAAAGTGAGCAAGGGACTCACGTCTGAGTATACCCTGCCAACTTATGGCGAACAAAGCGGTACAAAAGGGGGTGGTGATGGACGGAGCATCAGAACCAATCAAACACTCACACCCAGTCAACAGATCTGGGTTGGATCCATCACCGTTCTTTAGCCCACTCTGCCACCCCAGTTCAGACATGGCCATATGCAAATCAGTCTGACCCTGTGCCTCATGGGAACAGTCCTGCCCGAACTGCCAAGCCATGCCTTACCTGGACCGGAAACAAGCTTCCTAGGAACGGTTTCTGGCATTTCAGCCGTCTTCAGCCAGGCTTGCTAGAATCCAATGGCAAAGTGAGCAAGGGACTCACGTCTGAGTATACCCTGCCAACTTATGGCAAACAAAGCGGTACAAAAGGGGGTGGTGTTGGACGGAGCATCAGAACCAATCAAACACTCACACCCAGTCAACAGATCTGGGTTGAATCCATCACCGTTCTTTAGCCCACTCTGCCACCCCAGTTCCGACTTGGCCATATGCAAATCAGTCTGACCCTGTGCCTCATGGGAACAGTCCTGCCCGAACTGCCAAGCCATGCCTTCCCTGGACCGGAAACAAGCTTCCTAGGACCGGTTTCTGGCATTTCAGCCGTCTTCAGCCAGGCTTGCTAGAATCCAGTGGCAAAGTGAGCAAGGGACTCACGTCTGAGTATACCCTGCCAACTTATGGCGAACAAAGCGGTACAAAAGGGGGTGGTGATGGACGGAGCATCAGAACCAATCAAACACTCGCACCCAGTCAACAGATCTGGGTTGGATCCATCACCGTTCTTTAGCCCACTCTGCCACCCCAGTTCAGACATGGCCATATGCAAATCAGTTTGACCCTGTGCCTCATGGGAACAGTCCTGCCCGAACTGCCAAGCCATGCCTTCCCTGGACCGGAAACAAGCTTCCTAGGACCGGTTTCTGGCATTTCAGCCGTCTTCAGCCAGGCTTGCTAGAATCCAGTGGCAAAGTGAGCAAGGGACTCACGTCTGAGTATACCCTGCCAACTTATGGCGAACAAAGCGGTACAAAAGGGGGTGGTGATGGACGGAGCATCAGAACCAATCAAACACTCACACCCAGTCAACAGATCTTGGTTGGATCCATCACCGTTCTTTAGCCCACTCTGCCACCCCAGTTGAGACATGGCCATATGCAAATCAGTCTGACCCTGTGCCTCATGGGAACAGTCCTGCCCGAACTACCAAGCCAGAAATGCCAGAAACCGGTCCTAGGAAGCTTGTTTCCGGTCCAGGGAAGGCATTGCTTGGCAGTTCGGGCTGGACTGTTCCCATGAGGCACAGGGTCAGACTGATTTGTATATGGCCATGTCTGAACTGGGGTGGCAGAGTGGGTAAAGAACGGTGATGGATCCAACCCAGATCTGTTGACTGGGTGTGAGTGTTTGATTGGTTCTGCTGCTCCGTCCAACACCACCCCCTTTTGTACCGCTTTGTTCGCCATAAGTTGGCAGGGTATACTCAGACGTGAGTCCCTTGCTCACTTTGCCACTGGATTCTAGCAAGCCTGGCTGAAGACTGCTGAAATGCCAGAAACCGGTCCTAGGAAGCTTGTTTCCGGTCCAGGGAAGGCATTGCTTGGCAGTTCGGGCTGGACTGTTCCCATGAGGCACAGGGTCAGACTGATTTGCATATGGCCATGTCTGAACTGGGGTGGCAGAGTGGGCTAAAGAACGGTGATGGATCAAACCCGGATCTGTTGACTGGGTGTGAGTGTTTGATTGGTTCTGATGCTCAGTCCATCACCACCCCCTTTTGTACCGCTATTAATCTATACGGCTGATCCCGTTATATCCATTCCGAGGGTGGAACATTCATTAGCAGAATTTGGCTCCCTTTCTGTCTATTCAGTAAATACCTTTAAAACTGAGGTAATGTGCTGGAATATTATGGACTGGGATGCGAAAGTGAGCCCCAATTTTAGATATCTGGGAATCACAATAGTGGAGGAGATAGATAAAATGCCGCAGCTCAATCTCCAAAAGGTGACTGGAGAAATTGACCGCCTATTAGCTAGATGGAAAAACCTCCGGCTAATACTTTTCGGACGTGTCAATCTAATAAAAATGACCATCCTTTCTTAATTGACTTACCTTTTTAATGCTTTTCCCCCTGGGTTTCCTAAATTAGGCATCGACAGAATTCAGGGGAAGGTCGTGAGCTTTATATGGGCCCATAAGGCTGTCCTGGAAAACACTTCAATGTAGGCTCAATAAAGGTGGATTGGCCTTGCCCGATTTTAACTGGTATTGCACATCTTTCCAATTTGGAAACATTCAGATGCTGCTGGCAAAGGCAGATGACTCCACTTGGGGAAAGCTTCTGGGGGAGATGGTGAAGCAGTGGAGCGTGGAGGGATTCCTTTATAAAGTTTGGTTCCCCCAGGTTTTTCAAGAAAGTTCGAGTGAAAGTATAAAGATCTGCTTTGAATCTATGGTATAAGGTTAGGAGGAGGTGGGGCTTTGGTTACTACTCAGATTTGGCTCCAGTTTGGGATTTCCGCTGCACCCTGTTATGCTTAAAAGATGGCTCAAGTTTACCATTTAGGAGGGCGGGTGTTACAACATGATCTGATGACATCGGAGGGAGTGTATCCATGGGAAGCATTGAAAGCTAAGACTGGAAATGATCTGTCTAGATTTAAGTTTATTCATTTGTCCTCTTGGTTTTCAGCCTCAAAAAAGGAAATTGGGGGTGACTGGGAGCTGGAGCTCTCTCTCCAAGACACAAGATCTAAGAGTAAGGAGGTTGCAAGGTGGTATGAGAGGCTTTTGGTAGCTGAGGAAAAGTAGCTAGCACCTCCTTTGTCAGTCTGTAGAGGAACCTTCCATGAGGGAGATATCAAAACGGTCTGGGACAACTCCTTGAAGGTCCTGTATTCAACTGCCAAACCAGGCAACCTGAAGGGGAACCACTTTTTCACCATTAATCGTCTGTACTGGATCCCAATTAAAATCACAGTGTTGAGGAGCCTAGCGCGCAACCAAGATGGCCGCGTAGGTGCGAGGCTCCCGAGGACCTCCGCAACCTCCCACGACTATCCTGAATTTATCCTGTCTCGGATGAGGGGAATGTGTTGGTGAGCCTGAGCTGAGGTGGCACCCGTTTCCCGTTGTCAAATCAGACCTCGGACACCGGAGTGAGCACCGATTGAAGTCTGCGGCCTTCTCCTCGCCAGACCCCGGATTTGCGCTGAGGGGTGACCCAGTGACAAAGTGAACAACAGCGGCGGGTCGGGCCTGGCGAGTCGCGCACCCCGCGCTTTCGCTTTCGCACCCCCTTGCAATCACTGCAGGGTTGGGTCGCGGGGCTCTTTGTGTTGGTGTGGTCTCGCTGGGAGACTTGGCCTGCCCGCCGGCTGTGACCCACCCCGTCGATCGGGGGTGGCCCTCCCCGGAGCTTGTGGCCCTGATTGCCTGCCCTTCACGGCGCAACTGGTGCGACCGGGAGACTAGTGGCCATGGCCACCAAACAAGATGGAGACCGGGCAAGGACCAAGCCGACCCGGCGTGGCACCACCCATCAGGCCAACAGTATGGACCGCTATACCCTCCAGAAGGGGTCTCCCGGCGGACCGCACAAATCCCCTGAGGACCCTCCTGATGCCCCGGACCTGCCCACGGATCTGACTCTGCGGGATGTCATGGGCGCCATTGCCGAGATGAAGGCCTCGGTAGGCCAGCGGTTCGACACACTGGCACAGAAGATCGACTCGGTCCTTGTGGATGTTGGCCTGGTGAGGGCCGATCTTTCCAAGACCAACGACCGAGTTGATTCTTTGGCCCACACCGCATCGGGCCTTACTACTGATGTGGCGGCGCTACAAACAGAGGTGCGCCGGCTTAGTCAGGCGAGCGCGCTTATGGATCGGCGTCTGGAGGACTCCGAGAGTCGGGCCCGGAAAAACAACATCCGCATCATCGGAGTACCCGAGGGACGGGAGGAAGCGGCGGCGGACCTATTTGTGGAGGACCTGATCGCTACCCATCTCCAGCCACGGGGGCTGAGTAAATTTTTCGCGGTGGAGCGGGCCCACAGGGTTCCCGGGGGAAGGCCGAAGGTCGGAGCCCCTCCGCGGCCCCTCATTGCCCGGATTTTCAACTTTCGGGACAGAGACGCTATCCTGCAGGCCTCCAGACTGTTGGGGCCGGTTAAGCTTGACAACATGGAGGTGAAATTTTATCCGGATTTCACCCCAGCGGTCCAGAAGCAGAGACTGAGCTTCCAAGGCGTCAAGCGCCGTCTTCGGGACTTGAACCTTAAATACGCAATGCTCTTCCCAGCCAAGCTGCGAGTGGAGGTAGAGGGTCGCACGCACTTTTATGATCGCCCTGAAGCGGCCGGAGACTGGCTGGACACTCTGTCTGGGGATCGTGATCTGGGGGGCGGGGGGGGGCGGCGGGGGGAGACGGCACGCTGGATCGGGACTGAGGGTGTGATGTTGGGCTTCACTCTGGACAAAAATGTTGCCACTCTCGATTAAGCATCTGTTTGTATAATTTCCCCTCCTATGGAGGTTGTGTGGGGTCTCTTGGGGGTTCTCCCTCCTCCTCTAGGGGGCTTAGCTAGTTTTTATTGTATATATGGGGCGACAGGCACACTGCACGTTGGGGGGGCTGTTCGGGCTCATGCAGGGGTGCAGGGAGGGGGGGAGTTTTGTTGGGGTGGGTGGGTAGGGATGGGGGGGTGTTGTTCGTTTTCACCACAAGGCAAAAGTATCATTGTGCTAGCTCTATAGTGCTCTCGGGGGGACGAATGGTGGCTCTTGTTTATGATGGGGGGTAGGGAACTAACTCTGTTGTCCTGGAACGTGACTGGACTGGGGGACAGGATTAAACGTGGGGTGGTCCTGCAGTTCTTGAAGCGAATCTCGCCCGATGTAGTTTTTCTGCAGGAGACACACCTCATTGGCAACTCCTTCTGCGCCATGAATCGGCGTGGCTATCGCCTAGTGGCCCATTCGGGCTTTACGTCTGGCTCAAGGGGTGTGGGCATCATGGTTAAGAACTCGCTTCCGCTGGAGATTCATGAGGTGCTCCATGACGACAGGGGACGTTACGCGGTCTTGGTGGGAAGGATGGAGGGCAAAGTGGTGGTTTTTGTGTCAGTATACGTCCCACCGGGGCTGCAGTCGACTACCTTTGCGGACCTGGGGCGCCTCCTCCTTGGCCTTCCGGGGGGGATTCTGGTGGTGGGGGGGGATTTCAATGCGGTGGTTTCCAGGACTGTGGATCGTCACCCCCCTAGGGACCTCCCCCGGGCTCAAGCGTCGCTCTCTGGTCTATTGGACACTTTGGGATTGGTGGATTGCTGGCGTTTGAAACATCCCACGCAGTTACAGTATACCTTCCTTTCGGGGGCCCATGGTAGTCTCTCACGACTAGATTATGTCCTGGTCCCTGCGGCCTATGTTGGGAGGGTGGGAGAGGTGCGCCATTTGGCACGGGGTATCTCGGACCATTCCCCGCTCCTGCTACACCTGGACCTTTTTCCGAGGGGTGAGGGTAGGGTGGTCCCGATCAATCCCTGGTACTTGCGCGACCCCACGATTCGCGCTGACTTGATTAAATCCCTCCAGCGCTACTTTGACGAGAATGTGGGATCCGTGCCTTCGGCTGTCTCACTGTGGGAGGCATTCAAGACAGTACTACGAGGAGAGGTCCTGTCCCTCATTTCCCACACCCGGAGGCGCGAGCGGGAGGAGGTGACCCGGGTGGAAGCGGAGATAGCCGAGTTGGAGGGTAATCTAGAAAGTGGGGTGACGGATGCCGTATTGCATGTCCTCCAACTCAAGCAAGCGGCCTATAGGGCCCTCGTCACGGAGGCAGCCAGGGGCCTCAGTAGAGAGCAACAGGGGAGATTGTATGATGTGGGTGATAAGGCTGGTAAATTGATTGCGTGGCTGGACAAAAAGGAGAGAGCGAGTCGTGTAGTCCCGCTGATTGAGAAAACAGACGGTGTGTGTGTTACTGAGCCGGAAGAAATTGTCTCCTGCTTCGCGGACTATTTCCGTGGGGTGTATTCCCCGGTGTCTTCCTGCTCTGAAGAGGATTCCCGTACCCTGCTCAGGGATATCGCGCTGCCTTCCCTTTTGGAGGAGGACAGAGTGTCGTTGGACGCCGCTCCAACCTCCGACGAAATCGCCCTCGCCATACGTTCGGTCGCTTCCGGCAAGGCCATGGGTCCAATGGTCTCCCCATCGAGTTGTACAAGTTGAGACCGGATGCGCTGGCACCACATCTTCGTTCGATGTTCCTGGAGGCCCATTCGGTGGGCTCCCTCCCGCTGGACCAGCGTCTGGCTACAATCGTGGTTATCCACAAGGAGGGGAGACCTCGGGACCGGGTTACATCCTATCGGCCCATTTCGCTACTGAACGCGGAGCCTAAAATTCTCGCCAAGGTCCTGGCTAATCGGCTGGTCGGCGTGGTGGGCGAACTGGTTCACCAGGATCAGTCCGGTTTTATTCCCCATCGTAACACAGCTCTTAACTTGCGGCGTTTGCATGGGGTGCTTGCACGTGTTCAGTACATACGGGAGCCGGCCATTTTGGCATCCCTGGACGCCACCATGGCGTTTGATACGCTTGAATGGCCATACATCTGGGCGATGCTTGCGAAGTTTGGCTTTGGCGCAGGGTTCATCAGTTGGGTCAAATTGCTGTATTCGGGCCCATTGGCGCAGGTGGTTGTGAACGGTAGAGTATCGGCTCCGTTCAAGCTGGGCCGGGGCACACGGCAGGGCTGCCCATTATCGCCGCTCCTCTTTGCACTTGCCTTGGAGCCCCTGGCGGAGTGGCTGCGGTGGGAGCCTTCCATCCGTGGTCTCCGTTGGACCCCCGAGTATGAGGAACGCGTATCCCTATACGCTGATGACATCCTCTTGTACCTAGCTTCCCCACGTAAATCACTGATAGTACTGGTTGATGTTTTGCAGTCATTTGGTCGCAACTCCGGCCTTGTCATCAACTGGGCTAAATCGTGCGTGTATGTTCTCTCTGGGGAGGCGCCTATTCTCCCGCGGGGCTGTCCGATTCAGATCGCCCCGCAGGGATTTCGGTACCTGGGTGTCTTCATTACTCTGGACCCGGAGGCCCGGTATGATCGGAACTTGCTTCCCCCCCTCCAGCGCCTGAAGGAAGATGTCACGCGCTGGCGGCGCTTGCCGCTCTCGCCGCTCGGCCGGGCGGCATTGTTTAAGATGATGTCTCTGCCGCGCTTCCTCTACGCTTTGCAGAATACTATGGACCCCGTCCCAGCGCGCTACTTCCGTGAGGTGGAGAGTTTGCAGCGCCGCCTGTTTTGGGACGGGAGGCCGCGTATCGCCCTGGCGAAGCTGACGCTCCCATGGTATGACGGCGGGATTGCCCTCCCGGATATCAAACGATACTATTGGGCCTCCCAGCTGGCTGCGATTAATCACGGCCTGTATGGGCCCGCTTTAAACCCGGCATACGAAATGGATAAGATGCTACTCCCGGGTGGGGACTATAATCGAGCGCTCTACTCCAGCACGCCCGACGCTCGGCTGACCGGCCCCACGCGTGTCATGGTGCGAGTGTGGCACGCGGCTAATGTGGCAATGGGGTGGAAGGATCGTCTGACCCGGGCGTCACCACTATACGCGTCCGAGCAGTTGGGCTCCCTGTGGACCTCGAAGGGCTTCGAGAAGTGGGACATGATTGGCATTAGCAAGGTGGGGGATCTCTGGACGAGGGGAGGATTTAAAACGTTCGAGATGCTGCAGACGGAATTCCACTTGCATGGCAGGGAGTACTTTCGGTATTTGCAGATCTGACATGCACTGGGCTCCGTCTTCCCGGACGTTGCATCCATCCCGGAGTGTTCCCCCCTTGAGGATAGAGTGCTGGATGGACACGTACCGGACAGCACGATCTCACTGATCTACAAAAAACTGATCAATGACCGCACCGGATTGCTGACTGCCCTTCGTGAGGCTTGGGTTGCCGACGGACTGGAGCTGGACGACGAGGACTGGACCTTTGCGGTGGCCTCCCCGAAAGAGGTGGCCATACCGGCGCGCCTTCGCTTCGTCCAGCTCAAGATACTCCACAGAGTCTACATGACGGGGCCGAGGCTTCTGCGTATGGGCTATGCTGTGGACGGGTTGTGTAAGCGTGGGTGTGGCGCTTTGGGGACCTTTCTGCATATATTGTGGGAATGCCCGGAGGTGGAGCGATTCTGGCGTGGTGTGCATGAGGTCCTGCGTGTGGTTACGCATGTGGTGCTGCTACCCGAAGCGAGGAGATGCCTATTGAATGTGTGGGAACCTACCGACTACTCGGCGCCACAGACGTGGTGGGTGACTCTGGGATATATGGTGGCCAAGCGTGATATTGCTCAAATGTGGGGATCTCAGAGGTCCCCGACTGTCTCGGCCTGGAAGGAACATATGGATTGGTGCATGTTTCGGGAAAAAGTGGTGTATGTTGCGAGAGGTAAGCCTGGGACATGGGTGAAAGTCTGGGGCCCCTGGAACACCTACCGCGGGGGAATCTGTACTCCACCGTTATTGCCTGATCCGTCGCCTGCCCCATCCCCGTAGCCGACCCTTCTTCCCTGTTCCGGGCATTGAGTTTTACCCAGCCCTAATCCTGATCTCTTCCCCTTCTTGATACTCCTATGGATTGGTAGGGTCCCCCTCTCAGGGGAGCACTTGCTGCTATTTCTGATTGTAGATTGCCTTGTGGGTTTTTTTTTTTTTTCTGGTTATTTCAGTTTAAAATGAAACCGTACAGTGGGGTCCGGATGGTGTGGCCATCAACGCTGCTAACTCCTGTGCATCTTCCTTAGCCGCAACGCGCGCTCTACAATGTGTATCATATGCTCCTTTTGTTTACTAGCGGCCGGCCGGAAGGTTGTAGGCCCATCTTTGTATATTTCTTTGAGTTTTGTAATAAACGGTTTCAAAAAAAAAAAATCACAGTGTTGGGGTTGTGGCCAAGATGGTGGCAGAGCAGCAGTGACTTTCAAGAGCTCCACTCACCGAGGCCAATTAAAGCTATAATTAGGGCATCTCGGTACCCCCAAGCAGGCAAATGGGGTGCACGTACCTTGGTTGGTGAGCGGTGGAGGCAAACGAAAGCTGAGCAACCGCAGTCTTTGCGGAGAGCTGATGGGACGAGAAAGGTTGCCAGCCTGCAGCCGATCCATATCCCCTGTCGGACGGCTTGAGGAGGATGGGACATTGAGGAGCTAGCCAGCGGCTCCCACGGCATCGGAGGTTTACCCACAGAGGAAGCGGTTGGGTGGCAAGGCGAAACCAGACTGCTGGGGAAGGGGCAGAAGTACGAGCCGTTGTGCAGCTGTGCCCAGACCTCTGAGCAAATCACCAGAGCCGCGACCAGGGAGCCCGCGGTGGAGGCCGCGCACTGCACAAATGAGGTAGCTGCAGCAGCCCGACTATCGAGCGGGAGGCAGAGGAACGTGCCCAGTGACAGAGGGGACCGGGCAGCTTGAGCGCTGGACACTGCGAACTGGCGGCTTCACATATCGTGGAGGCAGAGCACATCCAACCAGATGGCCAGCATGGGGGGGCAGCAAGGCAGCAGCGAGGACTGGCAGACAGCCGATGAAGACAGAGCTGCACCATGTCTGGCCCCATCATCAGCCATCTGCGGCAACTCGCTCCGAGGAAGGGAGTAGAGGGAGAAAAGCAGTGGCGGGATGAGGAATGTCATGCCCCGTTGTCCAACTGGGTAGGTGACGGTGGCGGGACAGCCCGGGCCGAACTCCTCGGTAGCCGAACCAAGCGGCTCCCCTGGGCATCGGCCAAGTCGTCTCGATGTCCCGGAAGAGTGGAATCATGTCCCAGAGCAATTAGATGCAATCCGGAGCCATCCGAAGGTGCCAGATCTGCGCCAAGGCTGGACAGTCATCAGGAATCTGCGGCGATTAGCTTCAAGGGAGGCGGCAGAGGCGGTAATCTTCTGTGTCTGTGCTTCTTCGATGATCTTCAATAGACCTGTGGGCATCAAGGACAACCAAAGTAATCTCCCTTGGAGTGAAGGAGTCACACCCCTGCATCTGCAGGCACCACAATGAACCTAACCCGGCTGCTGCTTCTGATGTCTCACGGACTTCGAAAGGCTCAGCAACACAGGTGGTGGTTTTGCAACTCCCTTGAGGCCTGACCTGTCCTGTCTGCAATTTTGAGGCCAGTATACCTTGTCAGAACCGCTGGGACCGCACCCCTGTGCACTAAGTCGACTTGCCGTTGCCAAGGATTGTTAGCTCTGTACTCCAGAGCTCTTCGGGCTACAGGAAGCTCCAGCCTCCAGCGTCTCTTCCTCCCAAGTACAGCATCTTCACTGCATCCTCTGCACCGTGGGCCTTCCTTCTTGGTGAGATGCTCGAGGTCCTTTTGTAAATCCTGTGCCTTCGGCCTGTGGGTCCTCCTGAGGGTCTTCTTCTGCTCCAGTAGACTCCCCTGCTTTTTAGGGGCCTGCTCTGACTCTCCTGCTTGTGGTGAGTCCCTTGGACCTTGCTGGTCTCAACGTTGCTCCTTCTTTGCTTTCCATGCCTGTTGTAGCTGCCAAGGCTTGTTGCTGCTTCTGCCGGACACCAACTCCCTGGTTCTCGACTTCTGACGTGGGACAGCTCGTGCATGGCTCCTGGTCTTACTCAGGATCACCTGGTCCTCACAGCTGCAGCAACAAAGTCACGGTCAACTCCTTTGAACCGTCCATCATCAGTGGGCATTGCTCTTTCGTGCCTCCTGGTCACCTCCGAGTGCCATGGACTCTGTCCCCTCTGCTTGCAGGTTCTTCTCTTCAAGAATCCACCCTTGTATTCCACCGGACTCTTGTACAGTCTTGGCCAATGGCATCTTTAAAGCTGTCCTACATTGTGGTTTACGGCGGTTTCCGATGTCACTTTGCACCTATGCACCTGACTTCCCTGGTGTAGGTATTCTGGTTCCTGGGGAATCCACAGGTGAAGTGACTCTCCAACCTTCTGTCGTCCACTGGGTTTCTTCAGGGTCCACTGGGAACGGTCCTTCTTCAAAACTGCTACTGCAACTTTCCAGTTGACTTCTATTGAGTACTCGGAGGCTATGTTTCCACTCTGCACACAGCCTCTGTGGGGATCCAGGGTATTTACCTTGGGTGGTTCCCTCTGTCCCTGTTCCTCTGAGTCTCCTGGTCCAAGACCCGGCTTCAGTCGCAGTTCACATTCCATTTTTGTAGTAGATGGTTTGATCTCCCCCTGGAGACCACTGTCTATTTGTGCTTACTTAACTGTTTACAATGGAAGTATTATGTTGATCTCTATGTGTAGGAGATATACCTATGTGTTAGTGACTGTGTATAATAAATATACTTATTTCTATTTTTTTATTTTTAACATTTGTTTACTGACATTTGGTAAAGTACAGATATTCAATAATCTAGTATGACTTGCCATATAGTACAAAAATGAAAATGACATTTATAGCAAAATACTTATTTTTTTAACTACACTGTGTGGTTCTTTTTCGTTTAACCTACACTATACGATTAGTTCTGGTAAAACAAGCTGCTTAACACTCCTTCTGGACTAAGCCTGAAGGCTGCTCTCCACAGCTACCACTCAAAGAGCTTTCTATGGTTGTCTAAGACCACTAAAATCACCATAAGGGTTGTCTGGATTAGTGCAAGGTGCTTCACTTCAATAAGGGTGCACTATATACTAAGCCAGCCTCCTACACAGGCGATGTGTTATGATTGACATTTATAGGCTTTCCTTTTGCCTCCAGATCGAAAAATGTTATTCCTTTTAGCCAAACCAAAAAGTATTTGCTTTTGTGATGAAGTTAACGTCTACCAGACTCTGCATTTAGGCATTTGAGAGTACCTTTTTGAGGGGGGTCACGAGAAGTTGCAATACTTTGCAGCAAGAACAGTTAAGCACATGGCAGATGCCACTGCTGGAGTCATTAACAGTCTTGTGTGCATGAAATATCTAATTAAAGTTGACAGTTCTCCGTCGCATAGGCATTTTGTCAAAGTCAGTGTTAGAAATTGGGTTACTGATTGACAGGGGTATAAGCCCTGGTCAAGCAGTAACCACAATCCTAGTCACAATAAGGCACAAGCAACCCCTAAATTATCCTGTGCTCACCCTATGGTTGCTTGGCACAGATCACTCAGGTAAGTAAGTTTAACACCAAAACACATACACCCCAAAAAAGTATGCAAAAGTAATCCCTTATACAATAATGACAAACACAGGAGAATTGGTAAATTTACAAAATATTCATTCTAAAACTCACAAAGAAACATTACAAACACAATTAAGTGCAACACAAAGATGGCTGATATGAACTATACAGAGCAATAGGCTGCCATTGTTTAAGCAAAAAACAAGGGATTATTTAATCAGATTTGGATACAAGGCCAGACGAAAGTTAAATCAATTCCAGAAGTCCAAATTACATAAGTAAAGGTTGATGTTTCAGCCCAAAGGTAAACTTGACCTGGGCCATCATCAGGACAAAGTGACGCAGAAAAAGGAACATTTTCGGCTTAAATTATAATCTAAACAAGAAAGGGAAAGGAAAGAAAATCATTAAAAAACTATTAAATACAGTAAAAGGAGAGAATGTGGATGAAAAAAGAAAATATTATAAGAATACTGTCACAGAGTGTCTATAGACTTACCTAAAAGATTGGAAAAAATATAAATAAATATAAAATAGATAGACCGAATCAAAAAAAGACGCAGGCCACAAAGTAGTCCAAGCTGCAGTGTGAATTTTAGATGTCACAAACAAAAAGACCATAACATTACACCCAGTACACAACCAGGGAAGACAAAAATGTGACTTACAAAGTAGGATCAAGTTCGAAATCGATTCACTACGACATCCCTCACAGGGGTTCAATTCCATTGCACGGCATCCCTGCGGCGAGGCGCTCACTGCGAGCTCTGGGGGGGCATACCCAGAGACTGGTCCCGGACACATACCGGCAGCCCTACTCAGGGTAGAGGCGAATGGCCTGAGGGCCCACGAGACTATGAGACCGAATGGGCTGTGACCAGGCGCACCTGATATGTAAGCTGCTGTGATGCTGGCGATACCACCTGTGCCTGCGTGTACTACTATTGTTATAAATGCCAATAAAAATGTTTTACAAAAAAAAGTTCGAAATCGATTCTGAGATGAATCCCACAGAAGAAAGGTGAACCAACGAATCAATCCTACTTAGGCATACCTAAATCATTATAAATATATTAAATTAGAGTTTGCAGAAACAGTGATGTCATGAGTTATGTCACTGACCATGTCATGACCATGTCATGAGTGATGTAATATGTGACGTCATCAGCAGTGGATTGCGGGTGCGCGAGTTATAGTTAGCTGAACTAACTATAACGGGGGAATTTCAATGGTTTTGTACGAGGGAAATGTCCAGCTAACTATAACGCCCCTGAAACCTATGGTTTTTTCAGTGAATTTCAAAGTTTTTTTAAATGCTAATTCCTAACTATAACATACCTGAAACCTATGGCTTTTTAAGTGAATTTCAAAGGTTTTTTAAATGCTAATTTCTATCTATAACTTATTTCTAACCTATGGTTTTTTACTGAATTTCATAGGATTTCTAAATCTTTATTTTTCAGTGTATCAATTGCTTTATTTACGATTTTATACTGTTTTTCTTAATTTTTTAAAGTTCTTTTTTTTACATATTTAAAAAAAATAAAAAATATTACATGTTTTAATGAATTTTAGGTTTTAAATATTTGTAAAAAAATTGTAACTATTTACAAAAAATATTTTTTAAACGATATTGTTAATATTTTATTATTGGTTTTTTTTTAATTTTGGGGGGGAAGTCTCGCACCCAATGCGTACCGTTCTCTAACAATACGCGGAACCTAGCCGCCAATTTACCACTATTGCTCAGGATCCGCGTAGGGTGTGCGATGAATACGTATTTACCTGCGCGATTGCTGTGCGATCCATACGCGACTTCAAGCGCATACGTGACGCATACTTTGTACGTTACGTGATGCTTGCACATTTCCGCGTGATGTCATATACTTATTTGACACGGTGGGTGCGCAATTTCCGCGAAATATTTTAAAGGTCAAAAAAGATATATATATGTATTTAATATAAATATTAAGGCAAGACATATTCTAAGCTACTCATAAAATTAATGTATTTTTACTTTTAATAAACCTATATTACATTTAAATGCAATTTCGCGAAGTCGCGCTCGGTGCGTGCTGCCTATGCGCAGGGTGCGCGGATCCCATGTGACCTGAAAAAAAGATATTTGATTGGTTCATTAGACTTTCTATTCTAACTATTGAAAGACCCCACCCATTTCAATCATTCTTCTTAGACCTTCTTTGGAGGAGCATCTCTGTGCTTAGAAAAACTTTTTGGGGCTAAGTTGACACTTAGTTCAAACTTTTTGAGACAAACAATGGCTTCAGGGCAGCATCTGAACAATCATCAGAAGATGAATTTTTGGCTGAACCACCACACCCAGAAAGATATTCTTCTGTTGTGTGGAAATTTTTTACTTTCCCAGAGGGACAAACTAAGACAAATGCAACCAAAGTGACATGTAAAATATGTCAGAGAGTCCTGTCACGTGGAGATCCCACAAAGAAGTACTTATGTGGTACAGCCAATATGATAAAGCATCTCAAAACTTTGCATCCGGTGAACCTGGCACGTGAAGAGTGCCGAAGAATGCAAGTTCTTCCAGCACCTTCACAACCAAGTACTTCTGAGACCACTCCATCAGAATAACAACTGGATATATGTCCTCAATTCGCAATACTGAAAGTGCACTGCTTGAAGAGTAACAAAATCTTATGCTATGGAGAACAGTCTATTGATTTAATTTGACGGTTGCAAGAGAACCATCGTTGTTTTTTTTTTTGTTTTTTTTCCCCTGAAGTTCATTGTTTTGTTCCTCTAGTTCTGTTTTTTTCATTTTTGAAGAAAAACCCAAAAAATCTAAAAATTGTTCAGAAAATCAAAAAGAAAAAAAAAAAGTTCTTGTCAGAACTAACTTCTCTAGTTTAAAAAAGAGCTATATTTGTATGATAGTGTGTGAAAGTTTAGATGAATGTATGTGTAGTGCATAATTGACTGAACGAATGCATTAGCAGTGCATAGTGCAGAACTATGAGGAAGTGCTGCAGCATCACACAGTAAGAATCTTTAACTGCAGTGTGCTGTGGTACTTCCGAAGCACAGGGATGCAACATATGTACATAAATATGTTGCAATTCTATGCTTCTCTCTGCACAGCTGCTTAAACTGCAGCCATCTGGTGACACAGACACCCTTTCGCCATGGTGCATCGATATCTGTGTCATGTGGAGTTTGTTTTTGTGCAGGAAGACACACCTTCCTACACAAAAACAATCAGTAAAGGCATTTTTCTCCTTCAATGTATGCTGAGCATTGTAGCATGTATTGAAAGATAAAAAAATAAGGAGAAATGAAAAAATTCCCCTTCTTGTGCCTTGCTACACCAATTGGAGGATGGTGCACCATTCACACACATGTCCAGACTTATGATTTCTATTAAATCTGGAGATGTGTCTTGTTCTATGAGTGTTCTGTGCAATCACGCACAGCAACACTTATAGAACGCCCTTTCAACGCAAAGTGGTGTGTATGATGAGGTCGTATTTACATGAAGAAGAAAAGGTACACAGAGTGCCTTTTCCTCTCTTTGTAAATATAAGAGTGTGTCTTGCGCTATATCTAGGTTACAAAAAGGGACATATTTCTGTTTGGAAAATTGCTTGCGAATGATAGGAGGTAAGCACAGAGTTTTGTCTGTCTCAGAATATATTGAATACTGGATTGCACTTTAGCAGGAGAAACACATTAGTCTGATTAAAATCAAAATGGACCACATTCATCCCCTCACAATTAAATAACTCACCTTTCAAGTTGTTTTGTAGATTAAGAAGTATGTCAGTCACACACCAGATTTTCTTATACAGAATCTCTGCACTGTGCACCTGTCAGCAAAACCAAAGAATGGCAAAGATTCCCTCTCATTTTGCACACATATACATGTAAACATCAAATCACATTCCTTCCCACATTAATTCAAAATCAAACACACATTTCTATTGGTTACACATTTCAACCCTTTCCAAATGACATAAATGTGAACCCTACCCCCAATCTGCCTTCTGTCTGTTACCATAGAAACAGTTCATGGAACACTTAACTGAGCACACAGGTCACAAGTTCAGCACACAATGTTGCTAATCAAAACAGCAAGTGTGCTTGACTTTTCAACATATCAGCTTATCCTATATAATGTTCCTTTCAATCAGTTTTTGTTAACCAATAAGAATCATGCGTTTAAAAAACAGAAACATGCACCCTAGTTTTCAGTGTAGAATGTTGTCAAACAACCAATCATTTCTTTTCTTTTTTCAAAACGGCATCTTATCCACCATTTTAGAAAAATTTAACTTTTCAAACTGCCATTTCATTTACAGAGACCATCTGAGTGCATCCAGACCTTCCTTCAAGATGCTTACAGTGTGGATTGTGGGACACAGCTATATTTTCTGGAGCCAAAGGTATGCAGAAAATAAAGGTATTCACAAAGACCTAGGTTTGCCAAATGTAGACATTAAATGGATTGGACAGAGAGGGTTATAGTGGCACCAATTGATGCCATTGGTAAAATCCTTTTTGCATCTCCAACACCCTGACCTCATAATTGTGCACTGTGGTGGCTATGACCTAGGCATTTTGACAGGGGTAGGTCTGGAAATGCTTATCAAGGACACCTTTGCAGAATTGATTTCACTTTTCCCCCAAACTGCCTTTGTCTATTCTAACATATGCCAAAGGCAGAAATGGAACTGGTCCAATCATTTTTGTCCACAGATTGAGAAAGCTAGAAAACATGTGAATAAATCTGTTTCTGCTTTTCTCAGAGACTATAGAATGGGGTCCATTTACAACAACAATCTGCGTTTTAATATGCAAGGCATCTATAGGAGAGATGGCGTTCATTTTACTAATGAGGGTAACAGAGTCTTCCTCAACAACTTTAGACTCTGTATAGGTACTTACTTATAAGTACCAAAATCTCTCAATGAACACAACGGCTCTTTTTAGAGCCATTCAAGATCGAAACACATAAGCTTGATGTTTATCTCAAAAATATTTCATTTTTTTTTGCTTGGAGTCGCGCACCCTAGGCGAGAGGAATCGTGCACCCAACGCGTACACACCAGGAACTGCAAGCGGAATCGTGCACCCAATGCATGCACACCAGGGGGCCGCGCTGGATGCGCGCCTCCTAATTTTACGGTAAAAAAAAAAAAAAATAGCACCTATCACTAATTTCTATTATCCCCGGGGACCCCATCCCCCAGGGCTTATAAAATAGGTTGTGGACCGTGGTGGGAGCCCCAACGCCCCCATGGTCCCAGCCGGCTCCCCGCGTCCTTCAGGAGCCGGCATTGCTTTTCCACATGGGGAGCTGCTAACATGCAGCTCCCCGTGTGGAAGAGCAATATGGTTTGGATTTTGAAAGAGAGAGCAGGATTCCCTGCTCTCTCTTTCAAAATCCAAATGAAGTTTGCTATGGGAGGGCGGGAGACTCCCGCCCTCTCATAGCAAACAACAGTGTCCTGGGGGTGGGCACCCCAGGACACTGCAGAAGTCGGCCCTGGGGGGTTGCGGTCCCCAGGGCCCTCGAGGGCTCCAGGAGGGGGGCCACGCAGCCCCCTCCCTCAATATAAAGCCCCGGGGTGGTGGTCCCCGGGGCTTGGGGGGGCCGTTGAGCCCCCCCACCCATTTATTTTGTAGCCCCAGGGGGTAGTGGCCCCGGGGCTGGGGGGCCCCCCTGGACCCCCATTGCATTTTACAGTTTTTGCCCCCGGGATTTGGCCCCCCCAGGGGCTAATTATTAAAGAAGCACGGGAGCCCGTGCTTCATTTTTGTTTTTTTTTACGTCCGGATCCGCGCACCCAGCGCGCATTTTGCCGTTTAAAAAAATAAATAAAAGATTGGACCCTGGGAGTCCTTCTGGGACCCCCTAAGCAGGTCTAGAGGGTCAAAGTATTTCTACCCTGCCCCCTTTATATGTTTTACACTCTTAATCCACAGACTTCTTCAGCCTCGCTTCTACCGAGGCACAAAATGGTTGCCAACAGTTCTTGGTTTTGAATGTTGACAACCACTTGACAGCCAATTATCATTCAGCGTGTGATCTTGAGGGTGCGCAGAGGGTGCGCTCAGGGTGTGCATAGGGTGCGCAGATCCTCCGAGGCCATAGATATATATGTACTTTTAACTGTAATTTTCTCAGGAACTACAGATTGACACCATTTAAGCAAAAGGCATGAGTCTGAACTGAGGACTACCTCTTTGCCAAATTTGGTGTAATTCTGTTCAGCAGTTCGGGCTGTAGCTGCGGCTAAAGGTCCTATGGGAAATTGCATGGGGAAAATATGTTTTGGGACCCCCCTTTTTTCTTGTCCCCCGCTTGACGAATCACCCCGATACTTTCAGGATAGGAACGGACCGGAGCTGGCCAAAGGTTTTGAAAATTTCACGAAGATTCGGCAACCGGCGCCAGAGTTATTGGGAATAGAATGTTGTGGATTTCCTATGGAAAATAGGTCCTAACTATAACTACCTACTGGCAACCGCCAGTAGGTAATATATATATATATATATATATATATATATATATATATATATATATATATATATATATATACATATACATATTTATTGTAGTTCGTGAGTCAATTGGTTTGAAAGGGAGGATCGCTGGGGCTCCAGTGATCCACACACCTCTATTATTGCTCATGAAATCTCTGCCAGTAGAGACTTAATGTATTTATACAGTTATCAATGGCGCTACATTGCCCAAATGAATCTCCTTGATGGTGTCATTATCTGTCAAAGAAAATTCTCTGAATACATTTTAAATTCACTTTTGCATTAATTTTGCACATTTTGCACAATTCTACTTGTTTTACATTGGATTAATTGTGGAGACGTGCTTACAATGAAAAACACCATGTGGGGTGCAGTAAAGAGATTAACATTGTATTCTTGTTTTAACAAATTGTAAAATAAGTTACAACAATAGAGGCTTCAATGCAAATTTTGCACATCCGAACTTCAAACGTAACACTGGTAAAAAGAAAACAGATTCGTAGTACGATGAAAGTCTGTCCTTTATTTCAACTGACTTTGTATGCCTCAGGCACCAATAATTACGTCCGCATGTTCACGTTATTTAAACCAATGTATGTGTTTGCACTGTGTCATCTGATCAAGGCCCGTGGGAAGGTCTGAAACGCGTCATGGCGACTTCTTGCACGAAATAAAACTTTGCACCAAATTGTGGTCCGTATCCGTTGCCTGATTGCGAAACAAAGCGCAACTGAAGCGGAGTACCTGGATATACATATATTATCTACTGGCGGTCGCCAGTAGATAGTTATAGTTAGGACCGTGTTTCCATAGGAAATCCGCAACATTCTATTTGGAATAACTTTTGCGTCGATTGACGAATCCTCGCGAAATTTTCAAAATAGGTGGGGCGCTCCGCTCCGCTCCTTCCTTGAAAGTCTCGGGTGAATTCGTCAAGCGGGGGATGAGAAAAATGGGGGGTCCCAAAACGCGTTTTCCCCATGCATTTTCCCATAGGACCTTTAGTCCGCGCTGCAGCCCGAACGACTGAACAGAAAACCTCGAAATTTGGCAGAGAGGTAGTCCTCAGGTCAGGGATGTGCCTTTTGCAGGTCTGGTGTAAATCTGTTTAGTATTTTCTGAGAAAATAGCATTTAAAAGCATATATTTATCTATAGGCGCGCACCGTGCGCGTACGGTAAGCGCACCCTGCCGTGCGCGAGCGCAATTCTGATTGGTTGTTGGATCTTAGTAAACATTCGAATCGGTCGAAACCTGGAAGTGTCGGCCGCCATTTTGTCTCTCGCAGTCCGAGGGAGGTGAAAAATAAAGGTGGAGAACATGAAAAGGGGGCAGGGTGGACAGTTCCTGACCCCCTAGCCATTGTCAGGGGGTCCCCAAAGGACCCCCAAGGGCCATAAATGTTTTTAAAATTTTTCCCAAAAATCGCCGAGTGCGCTTACCGTGCGCGCACGGTAGAAACGGGAAAATAAAATCGCGGAGTGCGCTTACCGTGCGCGCACGGTAGAAACGGGAAAATTACGCGAACGGCGTAACGCCGGTACGCGCACGGTGAAAAACCTTAAAAAATAAATAAATGAATAAATAATAAATACATAACTTAGCATTTAAAAAACCGTACAAATTCACTGAAAAAACCATAGGTTTCACACATGTTATAGTTAGGAATTAGCATTTAAAAAACCTTGCAAATTCACTTAAAAAACCATAGGTTTCACACATGTTATGGTTAGCTGGACATTTCTCTCGTAAAAAAACAATGAAATTCCCCCGTTATAGTTAGTAAAGGGAACTATAACTCACGCGACCGCAATCCACTGCTGATGACGTCAGATATTACATCACTGATGACATATGTGTCTTTCTGTAAAATAAATATTTATTAAATATGTGTAGCTAAAGGTTAAAGGAAAGAAAAATGGGTAAATAAGTGAAGAAATACAGTGATGTAATATCTGACGTCATCAGCAGTGGATTGCGGTCGTGTGAGTTATAGTTCCCTTTACTAACTATAACGGGGGAATTTCATTGGTTTTTTACGAGGGAAATGTCTAGCTAACTATAACATGTGTGAAACCTATGGTTTTTAAAGTGAATATATATATATATATATACACACAATATAAAATGGAAAACCAATTTATCTACAGTAAAAAACATATAGCACATCACAAGGCCTATAAGTCAGTGTTACACAGTCTCAGCAGTCTAATCAAAACAGTATCAAATCAATATCAAAGAGTAGAGAGCATCTTTATGGTTTATCATTGATATTGAGGCCAGTAACAGCAGGGTTTACCCGGTCAATCAATCAGCATTCCTTAAGCATCAGGGTCCAAGAGATGTTGATTACTTTTTTAGTCTTGTGAGCTAGTGAATATACTTGTGATACTAAAGTATTTCAACATCTGAATGTACACTTTACTTCGACATGTCATACTACTTACATTACTACCCAATGATTTTGCTGCAGGGTCTTACAACATCGCAGCCAAATACATTGTGGGATAATGGCTGAACCTTTGGTTGAACTTTGCCAACAGATGGGCCACTCTGAACGACAAATTAAATGGCAAATGATTGAGCAGGTTCGCATTGCGTTTTAGTGTTAGGCTTACTTTAATATTTAATAGTTTGCATATTCCTTATTTCATTTACATAGCATCACTCTATGAGTTTGATGCTTTCTAGAGTGAACCATAGTCATTTGATTGCATATAACCACCCTAGTTCGTAGGGCTATTGGGTGGACCCCGTAAGTTGTCATTAGTTTTTTTTTGTAGGCTTAACTTAGAGGCAATGTGTAAAGTATATGTGCAATGCATCAAACAATAAATAAGTGAAAGCACCACACAAAATGATTCCACACGAGGATAGAAAGATAGAGCTCAATTTAATAAATACAACAAGACCAAAATGGAAAAAATCCAACAAGTAGACCTTGAGTTATGAACTTTTAAGAATAAACTGTACAATAGTGCTTAGAAACAAGAAGCGCCATCTGGGGATATCTGGTAGCTCCGGACTGAGATAAAGTCAAAAGTTCAGGCTGAGCACGATGGAGTGCGGGCCAGCTACAGGGATCCAGTTAGGTCCACTGATCCAAAGTACATTAAATCCTGGTTGTGAAGCTTTTTAGTCTATTTGCGTCTGTTAGACCTGACATCCTTGGCATTGTTTCACCTGACTTTTCTGCTTTCTGACCTCCCGTTTTGCTGACTTCATTTTTGCTTGCTAAAGGATTCTGGGTACTTTAGCACTGCTGACCAGTGCTTAAGTGCAGGTCCTCTGTCCCTAAAACATAGTAACATTGGCGTATCCACAATTGGCATATTTAATTTACTTATAAGTCCCTAGTAAAGTACACAGCATATGCCCAGGGCCTGTAAATGTAATCCTACTGTTGGGCCTGCAGCACTGATTGTGCCACCCATAGACTTTTATACATATCTCAGGCCTGCCAATGCAGAGCCTGTGTGTGCAGTTTTAAACTGTCAGGTCCACCTGGTAAGTTAACTCTCTTGCCAGGCCCAAACTTTCCTTTTTAATGCATATAAGTCAAATTTTCAGGTAGTGAAAACTCTCAAATTTGTTTTTCACTACTGCAAGGCCCATCTTAACAACAGGTTAACATTGGGATTACCTTGTTCCATCTTATAAGTGTAATTTCCAATTGGGACAAGATAGAAATTTTGAGTTTGGTGTCTCTGGACTCACAATTTAAGATCACAACTTACAGTTAAGTCGGTTTTTAAATTGTAAGTCATACAAATTGTACGTCTGAAAATGCCACATTTTGAAAGTTCCGGCATTGACCGAGACGTTGCCCCGTTGATCCCTCGTGAACGCGACTCCTTTATCACATTGAGGTACGTTATTCGTTCTCCTACCGTCGGCTCCCTAACTCTCCATTCACGATATTATCCCGCCCGTTTATTTGCCCTATTTTTTCGGCAGATTTTCGCCACCGCGTTGATATTTCCCATCGCGGACTTAGGTAAGACTTCTACACCTTTTTCACAGCACCCCCGCACTCCCCGGTCCTGATTATGACCTTCTTAAATATTTTTTATTTCAGACCGATCCCGTGCTTTTATTTAGTCGCTTAAGGTTTATTTACCGAGTCGACACAGCATTCCTGCTGTAACCCTGGACAGCATGAGGTAAATTATTCCTCGCGTATCACGCAATGCTCACCTAATATACCTTTCACTATATAGAACCCGCTTGTCTCTCACTTGCGGTATTCACAATTCCCGGTCTCAGACACGCCCTCCATCTAAGCATGACAACGACCACGCACTTCTCCTTTTACACTCGCGGTAACCAAGCCCTTCCATCATTGACACGACCTGCTACGAAGCATGTTCCACTGTATTTTTTCTCTATCGTTCCGTGCTCGAGAGTTCACAAAGTCATTCTGATCATGATCAGCTCGTGTTCTGACATATACTGTCTTATGTTTTGGTTTAATTTATTTAATCTTGACTATTATGTTTTTTTCCCATTTTCTCTCCCCCCATTTTTTCCTTTTTTATTGTACCATGTTGGTTGTTGTGTTAATTGTTGTTAATTCAGGCATTTTTAAAGGCAATTATCCTAATCAGTCCTGATGATGATCCTAACACCCCCCCCAGTAAGGATCGAAACGTCGTCGACTATGTCGTTCACCTTACACTATGACTACTTATGTGTATAAAATGTTGTGAAGGTGACTAGCTATATACCAGGATGTTTCACCACCTGTTATTCTTGTCATAGAAACATCGCTTCAATTGCCTGTTTGTTTTTTCAGAAATTTATGTCCTCTTGATATGTAAGCCATAGGATACAGGCTTGTGTCCCACCAATATTTCGCTTACATTTTGTCTGATCACTGAAAACCATTTTGCTTATTAAAGCTGCCTTGTCCGGCTGGACACAGGCTATAATATAGTACCTATTGTGGCTATATTGTTTATTGCTTGACATACTCTTTTGCTTTCAGGGACCATTGTCTCTTATAATACGTAACTTCCCAAGGCCCCTGACCAATTGCTTTGGGTGCCCTTGTGCCTTTGTTACACATTTTGAAAGTTGGCATTTTTTTTTACTTGAACCATTCTGTGCCTCTGCCTGTCTCTAAATACACGTCTGGGTGGGTGACAGCTGTGCCTCGTGCATTCCCTCTGGACGGTCACACACAAAGGGAGCTGAGGTGTGATATTCACATCCTGATGGCCCATCTCCAGGCTCATGGGTCTTCCTGGGCTAGGTAGGAGAGATGAGTTGATGCTTGCACCTGAATAGGGCTGTGCTTGTCCCCACACAAAGAGCTGCATACCCCCTATAGTGAGTTTGGAGCCTGGACAGGAAGGGCTGGGTCCTTGTGTCCTTCAAAGACCTCTTTGAAGTCTCCCCACTTCAAAGGCACAACTGGATAGAAGTACTGGACCCCTGACACCACCAACTCAGTACACTCTGGACCTGAGGACACTCTGCCAGGGAGAAGGACAGCTGTGCTGCTGAAAGGACTGACACTCTGCTGGATTTGCTGGACACTTGCTCAACTGTGCCTGCCCTACTGCCCCTTGCCTGTTGGTAAGAAGGACTGGAACTGAATCTCTATATTCTCTCCCCAGAACCAAGTGACTCCAAGGGCATGCTAGCTTGCCTCCTGTTATGCAGTCTTAGAGACATCAAAGACTTCCTTCAGCTCTTCTTCAGCTGTTGACTCTGCCAACTTTGAATCCTGCACTGCAAAGAGGTGCCAATTCAGTCCTCGGCTTTCAAAGGGGTTTCGCAGCTGTTTTCTTCTAAAACCCAGACATTGCCTGCTTTGCGCCAGTCGGAACCGATGCATTCTCCATCTACGTCAACGCAGTGCCGCTTCGAGAACATCCCTGTGTGGCTCGATGATGCAGGACCCAACTGCGAGGTGTGACCATCACACAGCGCCTTCACCACAAAGGGGTTTGACGATGACGCGTGTCCCGACTACGTGACTTGGAGCCGATGCACCTTGCTCTCACTATCAATGCATCCTCCAGAAAGGTACTGTTTTCATCGGGGCTTGCGTGGCTTCTGTGTCTGACCAACGCTCCATCATGATCAGCTTGACTTTTCAGTGTTGACCCGGTCCAGTGTGACCAGATAGCCCCGGTTGGCACCTTTTGATTCTAAGCACTATAATTCAAGATATTCTTTCAAACTTTATAACTCCAGTTCTACTTATTGGATTTATGTTGTTTTGGTCTTGTTTTGTTCAATAAATCAAGCTCTGCTCTAACCAGGTGTGGATTATTCTTGTTTGGTGTTATCACTGTTTTACTACAATAAGTGTTTCACAAATAGTTTACACATTACCTCTTAAATTAAGCCTGACTGCTCTGTGCCAAGCTACCAGAGGGTGAGCACAGGTTAATTTAAGGTGTGCATCTGATTTACCCTGACTAGAGTGGTGATCCCTACTTGCACCGGGTGCATTCTGCTTCCAATAAGAGACCCCATTTCTAACATTGGTGGGATAGGACTTGTGTTTGTGCAGTGCCTTACAGTAATTTGGTGTACACTATCATCCACACATAAAACCAATGCAAATCAATTGTCTCTGATCCTTCTTGGCATTTTTACCCTACTCTCTCTGATTGGCATTGTTTACATTTTTTAAATCTCCCTGATTGTCATTTTTGCTTTTTTCTAAAATCATGTCTCTCACTGGAGTTCCTGCATCTGCACCTGCAACCATGGAGTGTGAGCTAGCCCTGTTGGAGAGCTAAATAGCAACCCAGCTCAAAACCTTCTGCAGAGGGTTTGGGGTTTCTATGAAGGGCTTCACGTGGAGGTGCAAAAGGCGCTGAGGGCCTGGTTGGAAGCCCAGGATGCTGCTGTAACCCCAAAGTGGGAGAATGTGATGCTAGAGGAGGACGACATGGAACTGAATTCACTGGAGATCTAGATCTGCCCTTGGGGCAGGGAGCCAATGGAGTGGAGATTCCCCTATGCAGGGAGCAGAGTATCCTCTAAAAGCTTGCCCCCAGAGTAGCTGGAGGACAGGAGGGCGGAGAGAAAGTTCAGATTGGAGCTGGCCAAGCCCAATTTGAGGAAAAGCAAAAGAGATTGGCCATGGAAGAGGAGAA
>NC_140589.1:1083571661-1083761921 GCF_964204655.1 Triturus cristatus | reverse complement strand
TCTATTGCACAAGAGCCCCTGTTCAGTCTTTGTTGTGCAGCTCTTTGCCAGTACCTTGTGGATTGTAAGCTCACTGACCCCGGGTATCTTTCGAAGAAGACGGACTGCTCAGTTAGCACCAAGGTCCATAACAAGGTATCTAGGGGAAATCACCACAAGGGTGGGCAAGACCTCACAAGAAGAAAGAGGGGAGGGGCAAAAATAAAAACAAGGAGTTCTCTAAAGCGAAACAAACTAGTTCTGTGGGTCAGGGCTTGTATCCCCCTAATGAAAAGAAGAAGTGGTTCCCTGACACTAAGTCTGCAGGGAAGGGACCCCTGAAGTGCTTTGAGTGTCAGCAGGAAGGGCACTTCAAGGAGGATCCCAGGTGTCCCAAACGGGCACAGCCCCCTACCGGTGGGCAATCACTGGGGTTGGCTAGTATAGCGCTTGGGGAGGAAATGGTCCAAGATAGTCTGGGGGAAGTTGCAGAGTTGACCCTAGTGTTCAATGTTGATGGAGAGATGCTACAGAGTACCCAAATGCCTGACAATACAAGTACAGGCAGTGGGGCTCCATCATTGGGAGTAGGCTCTGGGAAACACAGGAGCCAGCATGACTATCATCAGGTGTCAGCTGGTACCTTCAAAGCAGGTTGTCCCCTAATGTGTTCCACCAGGTAGTTGCAGCTGACAAACATGAGAGCCACTACCCAGTGGCTCTGGTTCCCTTTGAATGGGGGGCGGGCACAGGTCTGCTTAAAATAGCTTTGAGTTTGTCCATACCCGTGGATTGTCTGCTGCTGGGTAATGGCCTGGAGCATCCCGCCTGGAAGGAGATGGAGCTCAGGGCCCACTTGGAGATGGTGGGGTTGCCTGAGGGTGGACAAGAGGACCTGGAGCCTGGAGAGTGGCCCAGGCATCTGCCAAAAAGAGAAAGGGCAAGGAGAGCGGGAAACCCACTCCTGAAATTCCCATGGTCCAGGAATAGGCTGAACCTGAGGGGGAAACCCCTGTACCTAAGTGGAGGAAGTGGACAAACTGGGGAACGTACCTGAGCTGACCAATTGGCAGAAGGAAGAGGTTCCCATCAGAGAGGAGTTCTGCAAGGTGCAGAAAAACTGCCCTTCTCTTGAGGGTCTATGGCAGCAGGCTGAGACCCAGCCAGCTGGTGGTACCTCTGGCAAGCACCAGATATACTGGGAGAATGGTCTACAGTATAGTAAGCCCAAGGTTCGTGAGACTAGACCAACACATGGGTTGATGGTCCACCAGTGCTACTGGACCTTTCTACTGGGTCTGGTTCATGATGTGCCACTAGCAGGTCATTTGGGGCAAGACAAGACCGTTGACAGGCTTGTTACCCACTTTTATTTTCCTCAAATGAGGAGGACCTCAGATGCGTATGGAAGGTTCTGTACTACCTTCCAGGCAAATGGCAAGACATGGGGGAAGTGCAAGGCTCCCATGCACCTTTTCCTGTTGTTAGCACCCCCTTTGAGAGGGTGGGCATTGACATCATTGGGCCTCTGGATCCCAAGACAACCATGGGCAACAGATTCATTCTGGTCTTGGTGGACCATGCCACCCGGTACCAGGAAGCTATTCCCCTGAGAACGGTGACTGCGCCCATCGTGGCCAGGGCAATAATGGGGATTTTTACCCATGTGAGTTTTCCCAAGGAGGGGGTATCTGACCAGGGTACCAACTTCAAATTTTACTACATGAATGCCATGTGGAAGGAGTGTGTGGTAACATACAAGTTCACCACTCCATACCACCCCAGACCAATGGGTCATTGAGAGGTTCAACTGAACCCTGATTGGCATGATTACGGGTCTGTCAGACACCATGAGGCGTAAGTGGGGCATCATCCTGCCATGCCTTTTCGTTACATTGAGGGAGGTACTGCAGAAGGGGGTTGGTTTTAGCCCCTTTGAACTTCTGTATGGGCACCCTGTGAGAGGGCCTCTCAGTTTGGTACAGGAGGGCTGGGTACAAGCTCCTGGGAGAGACCCGCAGGACGTGATCAGCTACATGCTGGCTTTCGCAACCAAACATCCCGCTTCCAGATGTTCGCCCAGGAGAATCTGGAAGCTAGCCAGGAGGACATGAAACACTGGTACGACCAGAACGCCACTTTGGTGGAGTTTTATCCTGGCCTAAAAGTGTGGGTGATGTAGCCTGTGGGGCACTGTGCTCTGTAAGACCACTGCTACCTACCTATGAGGTAAAGGAGCGCAAGAGTGATGTCACCTATGTGGTGGACTTTAAAACTTGTAGGAACCCTTTGAGGATCCTGCATGTTAATCGCCTCAAGCCCTACTTTGAGAGGTCTGAGATTACCATGCTCATGGTAACGGATGATGGGGTGGAAGAGGAGTGTGAACCACTCCATGACCTCCTATCTTCCAAAAAGCAGGATGGGTCAGTGGATGGTGACAGCCTCTCCCCTACGCTGACCCTAGATCAACAGAGGGACTGCCACCAGATGTTGGGGCAGTTTGCCTCTCTCTTCTCACTTACCCCAGAGCTCATTACATGGTGCACCCATAATATTGACACTGGGGACAGCCCTCCTGTGAAAAATAGAATGTACAGGTTGTCTGATAAAGTGAGGGCTAACATTAAGGAGGAGGAATCCAAAATGTTAGCATTTGGGGTTATCGAGCCCTCAAACAGTCCTTGGTCCATCCCAGTGGTGCTGGTCCCCAAGGCTGCCTCTCCAGGTTTCATACCTGAACTTCAGTTCTGTGTAGACTACTGTGGGCTCAATAAAGTCACTAGGACTGGCCCAGACACCATCCCAGCTGATGAGCTCATAGATCGGCTGGGAGCTGCCACGTTCCTCAGCACATTTGACCTAACATCTAACATCTCGGTCAAGGCAGATTGCCTTGACCGAGGGTGGAAACAGAGAGGTCTGCGTTCTCCACACCAGAAGGGCACTTCCGGTTCCGTGTCATGCCCTTCAGCTCCTGCCACTTTCCAGAGGTTGGCCATCCAAGTCCTGGCTGGGTTGGAGAACTTCAGTGCTGCCTACATAGATGACATTGGGATCTTCAGCTTCAGCGGAGAGGACTGACTGCCTGTGTCACCTAAGGGAAGTACTTCAGGCTCTGCAGAGATCAGACCTGACTACCAAGGACAGACGTGCCAGATAGGGCAGTGATCTGTGGTCTACTTGGGTCACCAAGTAGGAGGTGGCAAGGTGCAGTCCCTCCGGGCCAAGATTGAGAAAATTCTGGCTTGGGAACACCCTAGGACCCAGACAGAGGTGAGAGCCTTTTTAGACCTCACTGGTTATTACAGGAGATTCATCAAGGGACATGGTACCATTGTTGCCCCTTGACAGAGCTGACTTCCAGGAAGCAGCCACATCAGGTGTTTCGAAAGGAGTCATGCCAGAAAGCCTTTGACACCCTGAAGGAGGCGATGTGCACGGTACCTGTGATCAAGGCCCCTGGCTTTTCCCAGGAATTTATTATCCAAATAGACTCCTCAGAGCATGGTGTAGGGGCCGTGTTCTTACAAGTAAATGAAGGGGGCCTGGATCAACCTGTAGCCTGCATCAGCAGGAACCTACTTCCCAGGGATCAGAGGTGGAGAGCGATAGAAAAGTAAGCCTTTGCTGTGGTCTGGGTGCTAAAGAAGCTAAGGCCGTACCTGTTTGGCACTCACTTCCGGGTTCAGACATACCACAGGACCCAGAGATGGTTAATGCAGATGAGAGATGAGAATCCCAAACTGTTAATCTCTATCTTCCTACAGGGAATGGGCTTTATGGTGGAACACCACCCTGGAACAGGCCTTGTCAATGCTGATGGTCTCTCTTGGCTCTTCCGTATTAGTGAAGAGAGAGCTCCCAAGGGATTGGGTAGCTCTCCCGACTTTCAGCTGGGGGACACACGTGTTAGCCTTGACATCCTTGGCGTGGTTTCACCTGACTTTTCTGCTTTCTGACCTCCTGTTTTGCTGACTTCATTTTTGCTGACTTCATTTTTGCTCACAAGGGTCCCTTGCTTGCTGTGCCACTGGATTCACTCTAGCATGGCTGTTGAGGGGTATTACCATGAAACCGGTCCCAGGATGCTTGCTTCTGGTCCCAGGGGGACCTGGCCTGGCAGTTCGGGCTGGGCTGTTCCCATGGGGAGCAGCATCAAGACTGATTTGCATATGGCTGGGTGTGAACTGAAATGGAGTGAGATGCAAAAAAACAATGGATTCAACCCATATCTGTGACTGGGGGTGAATGTTTGATTGGTTCAGTATTCCGTCCATCATCTGTTCTTTTTGCATTTGTCACCCTAAGTGGGAAGGGTATGCCCAGACGTGGCTAACTGTGCTCGCTACGCCACCAGACTCAAGCAGAAGAATGCCCACTAGATGAGAGCAAATGCCATTCTGGATAGCACAGAAAATAGCCTAGCTTGACGCAGTAGTTCCACATACGGGCCTGCAAGAAAAAAACAGAATACTGACTATTTGCTTGCCAATGGGAATAGCTCCCCCAATAGAGGATTGTACCACTTGGGGTAGAGTTTTCACTGCAGTTTACACCAGAACTCATGGTATCCCTTCAATAGCAGTCATACTAGAAGTATTAAAACAAATACAGAACGAGAACAGGGCAGAACCTGCCCTGGACTTGGGGATTTAATTTATAGGCAATTTTGCCCAGGTATGAACAATTATATTGGCGAACGTAAAAGGGGAAGCAGCTGCGGTGGCTATACGCCAACGCTTGAGGGAATGCACTCCTGCACAACAAGAGCGAGAATTACCTAAGATTATTGAAGAGACCTATGCTTTACTAAGTAGACATAACTTGGGAGATAGACCTGTGAAATCTCAATTAAATAGTAATAATGAAAAAGACAACTCAAAGCAAGCACTGAGTCTTCTAAAAAGAAATGGGACCACAAACATTCAAAAAATAATAAGCAGAATGCATCACAATCACGGGGTGGGTCTCCTCAACTGGAACGCTCTGATAGAAAGTATAATCTTAGGAACTGTGATAATATTAAAAAACCTGACAGGTATCAGCATACTGATACACGTTCCTCTTGTTCCTTTCAGGATTCAACCAAAAATTCCGAGAGGTAAGGACGGTCAGAACGCAGATCAGAAGAACGAGCAAAACCAAGAGACACACATCGCAACTCAGACTACTTTATCAAACAAGAAGATAAACACAAAAGCAAACCTCAATTTAAAAAGAAGGTAGCTGGCCTTAAAAATAAGAAATACCAAGGCAACTGAGGAATCAACTACTGAACGGGAAATGGTCTCTGATTATGCTAGGCAGCGCAGCAGAAGTAACAATAGCTCACCAGAACCTGATGGAATTTCTGGTGACAGCAGAGTTGAATGAGCATATCATGGTTGAAACACCTGATACTAGGGTAAGTATCCCACATCAGTTATACAAAATAAAGCTCCAATTGGAGGGGAACATATCCAGAAAAGTGAAAGGTCGCTTTTGGGAGAACCTGACTTGGGTACAATATCCTTTTAAATGAGAAATTGGACGTCTGCGTTCATCATAGAGTGCCCAAAGGGGGAAGAGGTCATTTTACCAGCATTCTCCGACCTCATTCCATAATCACTAAAATACACATACGCGCATGAGTGGGCAGTAGCACTAGCTCCTGCATTATACCACAATCATGCAGGTTGGGATGCTGAGTCACCTCTCCATGAAATCCCAGTTAAAACTACTACTACGCCACAGAGGCAGTACCCTATGAAACATGCTGCAAAGAAACAAGTGAGGGAAATCTTAGATCAACTTGAAACCCAAGGTGTTATTTAGATTTGCACCTCTCCTAGGAATAAGCCTTTGTTTCCCGTAATGAAACCCGACAATTCATACTGTCTAGTTTTAGACTACAGGCATTTGAACACATGCACAAAAACATTGTGTGGAAGCAATACAAAACAACATTGGATATCTCAAATGGATTTTTCTGCCAAAATATAGCACCTGAAAGAAGAACTTTGACAGCAACTTCAGCGAATGGCTCTCAGCGTCAATTCTGTAGACGGCCGGGGGCGTGGTCTCGCCAGCGGCAAGACGTATACGCGCTGAGAAAGCTCTGCCGGCCGAGCCATTCTATTCCGCAGCATCCGTCATCTGTGGGAGATAATTCGCCATGGAAAAGAACTCCCCATTACCCTGAGCCATCTCTGGGGCGCCTGAAGGCTGAAAAGAACCAACGCCGGGAACGCTTTCCACGCGGAGGCCAGACTGTCTGCCTGTCCCGCGCTGACCCTAGGGCCTACTCGGGCCTATCCTGCCTACTGAGATCCCTATGATTGTGCCTGGGGTGGTCGGTTGCCCGGTAGGAGATCCATTTTGGACCTGCCCGATGATCCGTTGCAGTTGCCTGGCTCTGTGGCAGAGATACTTTGCCCCCGCGACCCTGGCCTACTGCTGGCAGAGTGGAGTGGCTGGGGGCTGCCGCAGACCTGATGCTCGGCGGAGTCACTGGGCTCGCCTACCTGACCTGCCACTGGACCCGTCGCGGAGGCCGCCTGATTGCGGTGGCTGAGGTGCCAGGCTCTTCAGCACCTTCCATCCCCCAAGTAAGACTGCTTTGGGTGCGGGGAGCCGCTCTGTGGCCTAATTGGCGGCTCCCCAGGACTGAATCAATGGGGGCTTGGGTGCTGCTTCCTCAATTGGCATCCTGGGACCAGGGGTGGTGCACTAGAGCTCTCGGCTCCCCTCCGGGCGTGTCTTGTGCGGGGCGGCGCTGCGGCATTCTCTGGGATCTCCACCGCCCAACATCTTGGTTTGCTGGTGCTGTGGAGGCCTGTATCTGCGAGCTTTCCTCTTCCTCCGCCCTGCACCTAAATCTGCTCCATTGCCGGGAGGAGTTCCTGTGGCGTGCCTCGGACCGCGGCTACGGGTCTGCGCCGTGAGCACCGACTGCGGCTGGTGGGACACCGGTGCCGAGTCAGCCCTGATGGCGTGGCATGTGGTGCCCCCACTCAACGCCTGCTGCCCTTTTTGCAGCCAGCCTGCATTCCTGCCAGCGCGATCTTTAACACAGCACCTTCCTCAAGACATGTGGAGGCCCAAGCATAGCCACTCAGAGGTAGTCCTGTTGCACCCTTCTGCAGTGCCACATGCTGGGATGCCTGCCGGGTCCGTGTCCCGGCCTACATTGCACACTGCACCCATAATTTCCATTCTGTGTGCCGCCATGGGCAAGACGAACACCAGACAGCCTAAATTCACCTTCTCTGGACGCGGAGCTGGCAGGGGTGGCAAGCCCCCTCCTGACGTGGGTGAGCAGTCCACCCAGACTGACCCCCCGATGAAGGTGATGACAGCCTAAGAGCTATTCTCCTAGATGTAAAGTCCAGCTTAAAGAACATTGATGTGAAACTTGACCACCTATCCACTCGCCTCGACCAAGTGAAACAAAGGGTAGATTCTCACGACGCACGCCTTAACCAGCTTGAGGCGAGAGTTTCAGATGCTGAGGATGCCGTAGCTTCCGGCGAGCAGAAGCTTCTAAAAATTGACAAAATCGGGGGTGTGGCCAAGATGGCGGTACGAGCGGACGCGTAGAGTCGGGGCTCCCGCAGTCGGCCTGTAGCAGCACCGGCCTTTTGGCCGTCATAGCACCAGCCGACCCTCGCTGTGGGGCCGGGTGAGATCCAGTATCGCAGAGCTGCTGATTTGGAGCACCGGAGGTGAGCGGGTGCGCTCAGTGTCAGCAGCGCCGGTGGTGGAGCGCGGTGAGGCCTGCGGTAGAAGGGCGCGCGCCGCGCGGCCTACGCGCCATACGGCATGCCTGGTTGCCGGCCGGCATGCCTGGTTACCGGCCGGGGCGGCGTTCGCCCGCCGAGTTGGTGGCCTCGCTGGAGTGGTTTGGCAGCGGCAAAGCAGAGGCGCCGCACCAGGCGGATGAAAGACGGGCCCGGTATGACCAAGATGACCGGGAGCCAGTCTGCCAGCGGCGGAGCGGACTCTGCTGGGGCCTGATATAGCAGAACTGGCCCGGCGTTGGATGGCCCCGCGGGAGGCGCGGCTGCCTGGGGAGCGTGCTGAGGCTGGAGAGCGGTGGATGGCTGTTCTGTGGGCCCGGTAAGCAGAGTGGCTGGTGCACGGGCCCCCTGGATTCGGCAGACCTGCGGCGGCGGTTGCCCGACGGGACGGGGGGGCCCCCCTGGGTCATTGGCGGGAAGAGGAGTCCCCACAGAGGCTGCCAGCAGGGAGGACTGAGGCGGCTCCCGAGTGGGCCGCCATCTTAGAGATCGAGAGGGAAATGGTGGCCTGAAATCTTCCTGCGGACTGGCTATTGTACCTGTAGGTCGAGCCCGCAGTTACTGCAGCGCTGATGTGTATCTCCGGGAGCCTTCAGCACTGCTTGGAGGGGGTCATTCAGGAGTGAACGGCGGAGAGGACTGGTCCCGGGCGTCCTTGGCTTGCAGGATCCCCGGCTCCCTCGGCGACGGTGGAGGACTGAGGGACACTGGTGTGTGCCGGCTTTGCCGCTCCAGCGAGCTGCTGCGATGCTACCACTGGCGCGCTACCCGCGCCGCGGGTGGGGGGCTTGGTGTGGAGACTGGTCTGAGAACAGAGGAAGTGTGTGCCCACCTGAACGGTGGAACCCTCCGGCCGCTTGCCGGGGGGGGTGCCCAGCACATAATCTGGGGCGACCCCTGGGGGCTTGAGCCACGAAGGTACTGAGTGGGGTGCACACACCCTATGGAATAACACAAAGAATAGCCGCCGCCCTGCTTGTCGTGTGCGTACCTCCCGGTGTGGACTTGAGGCTGTGATCCACCGGGGACAAGTGGCTCCCGGATACGGGGCGGAAGCGGGCGGCACCCTTTGACAGCAGCTGGTGAACCTGTGAGGGAGTTGAGGAGACTGTCCGTGCACCGCAATTGGGAGGAATTGGCGGAGTACAGGGGTGCGCGGAGAGGCCTGCCACCGGTGATGTGAGCCTGGTGCTTCTGCGGCTACTGGCCAAGGAGACACAGCCAGACGTCGCGCCTGCCTGGGACCGGGGACGGCGCAGCGAGGAGGGAGATCCTGACGCCTGGGAGCCCTCTCGGCTTGGAGTGCGGCACGCTATGGTCCCTCCTAAAGGGTTTAAAGACAAAACTTTGAAAGACCGGTTTGCGAAGGTGCAGGCGAATCAGTGCTCAGACGATATGGCGACTGGCGGGGCTCGCCCAGCTGCAGAGAAGGGTGAGGGTACAGAACCAATCACCAAGGCCTTCCTGGAGTCCATGTTCACTGCTTTGAGGGCTGATATTCATACGCTGAAACAGGAGTTCACGGCGGAACTCAGAGAGGTTCGCCGAGATGTGGACAGCTTGGGAGAGAGGGTGGCGGACCTGGAGGGCAAAAGCAACGTCCGGGATACGGAGCTGGCGGCACTGCAACAGGAGGTCCTCAGGATCCACAATCAGCAGGTAGACCTACAAACACATGTGGAAGACTTGGAGAACCGGTCCCGGTGCCACAATATTCGGATCCGTGGAGTGAAAATGGATGATGACTCAAAGGACGTCTTCCGATATGCCAGAGAGCTCTTTAATCATATTCTGGGCAGGCCACTTGAGACGGAGCTGCGGATTGACTGTGCCCACAGGGTGGGACCCCCGCGTGTGCCACCCTCTCCCCCCCGGACATACTGGTGTGTGTCCAAGACTATCGCACCAAAGAGGATATAATGAGAATGGCCCGCCAGATGCATCCGGTGTCGTTTCCCGACCAACGGCCGGTTTTGTTCCAGGACCTCTCTGCCCTCACCCTTCACAAACATAAGACTTTTAAGCCCATTACCGCGCATCTTCAGCAACGTAAGATTCCATACAGTTGGGGCCACCCTTTTCGCTTGGTGTTTCGGATTGACAATACGCTTTACCAATTACGCTCCCTGGCCGAGGCTGGCTGATTGCTGGGAGTGGAATTACCAGCGACTGATAGCGACGATGACAATCACCCACCGGAGGTCAATGATTCAAAGCCCCGATGGCGTCAGCAGGGCCATCGACGGCGGCCTAGGAAACCCCCAATAGCGGACATACTCAAAGGCCAGCAGGCGGCTCTCGAGTCTGTGTCTGCGGATCTGTCTGGCTCTCAGCATGGCTGACCCCGGCAGCAGCGAGGGTCTGGCTAAGTGACTGTCACGTGCACGGGTCGCTGGTGGGAGGGGGGTGTCTCACCGTGAGCCACTTTCTCCATGCTACCAACCTTCTGTTCACCGCGAGGTGGGGGACAATGGGAACTGCTATACCCTTTTTCTTGGTTGGGTTTATTGTTTCTGTCTGTGGGGACTTGGTTGTGGGGGCATTCGGGGTTCCATGTCCACCTTAGGGGGGGCCACAGGGGCTTCCACAGCTGACAATAAGCACGCGACCCTCACCTCCCTCACTTCTCCTAGGAGAGCTTATGGGCCCCGCTTGGGCTGCCTGGTTCCGTGAGACACCATGAATGCCGGCTTCCACACTTAAAATACTAACTCTCAATGTGCGGGGTCTCAATAACCCCATTAAACGCAGGGCGGTTTTATTGTGTCTGGAAAACTCCCAGGCCGATCTATGCCTGTTACAGGAAACGCATCAACTAGCTAGGGATTGTTACCGGCACCGGTCACGGAAATTCCCGACACAATTCTTTTCCTCCGGCCCGACTAAGTCTGCTGGGGTGGCGATATTAGTAGCGCAGCGATTTAAGGGGGATGTTCTGCAGAAGGCGGCAGAATTAAGGGGTCGGCTGCTAGTCTATAGGTTTGCCTTGGGCACCGCGACCTTCACCTTGGGCTCCATCTACGCCCCCAATGAGGGCCAGGAACAGTTCCTCCACTCGGCTTTGACTGACATCATGGCAACGGCTGACCGCCACATTATTATTGAGGGGGAATTGAATTTGGTTTTTGATAACACACTGGACAGATCTTGTCAGCGGACCCACCAAGCCAGAGCGCTCTCGTCACTGGGGATGGAACAACTGCGAGACCTAGGGCTTTGCGATTTATGGTGCGGTTTCCATCCGCAGAGCCGGGAGTACTCTTATTACTCTCACGCTCATAAGACCTATGCCCGATTAGATTATTTTCTGGGATCTGCGGCAGCCCGAGCGATAGCGACAGGGGTGGAGATATGGGTCGCCTCACTCTCAGATCATGCGCCAGTGACTGCTACTTTCACCTTTCCACCTTTGTCACGGCCTGCTAGGGTGTGGCGCCTTAGAGATACTCTCCTTCACCGAGAGGACGTGGCCTCGCATATACAAAGCACTATTTCTGACTTTCTGTCACACAATGCCAACTCGGACACCACATTGGCAACACAGTGGGCGGCGCTGAAGGCGGTCCTCCGGGGGGAATTTATTGCTATATCGGCGGCAGATAATGTAGAGCGACGTCGTAAACGGGATGACCTCACGCAACAGACAAGGGAACTAGAACAGATCCATCAAAGAACGGGTGCCCCCCGAGTGTGGCGCCAGCTAAAAGCGGCGCGTCAGCAACTCGCAGCCCTGGATCAGGACAGGGCGGAGTTTCAGCCCTAGGGTTGAAGCATGCTTACTACACGGGGGGAGATAGGTGTGGGTGCCTTCTTGCTCATAAGTTACACGAAGTTCGCCAATCACAGGGGGTGCGCGAGGTCTGCAGAGGTGACGGCACACGCGTTTTGGAGGATGGGGACATCGCTGAAACGTTCCGCGATTTTTATGCCGCACTTTACACGGCCTCCCCGTTGGTGGAGGCGGAGGGAGTCGACTTCCTGGATTCGGTTCAACTCCCGGCTCTGACTCAGGCTCAGGCTTACGGGCTGGATCAGGACATACGAATTGAGGAGGTAATCGCGGCCATTTCCCGGGTAAAGCCTGCTAAGGCGCCCGGCCCGGATGGCTTCCCCACCATCTTTTATAAAAAAAATTGTACCCGCCTCGCTCCTCTCCTCACCCAACTTTTCAACTCCTTTTCCGAGCCGGGGGCGATACCTCCGGATTTCTTAGAGGCCTCAATAGCAGTTCTCCCCAAACCAGGGAAGGACAGGACTCAATGCGATGCGTACTGCCCCATTTCCCTCTTGAACGTAGATCTTAAACTCTATACAGGGATCTTGGCCACCCGTCTTGCACCCCACATGCCCGGCCTTATTGATCCGGACCAAGCGGGATTTATCCCGGAGCGCCAAACATCGGACAACATGAAACACGCTCTACATCTGATTGAGAAGGCTTCTCGCACGGAGGGCGAGTATATGTTGCTCGCAATCGATGCGGAGAAAGCATTCGACCGTGTTCATTGGCCGTATCTGGAGCGGGTTTTGCAACGGATGGGCCTGGGGGAGAAATTCCGCACCCGCATCTTTAATTGTTATAAGTTCCCGTCTGCTTCTGTCCGGGTGAACGGCTATACGTCCACTAGATTCCCGATAGAGAGAGGCACCAGACAGGGGTGCCCTCTGTCGCCCCTCCTTTTCGCCGCCTACATGGAGCCACTGGCTCAACGGATTAGGCAGCATTCAGCGATCTCCGGGATCCGGTTCGGGGGCTATGTCCACACCATCAGTCTGTATGCGGACGATGTGTTGCTCTCACTAGCCAGCCCGCGCACGGCGTTGCCGGCGTGCCTCGCGGTTCTGGACACTTTTGCGTAGGCTGCGGGGTTTAAGGTTAATACCGACAAATCTTTGGCTCTTGATCTCTCCCTGCACCGATCCACTCGGGAATATCTACAGGGTCTGCTACCTATTCAGTGGGCTCAGGAAACTATTCCCTATTTGGGGATTCAGTTGGCGTCCACTCTTCTGCAAGTTGTTGCCATCAATTATGCCTCCCTGCGCCGGAAGTTCCACTGGGAACTCGGCCGCTGGAAACATAGTCCCCTTTTGTGGCTAGGCAGAATTGCAGCGGTCAAGATGACCATTTTGCCTCAAATCCTCTATCTCTTTCGTACTATTTCCCTACATCCGCCCTTGGGCTGGCTGCAGCAGACCCAATCTGAACTCGCCCAGTTCATATGGCGAGGTAGGAAGCCGCACATTAAGCGGGACCTGTCTACTCTGCCCCCGGAGGGAGGTGGCTTGGGAATTCCCGATTTACAGCTTTACTATCAGGCTGCCCAGCTGCGACATTTGTTCGAATGGAGCCATTGGGAATCAGAGAAACATTGGTTGTTTCAAGACCAAGCGATAGCAGCACAACCTTTACAGGAGATCCCGTTTCTCCGCAAGCACCATAGGCCCCTAAACCTGTACGCCTCGTTTATCACCTGTGTTCCTCTCGAAGTTTGGGACCGCACTAACATTAAGTATGATTTCACTACCTTTCCCTCCCTGCTAACTCCTTTGATGGACAATCCAGACTTTGCTCCCAGAATGGACCAGATGGCCTTTGCAGCATGGAAACCGGCGGGATGGCGCTTTCTGTACCATTTATATGGGGCGGATGGCGTCATCCCCTATGAGCACGTTAAACAGGAATACGGGCTGCCGGAATCGGAGAGGCTCCGGTACTTACAGGCTCGGCATTGGGCGCTGGATGAGTGAGTCCGTCCGGAGGCTGATAGGCGTTTTTCCCCTTACGAGCGTTTGGTCTCTCACGCGCACGTCTGACAAACACATACTATCGGATTTATACAAGATGCTCCAGACTAGACTTACATATATTTATAACCCTGGCAGGGTGCGTTGGGAGAAGGCGCTCGGCAGGACACTTAGCAACAAGGAGTGGGAGGATATCTATTATAGAGCCCGGCATTCAGCCTATCACATGGGGCTTACAGAGACCCTCACGAAGGTGGTAACATATTGGTATTACACCCCAGAGCGTCAACACTTAATAGACCACACGAGGGAGGCGCGGTGCTGGAGGGGGTGCGACCAGACAGGCACATTGGTGCACTTGTTGTGGGAGTGTGAGCTTATTCAGACCTATTGGTCGCGGATGCTTGATGAGGTAGATAAACATTTCAATACAGAGGTACCCCGTTTCCCGGTGTACATCTTGCTTGGTCTATCAAACCCATTGACTTACCCGCTTCGAGCACGCAGGGGGCGGCAAATAGCAATAGCACTGGGGTCGGCGATTCAGAACATTCTTTCTCATTGGCGCACCCCTACCGTTCCGACCTTCACGGGATGGTTGCACCGCTTGTGGTATGTGCTTGGGATGGAGAAACTTACACTGACAATGGCGGGTGAGGGTTCCAAGTATAGAGAGTTGTGGCAGCCTTTTCTAGCATTGTTGGCAACTGAATTCCGAGAAGTCACTTGCCCACGCTATCTACGATTACTACGCCTAGCGGACACACCGGGGACGGAGGGGTGAGGGAGTCCTGTTAGGAGGTCTGGAGAGCTATAGGGTGGACATGGAACGGGGGAGGGTTGGGGGGGAATTGGGGAAGGGGGGAGAGTTATTTGTGCTTGTTTTTCCCTTTCCTTGTTAGGGTGTATTAGCCCCTGTTCGACTTAGGGTGGTTGATTTTCGCAGGAGTAGGCCTGTGATCGGACCCACGCTTCCAAGCTGGCTTGTTCAGTTGAGGGCCTTATGTCAGCGGGGTACGGATAGCTCCCGGGCCCGCATGGCCTGGCGTATGCTTTGCCTTATTTGCCCTTTTTGAAAATCCAAGAAAGATCTATATCTCACCATGGAGCGTCCTTCAGAGCCGCTGGATTTTAGCGGGCCATTTTTCTGGGTCAGGGATGCACTGCATCCAGAACGTTTGGCACACCTGTTTAGGCAACACTTGTTACTATGACTCTCTTCCTATCTTTTTCAGACGCGGCCGGCCCGGGAGGGTTGTAGGTGACATGCTGTGTTTAAATTGGACATGTTCGAACTGATGTTGTTTGCTTTGCCTTGCTGATACGCTAAAGCTGTAGCACGCCGGCTCGTTGGGTTGTAGGCGCTGAGCTCTTGTATCACCGCTGATGTTCTTTCTTTCAATAAAACAGATTTAAAACTAAAAATGGACAAAATCCTGGAAGTCATCTGTGCCAAGAACAAGGACTCGGAGGTGCGCTCCCGGAGGAATAACATTCGGGTCGTGGGTCTTCCGGAATCCACTGCAACTGGGAAGATGGAGGACTTTCTTGAATCCCTGCTCAGGGACCTCTTCAACCCGGTATTGTCCACCCACTTAATTGCTTGGCCCTCGGCCCCCCAGGGGCCCCAGCACGGCCAATCTGTTGAAATACCGGGACCAGGACTCCACTCTACGCAAGGCCCGGGAGCTGGGCAAGAGCAAATACCTGGGAAAAACGTGGTCCTTTTACCCTGACTTTACTTTGCTGGTCCAGGCGGCCCTTAGGGACTTCCTTCCCGCTAAGCGTATCCTGCAACAGCTCCACATCTCAAATGCGATGCTCTACCCCTCTAAATTCCATGTCGACTTTGGGTAGAAACCAAAATTCTTTACAGACGCAAAGGCCGCTTTCGCCTTTGCTAACAGCTGCAAAAATCATCACCACGAAACCGCCACGCCGACTCCGAGGAAGGCCACATAAGTGACAATGACTGACTTCTTTCTTGCCTAGCTCGCCCCCTGTGTTGTTATTTAGGAGTCTCATGTTGTATTCCATAAGCTCTCTGTCTGATAGCAAGTTTCATGCCTTTTTACGGTTTATGGGCTCTGCATGATATGGAAATAAGTAGTGGACTGGGGCACAATGTTCTTCAGCATTTGTGGGTCCCCTAGGTAGATTATGCACCCCCGCCTGTCCTGTCCGCACCCCGAATTGCTTCAGGAGTGTCCTGATCCATCCTCTCTTGCACAGTGTACAACTACCCGCCGTCTATGTATCCTTTTGGGACTAACAGTGGACGGCTACATGTTGACTCTTCTGGATTGGGATCCCTGGGTTACTTGATATAGCATCCCCAGCTCATTGGCTATTACGAGATGCACCCAGAGCGCACAAAAAGATTTCCACTAAATCGCCTCCCGCTGAGCTATACCGTGCTCAGCCACCCTGCCTACATGTCTTGGTGGGATCGGCTGTGCCCACGCACCCCGCAGGGATGTTTCCCATTTCTGCACCTATTCTTCCAAGTTTGGGTCCCCACGGGGAGGGGAGGTAGGGAAGGTCTAGATGCTCAACCTAATTGGGGGGTTGAGTGGGTGGTGGGTGGGTTGGGGTTTTGTTTCGCAGGGCTCCGTACCGGGTGCCTTCTGCAAAAGGCTTGCACCGTTCTCTGTTCTGTTTGAAGTTTGGCATGTTAATGTGGTATGTACTCTGCAATGTACTGTACACTGCTGCACTTACTCTCGTCACTGGATCCATGGACCGTTGGCATTATGCCGTTCACCCCCTTCCAACTGTTACATGACTGACACTACGGGGCATATCATCAACAACCGGTGATAATTATCGCTAAGCACACTTAGCACTAGGATCATTATCGCCGGCTATCGCTTGTTTTTATCACGGAGATAGCGCGCTATCAGCGTCGCTTATCTCCAGAGCAATAAAAATACCCAAATTAGCTGCCAAATGTGCAATTATCGCTGGGATACCAGCGATAATCGCACAACGGTTGGCGCTACGTTGTTGATAGGGTACGGCATACTTAACCATGAAATCTACCTTCCATTGGATATCATGGCTAAGTCAAACTAAAAGCAGGCGTAAGGAAAGTAGCGATAACCACGGTTAGTGCTACTTTTCTTATCGCTATGCTTGTTAGCGTGCCGATTGATAATTGGAGAAATGTCAGTTAGCGACATTTCTCCAGTTATTTTTGGAAGGAACGCCCACTTTGCATCTCATTAGCGATGCAAAGCTGGGCGTTGTTGTAATGGGCGCTAAGTCAGCAAAACACGCGATAGCGTGTCTTTGCTGATAACGCGATGAAATTATCGCTGCTTTTCGCGCGAAAACGGACGCAAAAGCGGCGATAATTTCATAGCGCCGCCTTGATGATATGCCCCTACATTTTGGACTTGGAACATTAGGGGTCTGAATGACTACCATAAGGCATGCGCAGCTCCTCAGGCATCAGGTTGACATTTGCTTCCTTCAGGAAACGCCCCTCCTCCCTGCTACCTCCTCCAGGCTGCTATCTCGTCATTGGGGTGACTCTTACTCCTCCTTATATTCCAACTACTCACGCGGCATCTCCATCCTTTTCAGAAGGGGCCTCCCTTGGCACAACACTCACTCTCTCATTGACCCGGAGGGGGGTTACGTGATCCTTGCTGGCATACTCTATAATCAACCGCTGATACTAGCTGCACTTTATGGCCCTAATTCAGATGACTCTGACTTCCTTACACGTGTCTGGCAACTCATATCTGCCCTATGGACATATCCTCTCATTTGGGGGGGGGGGATTTCAACATAGCTCCCTCGCAGGCGGTAGACCACTCTGGAGACCGTACACAACACATGCAAGCCACCGCTCTTCTTCATTCCATTATGGCTGATGACTCCTTGCTGGACGCCTGGTGACATGCGCACCCTGGTAGGCGTGAGGGGACTTGCATTGCGGGCTCGTGGGGTTCCTGGTCCCGTCTCGACCTCTGGATCATGACCCGTGATATTGCTTCCTGGACTACCTACGTGCAACATGAGGCTCGCACCCTATCCGACCATGCCCCTGTACGCCTATGCCTGCGACTCCCGCTCACACTTCACCGCGTGTTCACGTAGCACCTCCTTCCTAATGCCCTCCACAACGCTGCCTTTCATGAGGAAATACACGGCGCTATCATTGCTTATTTCAAGCACAACGTAGGCTCTGTTGAATCACCCTCAATACTCTGGGAGGCCTTTAAGGTTGCAATCAGGGGGGAATGCATTGCTCAGCAATCTGGGGTGCTGAAGTCCATCAGGGGTACTCTTGAACATCTGGAGAAAGACATTAGGGCCTTGGACCTCAAACAATCTCAAGACCCCAGCACTGCCACACACGCAAAAGGAGCGTATGGCAAAAACTCCCCCTATCGCTGGCTGGGCGCATCGTCATCGCTAAAATGGTGGTGCTCCCAAACGTTCTGTACCTCTTTTTAAACATTCCCATTCCTCTCACTTCGCAATTTTTTCAAAAACTGCACTAAAACATCATCAAATTGATTTTGGCTGGTCGTCCCGTCATCCCAGAATCGCCTACGGCATTTTAATGCTTCCCTTGGCTCGGGCAGTATGGGGGCCCCTGATTTTAGGCTTTACGCGCTGTGCGCTCAAGCAAGTTTTCTCCACTTCTTGATTCACCCCACGCCTTTCCAGCCTCATGTGGCAGTCGAGGCGGACCTCGCCTCCCCTTGGCCACTGCAAACTGTACTATTTTTGCCACACAAAGTTCCCCGCAAGAGGTTGACATGGTTGAATGTTTGCGCTGGGATGGATTGCGCAAATACACCGGCGCCGGCATCCTCTATTCCCAATCCATCTTTCCCACCACTGCAAACAGCGAGTATGGCCCATCATGTGGCGGACATGGGCATCTGTACCAATGCCAACATTTATCCTGTCAATAACTTCTTCACACTTTCAGAAAATGCTGCTCCACTTGACAAGCTTCTCTACTATCAGATTAGGGCAAGATGCAGAAGTGATAACTCTGCTTTTCCTTTTGCCCCCCCAACCCAATGCCACGCTCGACTTTGTTCATTGCTCTAACCCTCAACGGAAACTGGTCACAAAACTCTATGCTATTACACTGGCTGCCTCCCTCACCAACACAGAACGCGCCAGCAACACATGGGGTGCAGACTTAGGAAGCGACCTCTCCCCCGAACGCCGGCAATACTGTTGCAATCCAACTAAACGCCTTTACCCAAACCACCGCCTGCCGCTTATTCATTTTAAGTACCTGCACAGACTCTACTGTACCCCTACATCACTGCACAAGATGAGCTTGATGAACTCCGACAGATGTATGCGCTGCTCGGCCCTCTGCGCAGATTTCGTGCACCTGGCCTGGCTGTGCCCCGGGGTCTCCACGTTCTGGGTGGAGGTATGTACTGCCATTAGTGAAATTACACTTGAGTGCGTCGCCCCTGATCCTCTGCTGTGCCTCTTGGGGTATTTTAAGCATGTGTCATATGCTAATTGCAAGTTGACTGCGATGTTTCTGGTGCTTGCCAAACGCTGGGTGGCCATTCACTGGGGCTGCAAGCTGGCACCCCAAGTCAAATGTTGGGTGGATGATGCTGCCCACTGTCAGACGCTCCTTGGTGAATTCTGGGATTTGATGCCTGCGGCTAGTAGACCTCCTGACATATGGGGGGCCCACTCACTTCCAACCTCCAACGGAAAGCCACCCCTGACAAAATTACAACTGACTTCCTCCCCACTGACACTCCGTTCACCCGCATTGGCTCCATGGACTCAGATCACGACTTAGACCTGACTTCTTGGTCACCCTCCATAATGCAACCACTGTAGCTCCGATCAGTATGTATTATGTCACGTTAACATCTAATCACCAATTGCAATGTAATGTCGACTTTATTTGTAAGTGCAACTACATCTGTGGCCACTGATGAAGTGATAATATGTAACATGCCTTATTGAATTTTTTCTTTTCAATAAAGGTTTTGAAAGTCAAAAAAAAAGAAGAAATTTCTGTAGACTGCCCCAGGAGTATAAGAATAGCCCCGCGTTGTTCTTAGCAAGAGTGACAGAGTTACTTCAAAACTGTGATGAGGAGGCATTGTCTTATGTAGATGACATTTATCTGACAGACGATGAATTATTGGATCACTTGCACATGGTGAACAATATAATCTTGGGGTTCACCACTGAGGGCTACAAATGTAACTTCAAAAAATCTAAAATTGCCCATCTCAATGTCCTATTTTTAGGATATGAACTTTCAAGTGAAGGAAAAAGCTTAGCAGCCAATTTTTTTGAAAAATGTGCGCTGCTCCAACCTACCAAGACTCTGAAAAACGTACAATCCATTTTAGGATTCCTGAATTTTGGCAGAACATACATTTTGGATTACGCAGAAAAAGTCAAACCTTTCTACGACTTATTTAGACCTGATTTTTCAGTTCGACATAGGACACAGGAACACCCAGAAATTCTACGTTCATTACAAGCTTCCATGATAACTTCCAAACACATACACACACGTGTAAATACTACGAAGTTGCTGATCCGTGTAATAGCGGGTCAATCAGGATTCACTTAGCTAACCTTCAATGAAGGTTAAACCGTACTCATTGCATACAAATCTCATTTGTACACAAATGCTGAAATGCGCTTTGCATCAAAAGAAAAAATACTGACAGCAGTACAGACTGCTGTAGTGAGAGAAAGAGCACTAGCTCAGGGGAAACTAATAATTGGCATGACTCCAATATCAACCTTAGAGGCTGTTACCAAAGCAAGCGTTCCAAACGCAAAAGCACTGCATCCAAGATGGATACAATGGGCTAATTCTCTCACCCAAACAGATGTAGACTACAAATTTGATTCTACATTAAAAACACAAGCATTCCTGCAGTATGGACAAGAATACCCTCTCATGAATGAAATAATGAATGAAATAATGCCTCTAGATCAGTATGATTATGTAATTTACACTGACTGATCTGTCCAGGCTGACGTAGAAAGTAAACAGCAATATAGCGCAACATGTGCAATTGTAAAGGGACATATGCACAACAGCAAGTTCCATCCTAGCAACACGCAGACGCAGGAGGTTGCACAGCTCAGCTGGCAGAACTAAAAGCCCCGATACTGGTACTAAAAAATACGAATCGGGAATTCCCCACACTTATTGTTTGCGATTCATTTAACTGTGTCCAGTGATACAACGAATATCTTCATTATTGGGGCCAGAACGAGTTTAGAGATTCCAAAGGTTGCACAATAAAGCACATGTTGCTTTGGGAACAAGTGGCAGAGCTGAAAAAAGGCGTGCCACGGGTTCATGTAATTCACACATTGAGTCATCAGCATGTTGGCATGCACGTTGAAGGGAATTCACTGGCTGATGAAGCCACCAAGGCAACAGTGAGAACTGCTGCCGTTGCTGCAATCACTCGTTCTAGTACGAGGATAGATGGACAGATAATGATAGCTGTGAATGCTACCTGTAATAACAGCTGAGCCTTAAAAAAAAAGTTTTCCACTCATGTACTCCTACAAGTTAGATGCACAAAACATTCTGTATGCTCAAATTCCAGAGTGGGGGATAGAATAATACCAAACACAGATCGCAGATTACGTTTAATTCTAGCTGCACAGGAGGGTCTGGGTTCAGCCCACACAGGAATTACTGCAATGGTTTCACTACTGAAACAACGTTATTAGTGGCCATATCTTACCAAACAGACGAAAGGTTTTGTCCTTAAGTGCGACAAGTGTCAGGAGACGAAGAGTTCCACAGTAGCACGCCCACCGCAAACAGCACTACTGATATAAGACAGACCTCTTGCATGTGGTTATTTGGACCACAGCGGCCCCTTACAATCTGACGGGGCTTACAGGTACATCCTGGTGGCAGTGGGTTCATGCTCGAGATTCCTGTGGGTTTTGCCCTAGTGCTCGGCTGACGCTCGAACTGTTATGAAAGATTTGCAAGTCTTTATAGGGACGTACGCAATTGGCACATTAAATTCTGACCGTGGCCCTGCATTTAGCTCACAGGCTTACAAAGAAGCCCTGGGGGGTTGGGTATTGCATTGCGGTACTGCTCTTCGTATCATCTAGAGGGAAATTTGATTGTGGAGAGGAAAAACCGGGACTTAGCTCAATCCTTAACAGCTAGGATATTAGGATTGGGTGGCAGTTGGGTCAATCACCTATATGGGGTCCAGAGAGCACTTAATAACATGCCAAGAAGTTCCCTGGGGAGACGAAATCTGTTCAGGATCAGAATGTGGGTACCTGGCCTTGACTGTGGCAGCACAGTGGTGGACGAAAAACAATTTGACAGCAATGATCGTTCGGCTGTTTTACAGGATCTCGATGAATTCCGGGCATTACAAAACAACATCCAAGTAAAAAGCACTGCCACTGGAGAAGTGAAAGCTGTACTGGCAAGGCCTGCCTGGATCTCGAAGGTTGGGGATCTGGTCAGAGAAAAGATTGTGGACAAAAAAGAATTTGGGCCATCTTACAGAATACCTGTATCTCTCATGGCCGTCGAAGGAACAAGAACTTTACTTCTTCCACCTCTTGCCGGCAAGAAAGAAAAAAGATTTGTCTCAATTGATCTGCTCAAACCACACTATGTGGCCGATACTCAATAGTAGACCGCGTGGGCTCCTGGGTAGCACAGATCTCCTCTCGCTACCATACAGGAAGTTCAAACAGAAAGATTAATAATGTTTGAAGATTCTACTATATGAAGTGAAGGAGTTACCAGCAATGGAATGGAACTCGTACTGATTGAAATTGAACAACAACAAAGTTCAAATGAAACACAGATCTCAATTCGGCCTAATATCGACATCTATGTGAATATGTCTGAACAGGAGACATCTGCCAGTTCTACAAAACCTGTTCAGCTACCATAGATAGATCGAACTGCGTATGGCTAGTTCATCGATATTGATACTTTCTCCCTGGATCCAAGCGAGCCTGAGTTACTGCCACCGCCTGTTTCCCACAAACAACAAATTCATGATTTCTACCTTTGGCTGAAAAAGACTTACCTTGTTGCTCCCTGGCTACAGCTCTGGATCGCTATAGGTCTACTGTTCCTAGTCCTGTGGATAGGTGAAGTGGCTGTCATTTTCCTGCTCCTGAACGGACATTACCTTCCAGAACACTCCACAGTACAAAATTTGAACTTGGTCCTGAAACCACTTGCATCATCACACCATGAACAAAGAGACCTGTCCTTAGTGAACATTACAGCAATTCCAGTTCCTGAAAGAATAGTTTTGGATAGGGTTTCATAAGATTGTATATGGCCCAACTGAACCTTTCAAAGTATAACATTTATTTAAAATTTTGTTAAGTGATATCATCACCTCCAGTACTTTCTCTGATTGGGACTTTGAAACTGTAAATACTATGCTGTCTGATTTAGAACAATCTGCTGTATTTTCTAGCCATGCATTGTATGAAGATACATCTGATTTTGACTCCGTGTATTGTTACCAAAACTATGGTCATAATTTCTTGTACAAAGCTGGTATCCCACATAATGTTTTCTCTAACCATCAATGAGAACATTGTCCAACACTGCCAAAAGGTAGTTCAACAACATTTGAACAAAAGTTTGCTTATTTTTCTGGGTTTAACACCCGAGATCTTATTATTATAAGCTTGCACCTACACCTGCTAAACAAATATGCTCACCAATACAAAACAGATCTACTCTGCTTCCGTTATTTTCCATATGCCTTTACAGGGTATTGACTTTTGGAGGGACACCATAAACACAAAATCTGTCTGGGGTACTAAAGATTGGCACGTTCAGGGAACTGAGGCTTTTATTAGAGCATGCCTCATACCACAGAAAATTGTTTTTCTGAATGACCTAAAGCAACAGACTTACTGTCTTGGTCTGGCCAAGATCAAGGACTTGAACACACCTCAGACTCCCTCACTTTCACACTTTGAGGGTTGGCAAAATGATACACAATACAGTGAGGATACATTGGAGGCTATACTACACAATGGTTCCTACAATTCATCAGACCCCAATTGGAAGGGATGATTGGTTTGGTCTATCAAAACAAATAGGCGTCAGTCAAGATTGAGGAGTACTACCGAAGGGTTTAGTATCTATAGGCCTGACCAACGCTAGGTACAACGAGAACACTCGGAGGTGGTGACATCTTACAGTATTGGGAAATTATGCCTAGAATGGCTAAAGTACTCAACACTGTCCCAGGTGAAACAACACTTGTCCTTACTCTCAGATGACATTGATCTTAGGGATTTTTTGCTAGGTCCCCAAGAAGCCATGTCAGAAGCACTTTCTTTACGCTATTTTCTACGAGGTTTAAAAAATCTCCCAGCAGGAGGCTGCTGAGAGATTGCATGAACTTGATAGGGTAACCTAAAAAAGGCTTTGGCAGTGGTCAACAATGGTATGACCACACTGACATCCAGGATTTATTCACTGGGCAACATTGTGTATTCTGCAATAGATATAATAGAACAGGATATCTCTACTCTTCAACATGGGCAATCGCAATTGAGATCTATTCTATTATTGAGCTGGACTCTCCAATCACTGTGTTCTGGTCACGTGCCCTGGCGGTATATCAACAGTATGTCTCTGTTTTCTGCATACAATCTAACAGAAAGACAGACAAAATGGCATGAAGAGATGCAAAGTATACTGCACATTCCAAAATTGGACCAATTACCTTTTACCGTGGCAGAGTCACCCTCCACAGAATGGTTAATCCATGGCCATATTACACTGCCAGTCATGACATTCCAATGTCAGTACTCTCCACAGTATCACCAGGTAGGCAGGTATGAAGCGTTGGGAGAGGGGTACATACATGAATCTTGGGAATTACCGTACAGATTTAGATGCAGGAATGGGGACATTGAAGTTTTTCTCAGAGGTTCAGACTGTGAGAGTTCTTTAAGTCGTTCTCTTATTTGTCAGTATATTTTGCTTCACGGAGCCTGTAATGCTTCAGTTGCAAACCTATTTTGTCACTTGAAAGAATCACCAGCTGCCGTGATTCATCCGGTATTCAGACTACTCTTCAATGGGAGTTATTGGATGTTGAATGATCAAGGTTGTTGTGGGATGGTACCAGGAATCGCATATCTGGTCACAGTAAGTTCCATGGTTACTTGTTGTATGCAAGTATTGTTTCCACCAACCCACACAGGTAGGGAGACAACGCTAGAGACTTTTTGGATGCTCCCCTTATACAGTTTGATTCTCTGAGCAGACTGAAAGTTATACTGTTACAGAAGGATGTGGCCTTAACCCCAGCCCGAGAGGCTTTTGATCTCCAGGTTTCAAGGTCTTCGGCTGAGATACAGGTGCCAGTCCAAACAAACTTCCCGCTCAATTTTAGAGAAATGGTACATCATATCTTTAACATATCTGATACTGTTGTAAATTGGCAGTGATTGGATTAGCATTAGCAGAATCCATCTTGTATTTAGAGGCTATCTTGTCCATTTTGTGGAATCTATTTTGTATTTCTGGCAGCCATTTTTTTTGCCATGTGCTCACCATGTGCTCTGTCCTCCCTCAGTGTTGACTGCTCTTGTAATCTGCCTAGAAACAAACTATATTTAGCATCTCCCACCTTCGCACATGCCCAGTTGAGTTTGCAGCTGTCCTTGCAGCTGTTAGTAGTATGTAACTGTCAGGATGTGTTTACTAGCATTGGCAAACTGTTAACTCCTCCTACTTGTCAACTGTGCATTTCTATATGACCTTATATGTACATAAAACCTTCTCCTGTACTTGTACCGCCCTCTTTTGAGCCCCTGTGTGGGTATAAAAGGACCATGTTCCTTCTGTTCGGTGTGCTACTTCATTCAATACCGAAGGGTGCTGTGTGAATGTAGTTCCACCTCATGAGGTTTATTAAACTTTGTATTTTCTATTCCAATTGCTGTGCCAACTTCTTCCTATTGTTCTAAGGACTCTGTGCAGAGAAGGGCGAACCCCTTGTACTGGTAGGCCTAGCTGAGGTCCACTTCTACAAATTGGCGCCCAACATGGGGCTCATCGGCGACTCGGATGCCCAAAGGATTGGTCGCGACGAAGGATTGGAATCTCGCTCTGGACGCGATCGCTGCCCGATGAGACCCGAGTCTTGGCAACCACGGCGTTTTTCCTTTCTTTCTGATCTGACCATCCAGGTGGTGCCGGTCCTCGACTGAGATCTCTTTTGTTGATTCGCCGTGCAGTGACCATTTGGTCGATTTTAGAACTTGGCAGTTGGAACCTGGACACCAAGTGATTGGTAAGAGTCGTTCTGCGGCGCTTGCTGTTGGTTTTTATGCCTGGGATTGGTAAGGTAGTTTAGTAACACTTACTGCGGCTTTTGTATTTTGGAATTTGTGTTGGCCAACTTGGATTTCTATGTGATTCATATATAAATTGCAATTTATATAGGCAGGTAATGAGAATTTTCTCTATCTGAATTGATTTGAACGACACATCGTACTAAAGGTACCTTAAGTGCTACTTTGATTATAATACTGCATATTCTGCACTATTTTTGGCATGCCTGTTCTTAGCACACTTCGTAGGATGTGTTGCTTTTGTAGTGGTACCAGTTTGAGACTCGATGAAGCACAACCGGCCCCCCCGGAGGGGACGCCTAATAGGGATATGTATATTAAGTATGGTCTTTCTTCTATAATGTACAGCGCATTATGGAATAAATACACTCGTAAGGATTCTGAGTTGCATTGGCCTATGCATAGGTCATTTGATTTACGAAAGATTGAGTATGTGAAACAATGTATGTTTAAGCAAAAGACTAGGCAAGATATGTTTGACTGTGTACACATGTGGGAGAAAGAAGTGTGTGAACAAATGAAGCGTGAGCAAGCCTTGATTGAAAAAGAACAGCGAAAGAACATTTATACGAAAACATTAGAGTAGGAAAAAAATGAAATAAAAGAGTTAAAAGAGAGAGAAGATAGGGAGCGCAATTTACATGTAACTGGCCAATACACTGTTCGGTTTGCCCTTTATCCTATACTTAATAAACCACAAGATAATTTCTTATTATTAGATCATCCTCCACCTCCGTATACTGTTCCTTCTGCCCCTCATGCGTCAGATGAAGACTCCGGTTCGGAGGAACACAAGGCACGAGAAACTCGTTCTATGTTGACCGCTGAGCATGCGTCCCAGCTTAGATCTGCTGCTTGTAAAGCAGTTCGTAGCACTGCCCCCTCCTCTGAACTTCTAGATAGTATGAAAGGGTGGCAGGAAAGGGAGCAGCTGTATTTTACTGAGGTGTTTGCCGCAGAGGTCTTTGAGCTGTTTAGTAAATATTCTGAGGAGTTAGAGCCCGACGATGTAGCAGAAAATTGTAAGCAAATGCGTGATGGTCTTTTTGTTTTCTCCCAGGTGACTGATACAGTCAGGCGTTTGATTAAACTGCGTGTTGATGCAGTCCGTTTGCGAGAGGAGAAAAAAGTTGCAGACGTAGCTGCACAGACATCTCAGACCGGCATGGCACAAGCTTCTATCTTCAGAACAGATAAGACTATGATATTTCATGCGAAACCTATGCGGGAGGCCGCACCTTTGTATGTTCCTCCTAAAGGACAGGGTACAAGTGATGATAAGGCTTCTATTGATGCAAAGGGTTATTTTATTTATAATTGAGTTTACACTCCTTGGAATAGGATGGATGTCATGGCACTTAAAACTGCATTGCCTGATCCGCAGAAAAATCCAGCCGCTTTTTATGAGGAAGTTGAGGATGCTATTAGCTCTTGTACTATGACTTTGCATGATATTGATTTATTTTTCGGATTGATATTACCGCCTGATATGTGGAGAACTGTTCGTAAAATTGATGATCGTGCAGCTTTTGGGGCGTTATGGAAAGACTTAGAACAAATGGCTGTAGGAAGGGAACCCGCACAGAAGCCATGTCGGTTAATTTTAGATCTTCCCGCAGCTATAATAGTTAAGTTAAAAACGATTATTCCCCCTAAAAAGATAGATTGGACTGTTTTAGCGTCTTGTAAGCAAAAGGCAGATGAATCGGTCTCTGATTTCTTTACACGCTTTGAAGAAGCATTCCACGATTTTAGTGGCCAGTCATTGACAGATGACACGGGCAGACATCTGTTTGTCGAGAAATATGTCGCAAACCTGTTGCCAGGAATAGCTAGTCGCCTTAAAGCCAGTGAGAATCCATGGACTACCTCTTCTCCGGTTTCTCTCTTGACTATTGCTCAGTATTATGAATGCCAGGAATTAGAAGCAAAGGGTAATGAGGATAAGAAGACTAAAGAATTAAAAATGAAGGTTATGTTGGTTCAGGCTTCTGGTCCGCCTTTTAGAGGTAGTGATAGAGGTGGACGTGGATCTTATGGTTCGTCTTTCCCTTCTTATACTCGTTCGAATTTGTCTGTTGACCAGTGCGCGTAATGTAAGAAATTTGGGCATTGGGCTTCCGATTGTCTAGCACTGCGTGCTCAGCAGTGTCCACGTGGTCGGGGACAAATGAGAAATCATTCAGGATATTCAGGGCCTAGAGGAAGCACAGGTGATCGTGCTAGGTTTGATGCTAATATACGTGGGCAGGATGGGTTTAACACTTTTGATAAAAGGAACCAATATCAAATGTCTGACTATGTGCCGTCTGATTTTCAAGATTCTGCTTATGCATAGGATTGCCTAGGATGGGGTAAGGTATCAGTTGAAGTTCCAGTAGATCAGAGGGGTCCCTATGTTACAGCACATGTTTTGGGTTCTACTGATCAGTTTCTGGTTGATAGAGGAGCTACTCGTAGCGCCTTGTCTAAACAATTGGTTCCAAGGGCTACCCTGTCTGGCTTAACCATTACATTGATAGGTTTCGATGGAACCCCTTCCCTTAGCCCACTGTCACAACCACTTGCATTCTATGTGGATAAATTTACTGCTCAATGTTCATTTTTGCTTTCCCCGAATACACCAGACAATATTGTGGGTCTTGATATGCTTAAGTATTTCAGGGCTACGATACGATGTTCTCCAGAAGGTGTACGTGTTATTTTGAATGATAACCATCCTGTGACGGAGAGAGCTTGTCTTGTTAAAGAGGATATTGCATTAGCTTCACTCCCTAGTACTTTGTGGGCTACTTCAGACACTGATGTAGGGCAAATGGTTATTCCAACAGTACATATTAGTGTGAAGGAGGGCGCTGTACTGTCACGTTTGCCTCAATACAAAATTTCACAGGAAGGCGAAGAAGCACTCATACGTATTGTCCATGATCTCATTGAAGTGGGGGTTGTTGAGGAAGTTCCTTATAATATTTGTAACAGTCCGACTCTTCCTATTCTGAAAAAAGATACTGACACTAGGATTTACCGATTCATTATTGATTTGCGAGAAGTTAACAAGATTTTAGTACCATAATACCCCGTGGTTTCTGACATAATGACACTTCTTACTTTGGTTCCTCCGACAGCAACTACATTCTCTGTGATAGACTTGAAGAATGCTTTCTTTTCGATCCCTATTCATCCTGATAGCCGATATTTGTTCGGTTTCACTTTGAATAATCGATCATATAGATTTTGTAGAGTTCCTCAAGGCTATACTGAGAGTCCTAGTATTTACAGTCAAGCATTAAAAAGACAACTTGATTCTTTCGTTTTGCCTGAAGGTGTGGCTCTCATACAATATGTCGATGACATCTTGTTGGCAGCCGATACCCCTGAACAGTGTGAAAAATGTACTTTGTCCTTGCTTTCTTTTCTTGCTTCCAATCATCACAAAGTGTCACGAAAGAAATTGCAATATTGTAGACCGAAGGTAACCTACTTAGGTCACCTTCTGTCTAAGGAGGGACGTGCACTCACGCCAGATCGCATTCAAGCTATTCTAGACACACCAGTGCCCCGTACTCAGAAAGATGTCCGTGCATTCATTGGTCTTACTTCTTTTTGTAGGCAATGGATTAGGGTTTTCACACATTGTTAAACCCTTGCTAGCACTTTTGACTAAAGATACTCCAATGCCCCTCCCATGGACAGATGAATGTGAGACTGCTTTCCGACAGTTACGACAAGCTCTTTGTTCAGCACCAGTGTTAGGTACTCCAGATTATACAAAGCCTTTTACACACTATGTACATTAGAAAGATGGATGCGCATTGTCAGTTTTAGTGCAGACACACGGTGACAAACAGCGTTCCTGTGCATATTTTTCAGCAGTACTTGATCCTGTTGCTAGCGCGTTACCTGGATGCTTCCGTTCAGTTGCAGCAACAGCTGTGTCAATACTTCAGAGTGAAGGGATAGTTTTGTCACATAAGCTGTTGGTGCTAGTACTCCATGCGGTTGATGCTCTTTTAAATCAGACGAAGACGCAGCATTTAACTAGTGCTCGTCTGACAGGATACGAATTGACATTGTTGGCCCCTCACATTACACTGAAGAGATGTGCGACACTAAACCCAGCGACTTTGTTGCCATACCCGGTGTTGCCAGACTCAGTCTCAGTCACAGGAGTCTCATGATTGTATATTCCTTACTGAGGAACAGACAAAGGGTCATGTCGATTTGCAAGACACACCCCTTTCAAGTGTTGATGGGGAACTATGGGTTGATGGGTCCTGTTTGAAGTTACCAGATGGTACAACGTCAATGCATATGCAATTACAACACTTCAGACGGTAGTTGAGACAGCTCACATTCCACAGAAGCCAGCTCAAGCAGCTGAGCTAATAGCTTTGACACGAGCGTGTGAACTTAGTACTGACTTATCTGTGAACATTTATACAGATAGCTGCTATGCTTTCAGAGTGGCTCATGATTTTGGGCTACTCTGGAAGGAGAGGGGCTTTCTTACATCCCACGGGATTCAAATAATGCATGGAAAATTAGTACATAATCTCTTGACTGCTTTAACATACCTGAAGAGAATAGCAATTGTTAAATGTAGCGCACATAAGAAAGTAATTGATAAGATAGGACAAGACAATGCTTTTGCAGACCAAACAGCCCGTGAAACTGCCATGCAGTGAAGCACGACGTCAATGTACGTAGTGAAGTCACAGGCTGAACGCTGGCATGATACCAGACAGGAAGTGCTAGATATGCAGAGATCTGCTTCTGCAGAAGAAATTGAGCAATGGTCTAAGGAGGGAACATTGGACGATGTGGGCTGTTGGAGGAATAAAGAGATGAGCAAGTGGAGATTGCCTACAGCCTATTTAGAACCTATGATTCATATGGCACATGGGCCGGCACATGTTGGAGCCTCCTCGATAACTAAATTGCTCACGCAAGTTTGGGAGCATCCAGAAATTGCTGGCACAGCTAAAAAGATGGTGCAGTCTTGTCTGATTTGTCTTCAGCATAATCCTGGTAAAGGGACACGAACTCCTACAGGAGGGTTTGCTACGCCAACCGCACCTTTTGAAGTTTTGCAAATGGAGTACATCCAACTTGAGCGCTGTAACAACTTAAAGTATGTTTTGGTAGTGGTATGTGCCTTCAGTAAATGGATAGAGGCATACCCTACGAAGGACAATACAGCTCTCACTACAGCAAAGGTACTTTTGAAGGAATTCTTCCCTAGATTTGGTGTTTGTAAACTTTTATGGAGTGATAACGGACCCCATTTTATTGGGCAAGTTGTCGAATATGTCCTGAAGGGATTAGGGATAAAGCAGAAATTTCATGCTGCTTTCCATCCACAATCAGCAGGGCTAGTGGAAAGGTACAACGCCACACTTAAATTGAAACTGGCGAAAATACTGGCTTCCACATTCTTGAATTGGCCAGACGCATTACCTTTGGCACTGTTGTCCATTAGATCAGTGCCACATTCGCGATCTGGTCTTACACCATATGAGGTGGTGTTTGGAAGGCCTATGAATATTTGGCGAATTCCTAAACCACGTCCCATACATTATGTACCATGTGTTTTGATGAGTGACTACCTATCGCAATTGACTGACAGTTTGATTTCTATTCATCAACAGGTTTGAGAAGCTCTTCCTGATAGGTCTGTAGGTGAAGGCCATGGACTTCGACCTGGAGACCAGTTGATGATCCGATCATTCCAGAGGTCGAGCAGCTTGGAAGCGAGGTGGCGCGGCCTGGAGCAGGTGCTCCTTTCAACGAGAACTGCGGTCCGAGTGACGAACAGGAGGAACTGGGCGCACTCCACCCACTGCAAGAAACTGCCGTCTACCTTGGTGGATCCTGCTGCCTTGATCGACCATCGGGACATCCTGGATACAGAGAAAGGCCATGCGATATCACCTGACGAACCTGAGGAAGTCTTACCGGACCACACAATTCCTGGAGTATCCTGATACCAACTGAGACAACGGAAAGAGCCTGCATCGTTGAAATAGACTGGTTGAGCAACCGCCCTGGGTTAGTGAAACGGAATGCCGATGTGGCAAGGGGGGGGGGGGGGGGGAAATCAGTCCTGTACAGTGTAGCGACACCCATCTTGACCCTCGGTGAAGAAACCAACGGCTGCCCAGGGATAAGAGCTCCAACGATTGTTTTCAACGACAAGCTGATTATGTCCACAATGAGATCAACTATTGCTAATAGAAAGATCATTTGTGCTATAGGGTTTGTTGTTGCTATGGTGGCTGTAGCAGTAATAACCTGGTTCATTGAGAAAGTGGCTCCTGCTTGAGAGCTTTTGATCGCCACTACTCCAGTATCAGTTGAACACTACTACTTTGCGCTTCCCTACCATGAGCAGAAGCATCGACAATCCTACTTAAATAATACCTTTATCCAGATGTTGCATCATACTCATAATGCCACAATTACTACCAACTGTTGGGTGTGTGGGATGATACCTGCACATCAAAAGAAAGGAGGAACACCTTTTATTCCTCTTCCCTTTTCTCATAATGGTTCTTGTCAAGCTTGGTATGTGCTTTTGTTTGCATCTGGAAGACGTACAGTAGGCGGGCTTCTTTTTTGCCTTAATAAAATATGCTACCAAGATAAAGATGGTTATCCTCAAGCCAAAGGGACCAAATGGGAATGGGAAGAGTATCAACCGGACAATATTTCAACACCATATGTCCACAAATATGAGAACTTTTACCAGTAATGAACAATTTGTGATTTCTGTTACTAGAGCTAAAGCAGATCTATGTATAAGCAGTATTTGGAGAATTCCAGTGGGGAAAGCGAATGTACTGTAATTCTGACTATTGAAGGTGTAAACAACAGTAGTTTTATAGCCTCACATAATACTTACTTTGTATGTGGTAGCCAAGGATACTATCAACTACCTGCTGGGTGGTCAGGTGTGTGCTATGTGTCCTTTCTATTGCCCCCTGTGTTTCTGGCACCTGCATCATACCACCGGGACCTTAAATTATTCGACTATATCTCTAGAAATAGATACAATAGGACAATAAGTGCTGACGAAGTAGACCAAACTGATACCACTCTGCAACAATATGTCGATTTTAATTTAGGTTTGTTCTTCTTTGTGGGTACTGAATTAAACAGTAGGAAAATAAGACGATTGACTAGAGTTGTGGAAGCTGTTACCAATCAGACAGCTATGGCACTTGGGAACATTACGGAGGAGCTGCAAATTGCAAGGATTGTAGCTCTCCAGAACCGAATGGTTCTAGATGTGGTTCTGGCAGATCGAGGTGGTGCATGTCGCATCATCAGTAGCAGCTGTTGCGTATTCATACCGGATCACTCACCTTCAGTATATGACGCAATATTAAAACTGCATAAAATTGCTGCAGAAATTCATCCAGAGACTGGTACTTGGACTTTTGCTGGATGGTTTTCAACTCTTGTTTCTGCTTGGGGCTGGAAGCTACTGACTATCCTGTGTGTAATGATTACAATACTTTTTACATGCTGTGTATGTATCCAATGTGGTCCAATGCTTTGCTCCATTTGCATCTCTGTCTGTATACCTGTCAAAAGGAACGTTGCAGAAACAAAGGCCCAACAAATGTTGAATAAAGAGATGGCCGAAATAATGCTAATAGATGTACGGGATGCATATTTAGATTACCCCAGAGGAACGAATGTCTTCAGCTAATGCTAAAAGGGTCGTCTGTTGTAAATTGGCAGCAATTGCATTAACATTAGCGGAATCCATCTTGTATTTAGAGGCTAGCTTATCCATTTTGTGCAATCCATTGTGTATTTCTGGCAGCCATTTTGTTTGCCATGTGCTGCCACGTGCTCACCATGTGCTCTGTCCTCCCTCAGTGTTGACTGCTCTTGTAATCTGCCTAGAAACAAACTATATTTAGCATCTTTCACCTTCGCACATGCCCAGTTGAGTTTGCAGCTGTCCTTGCAGCTGTTAGTAGTATGTAACTGTCAGGATGTGTTTACTAGCATTGGAAAACTGTTAACTGCTCCTACTTGTCGACTGTGCGTTTCTATATGACCATATATGTACATAAAACCTTCTCCTGTACTTGTACCACCCTCTTTTGAGCCCCTGTGTGGGTATAAAAGGACCATGTTCCTTCTGTTCGGTGTGCTACTTTATTCAATTCCGAAGGGTGCTGTGTGAATGTAGTTCCACCTCATGAGGTTTATTAAACTTTGTATTTTCTATTCCAGTTTCTGTGCCAACTTCTTCCTATTGGTCTGAGGACTCTGTGCAGAGAAGGGCGAACCCCTTGCACTGGTAGGCCTAGCTGAGGTCCACTTCTATAATACGAGTGCGATAGTGCACCTATTTAACAGCATAGGTTCTGGACAATTTAGCAACTTTCAGATAATCTTCTGAGTTAATCCATTTTTATACACTCCGTATTGAGAAGCATTTTTGGAGGGTTTCCGCTGGTCTAACTACTTTTAGTAGGTATCCTTGTTTTAATTTATCTGCTACGCAATGAATGGCCCAGTTTCCAAAGAGATGGCAAAGCACTCCTGGTGCAACATTGCCGTGAACGCATGGTACTCCACTCCATGTACCTCTGCTTTGGGAGCTAAGAGAGCATTGGTTCCTTTCGTTCAGATCAGTCTGGGTCGACTGCAACTTGCCTGTGCTCCGCTGCCTATTCGGCGGAAACAAATGCATGGTGAACATAGGTCTAACACTTCCTTGGCTTGCGCCACCGGATGTAGATGTACTATTGGATCCCCTAAAGGCCCACGTATTACAGTGTCCTCAGTGTATTCTCATGTTGATGATGGCATTCTTAGAGCCTCCACGGGATGCTTCAGCTCCTGTTGGAACGGACACCGGCTCTACAACCAGCATAGGTTTTGAGTGTTTCCTCAGCAGCTGTTGCGGGAAGTGAAGATGATCACCTTTGCTCCATTGATCTGATACAAAAGGTGTTACAGGGAACGTCGTCTGCGAATGCAAGCAACAGTGATGTTGCATCTCACACACAGGGCACAAACATTTGGCTCTCCGTGTGTTGGGAACAATTCATCCTTTTTCCAAAACAAGCTAAATTGGAATTTGCAAACACCATTTTGTTTTAATTTTCTCTCCTGCTATCACTGAGCACTGTTGCTTTCGATGGGCTTAGTTGGTCTAACAGTATATTGACTGTTTAGAGGACACTTAGAGGTTATTTACTTTTGCATCGTTTTAACAAATACCTTGTATTTTAGCAATGTTTTTATGCTTTTTTTAAACAGGCATATTTTAGTCCAGTCGGATGAGGAGTGGGTGTTATGAGCCCCAATGTACCCCAATATCAACCTAGGTAATTGCACGACCTTTTACCAACATTTGTCCTACCTTGCCCTACATAACGCTTCTGGCGTTGACCTTTCACCTAGTTATTTGCCGAATAAATGTCGTGTGTATTTTTTCGAAAACTAGTCTCATTTATTAAGCATGAGGATTCTTAGTATCATATCTTAATCTCCTGTCTAGGACATGCACAGCAGGTTTACTAACTTCTGTATAATAACTGTACAAAGTCACCACTATCGTCATCCTTGAACAACAGTCCCACAGTACCATTACACATCTAGGTAGAACCCTTGAGGGTATCTTTCAGGTATAAAAGAACGACATCTTCACTGGGCAACCAGAGGAACCACTTTCACCTGACTCTAGACACTGAGGTCTCAGCCTGCAGAAGCTCCAGCACGCAGTGGTCTGACATACCTTGCGGGGTGTCCAACTCAAGACCAAGACGGGGTCCTTCATTCTCTCCCATCAGGTAATGGCGTTAGCTCTTTCCTAGGGGTATTCTTGGCTTTATACCTACATACATGCTAGGTACACTTAGACAGGGTTTGCATCGTAGAAGTGCGCTCGATTACTGCCATGTATTGATATGCCTGCATATATCTACTGTCTTAGCGCCATGGTAGAATTCTACCGTTTATGTACTCTGTTGGTGCTTGTAATCCTATATCTCTGTTTCTGTCTAATGATTGTCGCAGCGAACATGTTTTCTACTAGAATTACGCTGGTTCAATAAATGCTTATTGAAAATGTCCCCATCGTTTATTCTGTGTATCTCACTGAGACAGAGTGAGCACGAGTGACTGAGGGGAAATTAGTACACTGTTTCCACGATCCCTGAAGGATCAAGGGTTGTCATGTTCGATAGTTGCCAGAAACTATTCGCTCCTTGGTACGGTTAGGGGGCTTATGGTGGCACTGTGAGTTAACTGGTCTAAAGGCTAACATATCCTTTGGGGGTGTCTGGAATCAGTCTGGGCACCAATCCCTTAGTTTATGTTATCTAAACGCGCAGATCCTCTGTGTTATTAAAATCTACACAGCAGCATGGTTTTTCACAACCCTACTGGAAAGGGTTGTGCAGTGCCTATTATGTTCTAATTATAAGGAGATCTCTATTCTTTTTGTCTGTATTTGCCTATTTTTGCTTTAGGTGGGGAGATCCCTAGAATTGCACCAGCACTTTTCCTAAAAGTCATGAAAGTCGGATTAAAATGTACAGGGTTCTCCAAAATAGCACTCTCAGATTGAAGACAGAATCTAGTCCTGGCCCTGCCAAGTGCCAACCGTGGCTCATCTTCTTCCATGCGTGTCTGCCCAGTAATGATTCTAGTTGAGTTGTAAGCACCACCACATCCAGCAGGAAATGTGAGATTTACAGAATATCACACGGGGCAGCTGCAGGAGGCTCCATAGTTACTCAAAGTTACCCTAGCCACGTTGCTTGATACAAGCAGAGAAAGGTGGCTTGGCTACTCCTATAGCACCCTGGGCGAAAAAGAATGTGCCGCCCTCACTACAGTTTGTGAAGCAAAAAAAACCCAAGTATTGGCATAGCCAATAGGTCTCGCCTTTGGGACCTTATCAGTGTTATAAATGTTACTTGTTGTATTATAGATCTGGGTGCAATGGCAGAAGCAGCAAAATAGTAGTCCAGCGGCTTACTATGCTAACACAGATTTGTAGCGTAGGTGTTTTATGCCATGGCCTAATTATATCGGCCACTTCCCTTTGAGAGACCCTCCCAGTTTTTTAACCCACTTTAAGCACTTGTTATACTAGTATTGGTAAAAGGCAGGAGCCCAGCTTCTAACTCAGTGGGAGTGACATCATAGGAAGTCTGCCCTTTTCACAGCCTATGCCCCAGCCCTCCACAAACCTCCCCACCCTCAGTCTACCTCGCTGTGATGCTGCCGGGCGATGTGTGGGCACTAAGGGCATCGCTGAAAGTGGGAGGGAGGTGACAGGGAGCTGTGGGCGTCAGGAGTGCCAAAGGGCCCGTGCGGGAGTGAGGTAGGAGGGCACTGCAGTCATCGCTGGAGGGGAGAGGGAGGTGGCAGGGCGATGCGGGGGTCAGCGGTGCCAAAGGGCCCATTTGCGTGCGGGCGGGTATACTAGTATTGGTAAAAGGCAGGAGCCTAGCTTCTAACTCAGTGGGAGTGACGTCATAGGAAGTCTGCCCTTTTCACAGCCTGTGCCCCAGCCCTCCATGAACCTCCTCACCCTACCTCGCTGTGATGCTGCCGGGTGATGTGTGGGCACTAAGGGCATCGCTGGAGGTGGGAGGGAGGTGACAGGAAGCTGCGGGCATCAGGAGTGCCAAAGGGCCTGTGCGGGAGTGAGGTGGGAGGGCACTGTGGTCATCGCTGGAGGGGAGAGGGAGGTGGCAGGGAGATGCAGGCGTCAGCAGTGAGCCTACCTTGCGGTGATGCTGCCGCACAATGTGTGGGTGCTAAGGGCGTCGCTGGAGGTGGAGAGAGGAGACAGGGAGCTGCGGGCTTCAGGAGTGCCAAAGGGCCCGTTTGCTTGTGGGAGGGAGGGAGGTGGGAGGGCAATGCGGGCATCGTTGCGGTGTGAGGGTCGGGCTTCTATCAGCCGCACAGGGCAGGGCTCCCAGGCCAGGAAAGCACAGAGGCCTGCGCAGAAGGCAGGCCTGGATCGGGATGAAGCCATCCTATGCCAGGCAGAGCCAGCGGGTTTAATTAGAGTGGGGGAGCGTCGGGAGCTCAGATAAATGTCATTTTAATGAGGCTTAATGAAGCCATGTGCTGTGGGGGACAGCTGTAACCGGCGCTGCTAGCAGCCGGTGAGTGGGGTGCGGGGGGGGTGGGTGGGGGGGTGGGGGGTGAGAGGCCAGGCTAGGGAGGACAGCACGAGTGTCAGGGCCAATCACAGGACGCCAAGACGAGAAACAGACACAACCAACAGCGCGCCAGGACACCGCGCTTCCTCCTTTGCTTGAAAGTCTTGGGTGCGAATGACGTTGAGAGCGAGTTCTCACAAGCACGCGCGTGGTGCGCGCAGCGCTGATTAAAACCAGATGTTACAACAGATGGCCCCTGCTCGTAACCGCAAGCCTTAGGCCCTGGGCGGATACATGCAGACGCCTTCGACCAATTAAGTGATGTATTTTTCAGAAAGACACACGCATAGCCCAATGGGGAAGAAAAACATACACACAAGTGTGTGGAAAGCCCAGAGCGATTCCAAAAAGTCGTTTTCCTAGCGCAGTGCATGCGCGCTGCGCTAGGCTCGACCTAAAAAATTAGACAGCCTTTCCTTTACACAGCTCAGTCCTTCTATGGCTACATTTAAGGCATTGATGTGCCTCTGCACACAAATCTCCACACCTCCCCCAGCAACTTGCGTCCCTCAGACTGGTTCCAAGTTGTTTGTTGGGGAAGAGAAGGGGTGTTGATGTGTGAAAGCAGGGAGTGAGAGGAAGATGGGAGGGCAAGGTAGGAGGCTAATAGGGTGCTAAAAAGCAGTGACTGCAACATGTTAAAACTGATTAATAGTACTTCTAATGGAATCAATTGCGCCAGGTAGGGGACGTTGCTATATGCAGACAATTCTTTTCACCCCTCTGATGTTTGGCACCCTGGACCTGGGCCCAGCTCGCCCATGCCAAAAGCCAACCCTGCTTCCTGGGATACCTATTAAACACCAAATGAAATGTTATGTGTGGCTCACATAGTGTTGCGCGAGCCATGTTGTTAGACCTGCCCTACAGTTTTCTTTGCCAGGACCGGCCATAAAAAGTCCAGAATATCGAAACAGAGCCAGATAGGAACCTTTTCAATGCCCCCTTTTTAAAACTGCCGGTGCTGAGCACCAGCAAGACCCAGCAAACTTAAAGCCCTGCTGAGTTCTTCAAACAAAGCCCATAGTAAATACTAAAGAGACTAGTAGTCTCTAGACGAAGCGAGAGATTGCAGAGGATGTTTTCCATTCCACAAACGAACATTTTTCATAGGTCCTCATGGCATTTGTATTATACCAAATCAGACCATGAGCACTATAAACATTGCTTAGAGTGACTGAGCCAGAAATTGTGTTCTTCATTATTTTAAAGCCGTAAGTTACCTACCCGTTGGTAAAGGGCTATTTATTTATGATACTTTTCTGTTTGGGCTCTGGCATTCACAGTAATCAAAACTAAATACTATCTCCTAGGCTAAACCTGGACTACTCTACCAAAACCCACTAAGAGAGGCACGTGTATAAAAGCAGGAGTATGGCTATCAAACAGAGTTAACAGTACTTCAGGCCCAGGGGCACTACTGGACCCATGACAGGAACCATCACAGGTACTGCACCGCAAGCTCTATCAGACCCAGGAGTCTTGGAAAATGCTTCAGGCTCAGCAGTATCTCCAGGACTTCACTTGAATCACTGTCCTAGCAGGTGAGAAACTACAGAATATCCTCAAATAAGAAAGGAGCTTGATATCCTTCACCAAGACCCAGTGGCAACATCTCTAGGTTTTTTTGGGCCAAATCGGACCAAGGGCCAATCCACCTCATTTGCAGAGTTTAACATTTTAGCTGTTGTATGTATGGCTAAGTGCTGGGGAACAGGAATCGTTTTTTAAATGTCAATAAATGTTTAATAAGATCATTGTAAAATAGAAAGAGAAAACTGAACAGGGAGGAACTGTAAACAAAGTAGAGCGAAACATTGAGTAATTAACTAAACCAAATTGAGAGTTTGCATTTGCCTTCTATAAAGTCTATCCAAAGTTTATCATCAGATATTCTACCTTTTTTTTTTTGCTCTATAAAAATTCTGACGTGTCTTGATAGAACAGTGCCTAATGAGGATTTTTTTTTTTTTTTAACATACTAGAGATTACTTGTATTGGAGGTGTAAGCATAATTTTGAACGTTTTTGCTCTGCCCCATGACAATATGTAATTTGAAGACCAAATAGGTAAACAATATTTGAATTTCTCAAATTTTTTCAGTTAATGATATTTGACTGATTCTGCCAAATTGTTACAAAACCAGACACCTAAGCATTTATTATAATTAGGTTTCTATATGAAACTTGAATCACCAAGACGAGAGGGCAAGCCAAGTGGATTAAGAGGTAAGACCTCTGTTTTGTCCATATTTAAACTATATACAGCAACACTAGCAAAAGGATGGATGACATCAATGATCACAGGAATTGCTCCCACTGCATCTTCCAAAAATATAGGATGTCATAGGCATATGCCGTTTTGAATGGGATAGCATCAAGACAGAATCTTTTAATGTTATGGGGACTGATCAATAATTGTATTAGTGGGTCAATATATAGAAGGAACAAGAGCAGTTATAAGGGGCAGCATGAGTACCCTGACAGCGTAAAGGGTGCTGAAAGTGAGCCATTAATTCTAATTCTTGCAGATGGGATAACATAGTACCATAACCATTTTAAGGACCGTACTGCCTAGATTGTTTCATGAGCATTGCTTCAAGAAAAGGCTACGATACCTTATCAAGACCAAGGCCATCGCAGCTGCAAGATATTTAGAATGATGAGCCTTCTTGATGATGTAGCAAATGGTTTGAATGTTATCGCTACCCGGTCTACCCTTAACAGACCCTGCTAGGGAATTTTGTATTAATGTGGTGATAAGTGGTTCTAGTCAATTGGCTAGTATTTTTGCTTGCATATTAAAAAGGGAAATCGGCCTGTAATTCTTAGGATTCGGCAAATCTTTGCCATATTTTGGGATAATCACAATCATACCCCTTTCCACTGATCCAGTGACGATACCTTGGACAAAGTGATTAAGGGTTGCTTCAAAAGAATCAATCATAATATTAGAGAATGTTCTATGAAAATGAATCAGGAAACCATCTGGACTCTGAGCCAGACCAGATCTTTTTAATATCATAAAGAGTTTCCTTCTTCTCCAATGGTTTATTTAAGTTCCCCTTGTTAGTCTCTGAGATAGCTTTCACCTATATTTTTAAAAGCTCCACAACATTATTTTTAGAAATTAGAATATTTGGTCGATTACGTAAAGCATTGAAGTTTTTAAAAACCTCCAAGAAATCGTATGTTTTTTATTTAATTGATCCATCTGTATCTTTCTTGCTAGACACTAAGGGGCCGATTACGAGGGCGGATGGATTGGAGTCCGTCCGCTATCGTGGTGATGACCAGGACTGCCCGAAATACATGCGGTGGTCCCGCACACCCAATTAGGATGTGGCCGCCACCATGGCGGTCACATTTTGCACTTTAACATTGCAGCAGGTGTTGCTGACTGCTTCACCCGCCGCAATGTCCAAAATGAATGTTGTGCATTTCACTGCACTACGTAGCAGGACCCTCCCGTGGGTGGGTACCCTGGGTACCCCCCAGTGCACCCACAGCTGCCCCCAACACAAGGGGGCCCGCAACGGACCCCCAAAACCAATTCCCACCAGCCTTTCCATGACGGTTTCGCCGTCATGGAAAGACTGGCTGAAGACAGCATCCTAATTTGGCGGACGATGCTTGCTAGGCACTGCCACCATTTAATGGATAGACCGCTCCGCCAGGCAATCATAACGATTGCCTGTGGCGGTTCCATGTCGGACAGTTTTTGTGTCCGCCACGGTCAGAGCCTGGATCCCCCCGCCATCGTAATGTGGCGGAGGAAAATCGCAATCCGTTGGCGGAAGGCCCGCCACTGCACGGCTGGCGGTCCTTCCGCCATTGTAATGATCCCCTAAGTTGCTGTTCTTTTCACATTTTAACACCACAGCAATAGATTTCAATGCTCTATTTAGGTACAGAAGTTTATGTTTACCTTTTAAGCATGAATCCAAAGGTATGTCCATTTACTGATAATTGTGGTATATTTGTATTTTAGTTTTATAAATCACCTGTAGAAGATAGGAGTTCTTAATTTAATTTGCTTTAATACCCATGGAAAACATCTCAAGTGATTCTTTTATTTCTTTTTTTTCCTGGCAACATGACTCATTATTTGGGCACTGATGGTGCATTTATATGCTTCCCACAAGGTCATTGGCGAGGACACATAATTTGCATTTTCTTTAAAAAACAAGATCATCTCTCTTTCTAAGTCCTGTGTTTCTGATTCTTTTCCCAGGATTTCTGTATTCATATGCCAAGATGTATTCTTTGGATGTGTAGATATATTATGAATGGCTATAGAAATGACTGTGTGATCTGAAACAAAGATTGGTTTAATCGCTGAGTCTAGTGAGGATTGTGAAAGCGTAAAATAGACTATTAGATATTCGATGCAAGAATACATTTTTAGAGGAGAGAAAAATGTAAAGCTCACCACCTCCCTCAGCAAAACCCCACCACAGACACCCGCGTACGCTAATACCACAGCAAGCAACATCCCCCGATGGATCTCCAACTGCGCCGACTCACTGGCTCCTCTCAAGAAAGGCCCAGGCAATCGGCATTCCAAAAAAGCCAGCTGGTTCTTTCCCACCCTTCTTGAGTCCAGACGCAGCTGTCGACGGCAGAAGAGATGGAGGAGCAGCAAGTTCCCGGAAGACCACTCAGCCTTCATACCTGCTGTCACCGCACACCACCTCATTATAACAAATAAGAAAGCGGCCCTACAGGAAAGGATCAACACCAATGCACTCAAGAGCAAAGAACTTTTTGCTGTGTTCAAAGAATTTGCCATACCCAGCACAGAGACAGCAGACACCCCCACCCTCCCAAGACCTCTGCAACAACCTCAGTAACTTCTTTTAGGCATCTCTTCTACCGCAAAATGAAGGAGATCTATGACAGCTTCAACAGCCTCGATACCCAAGACCCTCTCACTTCACCCGCATTCACCAGCACCCTACCTCACAGACCTTGGTAAGCTGGTCTCCCCTCACTACTGATGACACAAAAAGATCATGAAGAGCATCCACTCGGGGGCACCTACGGTCCCCTGCCCGCACCACATCTTCAACAGAGCCGGCACCTCCATCGCCCTGTACTCTGCCGCACCATTACCGCTCCATCAACTCTGCCACCTCCCCGGAAGACTGAAAACACGCAGAGATCAACCCCTTGCTGAAGAAACCCTCTGCCAATCCAACTGACCTAATCTCAGACCCATCTCTCTGCTCTTCTTCCCAGCTAAGGTCATGGAGAAGGCCATCAACGCCCAACTTTCCGAGTTCATCAAAGTACACCATATCCTGGATCTCTCCCAATCTGGCTTCCGCAGCAACCACAGCACTGAGACCACCCTCCTCACCACCACAGATGACGTGTGCACCCTCCTCTACTGAGGCGAAACTGCAGCCCTCGTCCTCCTGGACCTCTCGACCACCTTTTACACAGTCTCCCACTGCACCCTATGCACTAGACTCCACAATGCCAGCTTCCACGACAAAGCCCTGGAATGGATCAACTCTTTCCTCACCAGCTGAACAGTCAGACTACCACCGTTCCACTCTGAACCCACAGAGATCAGGGCTCCTCCCTGAGCCCCACTCTCTTCAGCATCTACATGGCCCCCCTTGCAGCCATCATCAGGAACCACAAACTCAACAATCTCCTATGCTGACGACACCCAGCTGATCCTTTCCCTCACCAACGAACCCACAGTCACCAAAAATAACTACAACAACGGAATGAAGGCTGTCACCACCGGGATGAAGGACAGCTACCTCAAGCTCAATTCAGAGTAGACCGTCTGCAGCCTGGGCTCCACCCCGTCTGCCTGGACGACTCCTGGTGGCCTGCAGATCTTGGATCCCCCCCACATCCACAGACAACGCATGAAACGTTGGCATCATCATAGACTCCTCGCTCACCATGAACTGCCAGCTCAACAAAGTCTCATCATCCTGCTATCACATGCTACGCCTACTCCGAAAGATCTACAAGTGGATCCCCCACCCAGTCCAGAAAGACAGTCACCCACGCACTCAGCAGCAGCAGACTCGATTACGGCAGAACACTCCAAGCCGGCATCACCCAGAAACTACTCAAGAAACTGCAGAACATTAACAATGCCTCCGCCAGACTCATCCTCAATATCGTCCGTCGCAGCCACATCACCGGCCACCTGAGAGTCCTCCATTGGCTCCCAGTCAACAAAATATCACCTTCAACCTCCTCACACACACTTACAGAACCCTACAAGCCGCGGTACCTGAATTCCTCATCCACCGCCTCGCATTCCACGTACCCACCAGAGACCTCCACTCCACCCAACAGGACCTTGCCTCCATCCCACGTATCCGCAAGACCATGGCTGGAGGAAGATCCTTCTCCTACTTCACAGCAAAGACCTGGAACACCCTGCTTCTCCACCTCAGGCAATCACAGTCACTGCCTCAATTCAGGAAGGACCTCAAGACCTGTCTCTTCGACTGAACCAAAGTGCCTATGACAGATCAGCAGCCCCCCCCCCCCCCCGCAGCGCTTTGAGACCCTTGCGGGTGAGTAGTTGCGCTTTACAAATCACTTGATTGATTCCCTTTAAGGTTATGTAACCTCCAAACATCTGAGAGCCAATGATTTTCATATAAGGTCAGTGTTAGACCCGTCATCCTTAAGATGTTCTTCCCTCAAACTGCTAACCAGTGCTAAAGTGCTTGTGCTCTCTCCTTCAAATAGGGTAAAATTGAATACATCCATTTGGTCCATTTAATTTACTTTTAGGACCCTGGTAAAGTGGCACTACATGTATCCAGGGCCTGTAAATTAAATGCTACTAGTGGGACTACAGCACTTATTGTGGCACACACTTAAGCAGTCCTGTTAAACATATTGCAGGCCTGTCATTGCAGTGTGTGTGTGCAGTTTTAACCTGCCATTTTGATCTGGCAAAATACACTGTTTGCCAGGCCTAAAGCTTCTTTATGAATGCATATGTCACCCCTAGAGTAAGCCCTACACTGCCATTGGGCAGGGTGCATTTTATTTAAAAACGTGGACATGTCGTGGTAGCGAATAACTCTTAAATTTGTTTCATATTACTGCAAGACCTACCTGTTCCATAGGAAAACATTGGGCTACCCTGTTACATTTAATAAGTGATAACTTTTAATTGGGAGTAGATGGGAATATCATGTTTGGTGTCTGAGAAACTGTAATTAAACAATTATCTTTAACGGTAAAGTCAGACTTTAAGTTAGACTTTTGAAAATGCCACTTTTAGAAAGTTTGCATTTTCTTGCCCTAACTAATTTTATCTGCAGCCTGTTCCTGTGTCACTTGACTGAGTGTAGTTGGCAGTTGGACTTCGTTTATTCCTCCCAGACAGCCACACAATAGAGGGAATAGGTGTGCCTGGTTGGGCCATCAACTGGCAAGATGGGAAGCGGAGCTGAGCACAGACCCACTTGCAACTGAATAGGCTGTGCCCAGTCCTCAGACAAAGAACTTGTGACCATTGCATTGGTCATGCAGCTAGCGTGAAGCAAGGGAGGCAGGAAACTTTAAGGAATACAAAGGGAGTTCTCTAGAACCTTCTCCTAAATCAAAGCTGGCACCAGGTGTAAATATTGAACCCTGAGAACCAACTCTTGATTACACTCCTGGACCTGTGGATACTACAGAAGATGGACTGCTATTCTGCTTTTCTGCCAGGACTGCCACTCGACTGCCCTGCTTCCTTCATCCCAGGCTGAAGTGACTCCAACGGTCTGCAGATTGACCTTTCATTTTGAGCTACAGGAACATAAGTTCCAAAGGCTCCCTGCAACTTCCCAGCTGACTTGCAACTGGACCTGAAACAGGACCTGCCTGAGCCTTGCTGTCCTCTGCTGGAGTGAGTTCCAGACCCCCAAGAGGTCTCCTCGGGTCCTGGACCCTTGATGGTTCATCAGATGAGCTCCTCTAAAGAAAAGGAGAAATCCTGAAGTTTTGGGTTCTCTGCGAACAGACTTGTTCACGCCAAGATCTTGCCACCTGCACCTCCATCCAATGCAAAGTTCCGGTGAACTCGACTCTTCGTGAAACAACCAACGACGCACAGCAGCACGAGATATACACTTTGCACTACAACATCAACAGCTCTCTTTGACCACCAATGTGAAACTACAGCAACAACCGTCTGCGACAGAATCTCCACGCTTCATCCAAAACCATCAATGACAACCTGCCTACACTTCGCACTACATCGACTATCTGCAACACTCTCTCTGATCCTCACGGCCCCTTCCCCCACAGACGGAGCCCTTCGCGCTGGACTTTGAAGGCAACACTTTCAGTAGGACTTTGTTGTCAAATAAAGTTTGTAGATCAGCAGGATCCAAGATAATCATTGACTGGCCCTTAAAGATGATTTAAAATTTTGATGGACCAACAAATGAGTGCTTGATAGACATTTCTTTAAGTTTGTTCTTTAGAAACAGTAAGCTTTTTCTTATTAATACTGTATCTTTAGTGTAGTCTTAAGAAATCAATATTCTGAAGCCCTGCCACCTGACAACTCTACCTTTCCTCATATGAGCAAGAATGAGACTTTAAGAATGTTGGTGTCATAGTGGTTTAAAGATGGTTGTTTTTGGAGAGCACATGTTTTTAGGTCTGTAAGGTGGTATCTTGTGTTCACATTCTATCGTAAAGTCTTTGATGAACTTGATTTTTCATATTACTCTGATCTAGGATTCCAAGAACTCAATGGGAGAAGATGCTGCCTTCTCTGCACCTTCTGAGTGTTCAACAATTCTGAGGTTGCTTGTTGAGACTGACCTCCAGCTCGGTTATATCTCATTAGAAACGGACAATTATTTTTTCTGTGTTCTGAATTTGTTTGGCGTGAACATTATTATAGTCTTATAGAGCACTAACTCTAGTCTCCGCATTAGTGATTCTGATAGTCAGATATTTTAAGTTTATATTTGCTACTTCAACCTGAAGCATATCAGTAGTAGTCTTAGTGCGCCGTGCAATATCATGCACTGTATTGAATGTATTAGAATAACATCTACTGTGCGAGTTGTCTGGTTTGTCTTTGATCGAAGACTCTTTAATTCCACCATGTTGCTTCTAGTTTATGGATGTCTTTGGTGGGTGATAATTTTGAGAAACTTATGGTAATCCTGTTGAGACAGGACAGATCGAAGTGGTCACAAAACTGGTGCACATCAAGTAGATGTGATAGACAACTTAGGAGGTAGCTAAAATGAGTATCCGGATCCGATTGCCCTTCTGGCTGTTATTTATATTGGATGCTTTTCTGAGTGAAATATAAAGTAGTGAATGAAGTGCTTCTAGGTCATTTACCTGTACACAAATAAACAAAGTGGTTAAGTCCTTTAGTAGGTTTTAGGTCGTAGTTCCTGACCTCAACCTTCGAAAAAGGAGCGCAAACAACAGTTAGTAGTTTTAGGAAACCCCTCACCCACCTACCTAGTAGGTGGCATGCTTCATCATCGGGGCCCAACTGGATTACCGAGTGCAATCTAGCTGTGTTTCCATGCCTGAATTACAGCGGAGCTGGTTGTTTGTGTGAGAAGTGTGAAATGCTATGTGAAGTTCAATTATGTGATAAAAATATCTCTAGGAATAAGCGTTGTAAAAGGTTTTAATAGAAGGGCCCTAGGACATAAGTAAAAACATCGTCGGGATCAGCAGGATGTTTTAAAATGTACCTCTGTATCCCTTAAAGATTTAGGTCTACTAGTTTCAGCCATCAAGTGTGTTCAAGAGGCTTTCGTCAGGACCAATTACGTGTGTGGCCCAAAATAACGGGCCACTGTGGTGCAAATATCAGCACACACCCTAAAGTGTGCTGTGAGTGTGTTGGGAGTACCTCTGTAGGAAGTACCTGTAAATGAAAGGGGTATTAGGTACAAGTACAATACAACATGTTTGTTTCATCATGCATGTCTTACTTATTAGCGCTCATACACGCGAAAAGTAGCAGAGAGGGTTGAGATGATGGTATCCTGCATGTGACTGGGTGGAGGCATGCATGATGGCTATCTAAACAAATAACCATGCGTGGCTATAATCTGCCCCGGTGGTGCCTACTTAAATGCAAATCCAAAGATTAATGGCACTCTAAGACTTTGGCATTTTGGAGCAATGGTGGACTATTTATAGTCTACAAATGTTTCTTGTTATGGCACATATGGTGAGTATTTTAAAATTAAGTATCTAGTGATTGCGCGTGATATTCTTACAGTATCTTCGCCACCTTAAGTATTCTATTTGTAAGGCCCTCTACTTTCTGTTCAATATCATGTACCGCTTTTCAATGGATCCCGTTTTCTAATGCAAATCAGCTTTGAGACTTTTAATCGTCCCTGAAAGGGCTTTCTCCACTGGTGAAAAATTGGAATCCACTGAGTGGTCAGGCGTAAGGGTCTTGTGGTCATGACGCTCTCTGTAAATTAAATACATCTCTTTACTCTCTTATTCACTGCCATTTCAGTTGAAGGTGCGGCTATTGAACATCAAAAGTCAAATAGTCCTCACTAATTAGAACATGGGTGGGTTTACCAGTTGTTCATTGATTCCGTAGAGACCACTATGCAAGGATTCTTTCACATGCTCACAAGGTGCCACACCTGGAGGTACCCTCTCAAGGAAGGCACCACCAGCAAACCTCATTTCCGGTTAAACCACCTTGTCACAGCTTTCCTTTTCTCTTTTTTCCAGTCACTTTATCATAGGTCGCTGGAGTGCACCCCAAAGGCAGCATGCATCTGGGTCCCACCATTGACACCAAAGCTCGTCTAACCCCTACTTAAAAGTTGGTACTTTGGCAACTGCCTCTAAAGGTCCTTCACCCACATTATTAGCATCAACACAATGCCAGACTTCCCTGAAACCAGGAACAAAATCCTAAACTTACAATTAGCTCATCATCCCCACTCCATTCTGGGAAGACTAAACTAGGGATTCAAGTCAAGCATATACAAGATCTCTATGGGATCCTTAAATGCAGACTTATTAACACTAGGTCAGTAGTATCAAAACACATTTGGGATTTTATACTTTCAACAAACCTACTTGTATTATTTATAATGGACAGTATCTAATTAGCTGTAGTTAACAACACGTATTATCTGCATTGTGTTCCATCTAGCATTTGAGTAAGCTCGTTAGTAGGACACACAAAATTAGAGGGATGTCACAATCTAAAAAGATTGGGTAGGGGGCGTGTCCAAGGTGGTGCCTGAGTGAGAGCCATCTCTTGGAGCTCCGCTGTGCGTTCTCTGTATTGGGGCGGATGGCGACCTTCCAGGGCGGTTCCTCCCACTGTGCAGTGTTGGCCTGGGAGTGGCTTCAGGAACCGCATTGCCAAGATGGCAGGAGTCACAGGCCGTGCGGCCTGATTGTTTCAATTCACTGCATTCGGCAGCGAAGCACATCTTTGCACCCCCTGGACCTGGGGACATCGGACCTCTTCAACCAGGGACTAGAATCCCCTACAGGATTGGCCCGATTGCCTGCAGTCTATGTACCACAGTGGCTGCCCGCCTGCACCGGCCTACGCTATCCAGCCGGCCCCAGTGTCTTCAGAGGTGAGCGGCTGAGCATTACGGGGCCGCGGTTTGGCCTCAGCTGATTTCCTGCGGCCCTTCGCAGATTGCTAGGCAGGTCCATTCTGCTCCCTTGGATGCCCCTGTCTGCCTGGGGTCTCTGGTTTCTGGACCTGGGTCGGAGCCCCAGAGACGACGTTATCGCCACCAGTGGGGATCTGAGCAGAGAGGTATGTGGCAGGCCTGGTGAGACCTAGTGGGCCCATTGGAGTGCTACCCTGAGCGAGGACTTACTGTGAGACCACTCTTGGCTCAGAGCCTCCCCGCTTTCTTAACAGCCCTGACAACCTGGAGTCCTGGGAGTTGGTGGAGCACCTGAGGAAATAGACTATTCTTGGGACTGTCTGAATGGTTCCCCATGTGCAGAGAGCAGGAGCTAGGCCACCCTGCCAAGTCTGCTTCCTAAATCGGGTGTCTACTACGCCACAAGAGAATCCTCCTCCTCTACCAAACTCATTACCATTGTGACCCATCATATGCCCCTAAGACCCAGAGGGCCTCCTCTTACTGGCTATGCTCTGCTATTCACCCTGAACTGAGAAGGTGGGCACTTCTGGTCAAGCTCAAACCCTAGAAAAAAGGCAACAGCTAAAGGCACGCTCACTGCAGCAGACGACCCGGACTGTGAAACTCACAACAGTGGTTTCCTTACACTTGATGTGCTGCCCTCAGTCCTCCAGTGCCTGTACCTCCTCCTGTTCTATTAAACTCTAGAGGGGTCCCGGAGTTTTGAGTGTTCTGTCTACCCCCCTGGTGTTAGCAACCGCATTTGACACCTTAGTGCTCCTCATCTGCTAGACTGGGAGTCTGTTTGTCACTCTACTATGACTTCCGAACACAACACAAAAAAATGATACCACCCTTAAACACCGGTTTACTAAAACACCGGCAAAGAAGTCAGACCAGAATAAAGAGGTATCTCTGACCCCGCCTCCCCTGATGAGACAGCGATGTTAGGCTCCCATGGGGGTGATGCTCCTGTAACTAGGGCATTTCTGGAGCAACTCTTTGGGACCCTCCGGGGGACTTTGTGGCACTCAAGCAAGACAAGGCGACGGAAGTGAAGGACCTCAGACAAGACCTGGGTGACCTGGGCCAATGAGTGGACTCCTTGGAGCAAACCTACAATTCACGTGAAGAGGAACTTGACAGACACCACCAGGAATTCCTTGAACTACGATACAAGAACATGGAACTTCGTTATCAGCTAGCGGATATCGAAAATAGATCTTGTCACTCTAATATTCACATAAAAGGGGTGCCCTTACAGGTAATACCTGGAAAAATTAAAGGATTAGGTAATCCGTCTATTTTGCCATGTGGCCCCAGAACTTGCAGACCAAGAAATCATCCTCGACCGAACCCATAGGGCAGATCACCCAGCCTGTTCTCAAGTCCAAGCACAAGACATACTCAGGTGATTACACTATTGTGGCCAAAAGAAGGCCCTCATGAGTGCGGTGAGTGCCAAGGCTACAATTGACTTTGAGGGCACAAAAATATGGCTTTATCAGGACCTTTTTCTCAATAACGCTGTAATGCCGTAGGGCTACCTGGCCCTTGACAGACTCGGAAAGGAATTAAGTACAAGTGGGGGCACCCCTTTTGGCTCCAATTTGTCTAGAACAATGAAACAGAGTATCCAATCTTTGGAGTAGACTCGATTGTTGTTGGATAAGGCGGAGCTTCTGGGAGAGCTCCTCCACTCAATCACCTTCGTTGGGCTCAGCCTCCCCTACTGCTGACCTACGCTGCTCAACCAGTCAGAGGCAGAAAAAGCTTTGCAAGCCCACTGAAACCGAGAGCCGGAGGGAAAGAGCTGTGCTGCTACCCCAGCTACTGCGTCAGAACAGTGTCACAGATGCGGAGAGTGAACAATGATGGTCTAGCAGATCAGAGGATGTACTAACGCTCACTAGTTGGCTTAAGCTGGTCCTCCCTCCTGGGGGCTCCGATTTCATCTTGCCTGTAAATGACCTTGGCATAGGGAGTGGCTCCTCCCCCCACTGTTGCTATTTCTTGGCAGCGGAGCTTCATGGCCACATTTAATTGGAAAATGAAGAGACATACTGCAGAAGACATAGACCCTCAATTTTTGGTTATTTGTGTTCCCAGACGGGTAACTTACTTGTTGACTTGTTCTTTGTCCCCTCCCCTTGCCCCATTCCCCCTGCCTTGCCCCATCTGACAACCTCTGCTCCTCATTCATATTTCAGACATCACATAACAGCACTGCATGCCCGGGGTCGGCTTTCGCTGGACCCCCGATACTCATCTATCGATAATTAATATACTCAGCCTCAATGTCAGAGGCCTTAATCCACCATGAAGCCACGTGCATGCCTTTCTTTTCTCAGAAATGCTAAATGCGACATCTGTTTCTTACAAGAGACTCACCTGCTAAAAACCGACTTGAGGCATTTACGCTCCAGGTGGTTTGACCGCCAATACTTTTCCTCGGTCCAGTGAAAAAAAGCAGGGGTGGAAATATTCCTAGCGACTCATTTTCAGGGGAGGGTGACACAAACACATTCTGAGATGCCAGGTAGGCTCCTATCGCTGCGCATCAATCTGAAAGGTCACAGGCTCCCGATGGTGAATATATAAGCCCCCCAATGGCCACCAGGAAGCTTTCCTTAAGGAGGCAATAGGTTGCGTTTTGACCACCCCAGACAAATGCATCATTATCGGGGTTGATTTCAACATAGTAGTTGACTAACAGATGGATAGATCTATCCAACCACTGGGCAGACTGGTGCTCTGACACATGACTGTAGACAGTGGCTGACAGATTCTGGGTTGACAAACGTGTGGCGACAAACACATCCAACCACTAAGGATTACACTTGCTTTTTGTGCGTCACACCAGATGTATGCTCAAACGTACTTCTTCCTCGTCTGCCCACGCATCACTGGGGTACCTGCAGCAGTGGATACTGGGGTAGCTGCCCTTTTGGATCACTCCCATCACCCTCAAATATGCACCTCTAGCTCCACACCACCCCCGTACTTGGCATCTTAACACTAAGCTCCTCACCTATGAACAAGCACTTACTGTGGGGTCAATTTATTGCTATTGCAGCCCGCCTCAATAAGGATGGGAGTGGTTTGCGAGTCCAATGAGCAACTAAAGTCAGGGAGCTACAGCAATCACATATAAGCACTGGCTTGCTTGCAACTCTACATCAATTAACTGTGGCCTGCAAGCAACTAAAAGCAGTAGATATGGATTGGGCAGAATATGCCCTGTTACTTATGAAGAAGAAATATTATGTAGGAGGTAATAAAGTGGGACACTTATTGGCCCACTGCCTCTGCTCCCAAGCTGTACAGCGTAGGGTGGGTGAACTGGTGGGTTCCGATGGCAACCCCAAACATCAGGAGGAGCTGATCATCCAAGAATTCAAATTTTTTTATGCCACTCTCTACTTGGCTGAAGATCTTGGTGCGGAGAACATTGACACCTATCTGGTGCTGGTCCCTCAGTCCTTTCAAATCTCCAGAGGCACTCCGCAGGGCTGCCTCCTGTCACCCTTACTATTTGCCTTATATACGGAGCCCTGTGCAGAATGGATATGTAATAGACCACACTTTACAGGTATAACTATGGGAGGCAGGGAACACAAAATTATGCTATGAGCTGAGGATGTCCTACTAGTTTAATTGAACCCGTACGACTCCCTGCCGGCAATGATGGGAGAATGGCGGCCTAAGGGGTGGCTTCTGGTTTCAAAACTATTTTGAACCTCACTGCCTGCCGGCAGTGATGGTCTACAACTCCAGTCACGCAGTTGCAGATTCTCTGGTGTACTGGCCTGTGCACCTGGGATAACTGCTTAAGGTCTTTCAAATGGCCAGCTCTTCCTGCACTGTTGGTTCACTCCTGCCCTCTGGCAAGACTCCCTGGGTTCCCAGGAAGTCAGGCAGTTTTTCCTCCAGATTGGACTTCAGGTGATGTCCTCACACAAGCTTGGAAGCTGGCTGTGAGGCAGCCACCAATTCCACCTACACAATAGTCCTCTGGGTACTCTGTGGACAACCCCTTACTTGTTCAGAGGGAACTTGGAACTGGAACCACTAGTTGGTTAACAAATGCCACCTATGTACAGAATTGGTAGACGGGGGATGTGGATTCTCTGTCTTTTCAGAGCCAGTTTGGGTTGGTTTCCTTTTCACACGTCCTTCTCAGGCTAACTTCCAGCTTCAGCATTTGCCTTGGGTGATTCTCTTCACAGCAGGGTCGTCTGCAAGCTGAAGCACCGACAACTGAGGCAAAAAGAGGTCTGGACACCTGCCTATCCAACGTTTATACTGAATAGTGATCAGGAAGAGAGGCAAAGGGTTGCTACCCTTCTAAATTTCACTTCACACTCTGACAACATAAACTGCAGGCACACCAAATGGCAGTCTCAGGAAGACTAATCAGGAGCCATCTGTATCAGAGGACCTAATGAACAACTTACTTATCTTCAGGAATTTCTCTATTGGTAGAGACTTCCTCTAGCTGCAGGTTCCTCGCCTTTTGAATATTTCCCAGGCATCAGACTGGATCTGGAATCTTTTCAGCAGTAACTCTGTGAGCCGGTATGTGGCACTATGCGGGATCACACGGACACTATTCTGCTCCAGAAATGACGTGCAGAGCCCAAATAGGCGCCACATCTGCGTGATGACGTCAGTTGCTTTTTAGACTGTCCGCTCCTCCAGACACAGAGCCCCAAAAGCAAAATGGTGTGACCAGAGTGCAGGTTCCTATACTTGGGATCTTATTAATGAATAGAGTCAAATAACAGAATGGGCAGGATGAGAGGGTCGGTGAAGAATCTGCGGCTAGATAGAAACTCTACCAGAAAGAGGATACTGAAGGGAAGCAACTTGTTCTTACAATAGAGACTTCTACCAGCAGATTCCTCACCTTTTGAATAGATACCAAAGCAGCACCTATTAGGAGGTGGGTCTGTGAATGGACTCAAACTAGAAAGTCCTGCAGGACTTAGCAGGAAAAATGCCCCTCTTGGCAGACCTGACTGTCCAGACAATAGTGTGTTGAGAACATATGGAAAGATGCACACAAAACTGCCTGGTCAATGTCTAGGACAGAGACTCCGCATGCTAATGCAGTGGTATTAGCTTAGGCCCTTGTAGAATGAGCATGCAGTCCTTTCAGAGGCTGCTTTTTAGCCAATGTGTAACATTTTAGCCAATGGGAAGCAGAACACAATCCAGCAGGAGATAGTTGTCTTCTGCACTGCCTTGCCTTTTCTCGTTCGAGAAAATCCCACAAAGAGATGATCATCAACACAGTGTTCTCTGGCATGAACTATGTAAAAACTCACTGCTCTCTTGAGGTTCAAGTGATGGAGTCTCTCCTCCTCCTCAGAGGGGTGAGGCGGAGTATCGAATGCCAGAAAGGTGATGTTCTAACTGATGTAGAATGGCAACACAATGTTAGACAAGAAACATGCATCTGGCCACAATACCAGCTTGTCTGGAAAGAAAGTTGTGTATGGCAGATTGACACAGACAGCTTGATCATCACTCACAGCCTGCCCCGATGTAATGGCAATGAGGAACACTGTCTTGAGAGTGAGGAGCCACAGGGCACAGCTGTGAAGCAGCTCAAATGGGGTGCACATCAGTAACGTAAGAACCAAGTTTAGGTCCCACTCAAGCATGACAAAGGGAGAAGGAGGAAATAAACGTAACACTTTCAAAAAACACACAACTGGCGACTTAAACGATGAGGGCTGGTCTTGCAACCGTAAAAAGCCGAAAAAAACCCAAAAGGTTCCCTTTTAACTGTGGCTAGAGCAAAGTCTTGTCAGGCAGGGACCAAACAAACAACAAAACCTCAGATAACTTTGCCTGGAGGGGGTCTATCTGCTGTGTACCGCACCAAGCCACAAATTCGTCCCAATGACAGGTGTAGACAGTTTTTGTCGAGAGATGCCTGACTGTCAAGATGACGACCAATTCCGGAGAAAGGTCGAAGGTGGTCATCTGTCACTGATCAATCTCCAAGCATGACAGTGGAAATTGCGAAGGCCCAGGTGCAGAATCTGCTCAGCTGCTGTGAGAGCAGATCCTCCCAGAAGGGCAGACAGATCAGACGACAGATGCTTAAACCCAGGAGTTCTGGATACCATACTCTGCATGCCTGATCCAGAGCCACTAGGATGACTTGGGCACAGCTGGTCCTGATCTTCTTCAGGGCAGGTGTGTTATTGGCATAAAGGCATATAGAAGTCCCGAGTTCCTTTAGAGGCAGAACACATCGAGCCAGAGACGCCTTGGAAACTCAAAAACGCAGAGGTATTGATATTGCATGTTCTCGGCAGTGGCGAATTGTTCGAACCAAGGTTCTTCCCATCTGTGGAAGAGACATTGTGCCACCTCAGAAGCAACTGGCACTAATGATCTGTTAGGCATCAATGGCTCAGTTAATCCTCCCTGACTTTCAAAGAGCCTGCCAGATGAGTCACAACCAGGAAGATCTCTTGGTGGTCTGGGCATTTCCAGAGGTGCACGGCCTCCTGTCACAGCATTCATGACCTCACCCCACCCTATTTATTGCAGTACCACATGGCAGTGATGTTGTTCATGGGCACCTAAACAAGCCTCCCTTTGATGGATAGAAGGAAGGCTTTCAATGCTAAGCGGATGTCCCTCAGCACCAGAAGGCTGATATTGAGTCAGGAGTTGACCGGAGACTAGAGACTTCTGATCTCCATCTCTCCCAGATAGCCGCCCGAACCCAGAAGCGATGTATCCATCACCACTGTCAGATATGAGTGGGAAAGAGAGAGGGGTTTGCAGTCCACTAAACACCACTGCAGATTTTTCGCAGTCTCCTCAGAATGTTGTCAGGAGGTCTGGCTGTGAAGGCCCTTGACTCCTCCTCAAATGTTGCCCTTCATTGGCCCCATTCTGGACATGGTTTGGTTTTGTGTCTTTCCCTCTGAAAAAAGAGTCCCGGACATTCAGGCTATTATCTGGATCTTTCAGTCTCTGTCTTCGAGCTATTTTTCTGATCTCTCAGCCTCTGCCCTCTATTTCAGTGAGGTCAACTAAGGCTTTTGGGACTAATAGCCTCCGGCATCCTGCTGGTCAAGCACGCCATATGGTATATGTGTTTCCTGCAGTGAGATCTGAAGTCTGATTGGGCCCAGCATCAAGAGAACCTCTCCTACCATGTCCTGATTTTGCAGGAGAGTGTGACAGATCTGCAGTGGTGGTTACTGGACCGCGACTGGGTCAGCGGTCAACCCCTCTTTCTAACCCCTCTAGTTGATAGCAATGACAGATGCGTCCCTTCTGGGTTGAGGTGGAAATCAGAGGCCTCTGGTCTCTTGCAGAGAACAGAGGCCTGGCACCTTATCAACCTCCTGGAGCTGCAGGCCATCAGTTTAGCATTCAAAGCCTTCCTTCCATTCACTGAAGGGAGGCTGGTTCAGGTCCTTACAGACAACACCACAGCCATGTGGTACAGTAACAAGCTGGGTCCTTCGCCTGGATCTTTTATTTTTGTGGGAACCTTTATTTTTCCATGTTATCATGACAGGTAAAACCAACATTACAGCATACAGTACTACGTAAGCGCCTTGGGCAACATTCTCCAATGCTGAGATCAACGTGAGGTATTTTAGAGTCCACAAAAAGATTAGCCAACAGTATCACATCATACAGGACATCATTAAAGACATCATACAGGACATCATTAAAGACAATTTGCCTTGGGGCAAGCACTCTTTACAACTATCGGCCCTTGCCATCTCTCGGCTTTCCTCTCATCCTGTGTCACACCTGCTGCTCTCACAGGTACTTTGCTCCGTCCCTCCTTCCCTCCCGATCCAAGCCCTGAACTGCACAGTTCTCTCCATTCCATTAATGCTGCCTGGAGCCCTTCATCTTTACGTGTTAGTTTCATGTGTGTTTCCTCGGCTAACGCCAATTCCCTGATGTCTCTGAGCCACATTGCTATGTCTGGGCTTCTCTGCCTCATCCAAGTTATGTCCACCCTACGTCTGGCCAGGACAAGTATCAGCTGAAGTAGTTTATAGGGCAGTTTCCGTTTTGTAGGTCTATGTATGTGGGCCAGCAGGCACTGCAAGGGTTCCTCCCTTAGCGGAAGACCTGTGGTTGTGCGTACCTTTTCAGCCAACAGTGTCCAGAACTGTCTCACCTCAAGGCACTCCCACGCCAGGTGGATAAAATCCCCGTTCTCAGATGCACACCTGGAACATTTACCGTCCTTGTTATGGGAGATGCGTCTCAACTTCACTAGTGTGAGGTAAGTGCGATTTAAGAAGTCATAGTGGATCAGTTTGACCCTAGCATTACAGGAGACTGTATGTGTGAGTTCACTAATAGACACCCAAGCCCTCTCGTCTAGTTGGGTGTTAAGGTCCCTCTCCCAAGCAGCCCTTGACCTTGGTGGCGGGGCAGTAGAGTCCTGCTTCATGGCTTTATATAGGAGAGATTTCATCCTGGGGCCGGATCCGCATGTAAGCAGATAATGACCCTGCCTAAGAGCGAAACTCTCACTTGCTTGTTCATAGGTTATGAAGGTCAAATTCGGGAAAAGGTCTGCAAGGACCTTGCAGCCGCCATCCCTCCAGGCCTGGAAGGACTTGTGTGTTCCCATATCTCTGATGGGGACCAGGATCCGAATAGGAAGCTCTCTATGAAATGGCGCCTGACGCAGCACCTTTCCCACAAACAGCTGCCGTATGCTCACTGTTTGATGCACTATATATGGGAGGTCCCCCTCCGCCCCCTGCTCTACATCAGCGCAATTTGGAGGGCCTCTGGGTCTGCCCTGCCAGCCATCAGTTGTTTTTCCCAATTGCCCCCTTCGGCCATCCAGCGAGCCGCAGGCTGGCGCAGGGTGGTATAATAGTATAGGTCAAAGCGCGGACCTCCAACCCCCCCTCCTCGTATTTACGTGTCTGGGTATTGAGGCCTACTCAACTCCGCTCCCCCCCCCCCCCCTCCCCCAGTAATGAGGTCAGATTCATGTTCAATTGCTGGAATACACATGTCGAATTCAGGCAGAGTGAGTTTTGAAGCGCATAAAGGCACATAGACGCATTGCCATCTTTGAGATGGCAAGTCTGCCCATTAAGGACAACGGGAGAGAGTTCCAGAAATTCACTGATCCCTGCAGGGCGGCAAGGGTCCTGTCTAAGTTTAGGGCTAATGACTGTGCATTGGTCAAGGCAATCTGGACCCCCAGGTACCTGAAGTTTGCCGGTTCCCATCTGAGCTCTAAGTCTGGGAGGTCCCCCAGGGGCACATCACACATGCCCGCCAGCGGGAAGATCAATGATTTGTTACGGTTGAGTCTCAGGCCAGAGACCTCCCTGAATCTGTCCAGGTTGCGCAAAAGACAGGGGACGGACACCTGGGGATATGCTAAGTAGAAGAGCGAATCATCCGCGTATAAGGAGATGATGTGGTTCGTGTCTCCCACCCAGATACCCCACTGGTCCAATTCCTCTCTCATTCGCAGTGCCAACGTCTCAATGGCCAGGGCGAATAGTAGGGGCGAGAGCGTGCACCCCTGACTGGTTCCGCGCCCCGGCACCCAATTTGCCAGGATCTTTGAATGCCAGGGTGGATGAACTCAGCCATCAACGCCTAGCAGTTCACTGAAGGCAGTTGCACTCAGAGGTGGGGCAGGGTCTCTTCCGCACATGGGGAGAACCCTGGTTTGTTCTATTCACCGCCGCAAAGAACGTCCAATGTCAGCACGTTTGCGCTTTGGAATGTCTCTCACTGGGAGATGCATTCCGCCTAGATTGGACCTCAGGACTCTTGTATGCCTTCCGCCAATACCTCTTTTGCCCTGAATTTTGAGGATCAGGCCTGACCAGGCCCAAGTCATCCTAGTGGCCCCAGAATGGGCATGGAGAGTTTTGGTTACCAGAACTCCTTGGCTTCAGCATATGTCTTATGGCCAGACTGCCACTCTGGGAGGACCTGCTGTCACAGGAACAGGACAGGTTTCTCCACCTTCATGCATAGTGATTGAACGGTGGCAGCTCAACTCCTTTGACCTTCTTCCAGGGGTTGTGTATGTCATCTTGGCAGACCATGCAACCCTTGAGAAAAACTGTTTATGCCTGTCGTTGGGACAAATTTGTGGTTGGATGTGGCACAGGCCAGATTGACCCCCTCCAGACCAAGTTATCTGACATTCTTTTGTTTGTTTTCTCTCTTGCCCAGCAAGACTTTGCTTTGGGCATAGGTAAAGGGTTCCATATCTACAACAGTTGTATCCTCCTTCTCACTTTGTCATGCAACAGTAGAACTTTATCTTGGTGCTAATATTTTTGATATCCACTCCATTTGAGCTGCTTCACAGCTGCCTTCTGTGGCTTCCTACTCTCAAGATAATGTTCCTCGTCGCTATACCGGCAGTTTAGCGAATGAGATGCGGGCTCTCTGCGTCCATCCGCCATACACCATGTTCTTCAGATGTGAGCATCCTTCTTGCCAAAAGTTGTGATGTCATACCACGTTGGTCAAACAATCACCCTACTGGCGTTCTATGCTCCGCTTCACCTCTCTAAGGAGGAGAAGAGACTTCATTGCCTGGACCCCAAAAGGACTGAGCTTTTACATCTATTGTACCAAAGGGACACCGGGTGGACGATACGCTCTTTGTGGAGTCCGAGGGAGTAAAAAAGGCAAAGCCATGCAGGAAAAGACCATCTCTCAGTGGATAGAGCTCTGCATCAAAATCTGCAACTCATTTGCCAAAAAACAGCCTCTGGAAGGACTGTGAGCTCATTCTACCAGGGCCAAGGCTGCTACCACTGGGTTGGTGTGCGGAGTTCCTGTCCTGGACATCGGTCAGGTAGGTATGTGGGTGTTGCCCCATACATTCGCCAAGAGGGGGAATTCGCCCACTCAGTCCAACAGGACTTTTTAGTTTGAACCAGACCACAGAGCCACCCCCCAATGGGTATTGCTCTGGTATCTATTCAAAAGGTGTGGAATCTGCTGTTAGAAGTCTCTATCCTTACCGACCCACCAACCTACACACAGTTCTGCGAATTGGGCTCTATCTATTAATAAGATCCTAAGTCTAGGAATCTGCACACTTTTTAAAGCCAATTTTCTGTTGGAGCGCTGCTATTAGGGGTGTAGACAGTCTCGAAAGCAACTGATGTCAGCGCGTGGGTGTGACGCCTATATGGGCTCTCCACGCCATTTTCGGCATTTTCGGCATGGATCAACATCAGTGTGGAGCCACACAGTGCCACCTGCTGGAGGGCAGAGAGTCTGCTCAAGTCTCCAGATCTAATCAGACGCCTGGGGAATATTCAAAAGGTGAGGAATCGGAGGCTAGGTAGAGTCTCTACCAGAGAGAGCATTACTGAAGGTAAGTGACTTGCTACATAAGCTGGGTGACTGAAGACTCATTCCAGACTGTGACATGTGGATTATATCAATGAGCATATGGGGCACAAAGGCATTTTGGAGTGCATCAAGTGGTACTCCTGTAGTATTCTTTTACATGCTCTTCAAATCTTTTGTGAATTGGCCCCAAAAACATCTAAAATGGGAATATTCTGATATAATTACAAATAGACCAGAAAGCACCCTGTTTGCACTTTTACTAGTAAGCAGTTAGATGTTTCAGGGCTGCTACTTCACAAACACATGTAAGAGTACTCCTGTACTTTCTATACTCATAAATAATTTTGTGAATCAGCCACTTTGTTCTCAGGGTGAAAGGACCTCATCCTGCTAGCATGATGACCTTGAGATAAATATAGCAAGTCACACACAAAGAAGAGTGGGCAACCACAAGGCTCCCAACTAATGTATTAGAAATCACGTTTGGAAAGGAACCCCGAGTCCTAGTGGAAACAATGGCGAGACCACAAATGGGGTTTGATGACCAGCGTAGGCCAAAGGCACATAAAAAAAACTCCGAGGCATACTAACATTTCATTATAACCTCAATACTACTCATTCTGATAAGTTCCTAAGGATCTGTAGATTTAGGCCATAAGAGCACTTTTGTATGTGGCAATGAAGAAAAGCAATCACTCTGTAGAGTTCTCACATGTTGCAGACTTTGAGGCTACTCAACTTTAAACCCTTAGGAATCTCCCTGTGGCCTACGGACTCAGGAGAAGTCAAGGGGGCATGTGAAAGCAAAGGAGTACTTATCAGAAGACACTGGGTCTTTTATGCAAAATGTCCACAAGCTGTTGATCCCTAAGTATTGAAAAATCTAAGGACAATGAAAGTCTATTGAGAAGAGCAATTCAAGATTGTACAGATTGAGACATTTTGGCAGTGGCAACTGACTACAAAAGTGATCTTTACATCTCTACCTATTAACCATGGATTAGAAAGTAAAGCAAAAACACTTAGAACAGCAACCATTTGCAAAATAGAGGGCAATAGTCAACTATGATAATTTTTTACATGGAGGATTATTAATCAGTGGAACGGGTTTATACGTTTTGGCGTGACTGAGATGAATTGCAGTGAATGAAGTTTATTCAAAGAAATGAATGAAACCTTACATGCAGTTCAAGGGCGAGAACGATCGTATATTTGAGAATATCGCATGCATTTTATTGAAAAAAGTTAAAAACCGAATTGTAATTAGTTATTGAATAAGATAACCATACATGTGAGTTACGTGGAATTCAATATTTTTATTTGCTGTAGAAATGTGAAAAAGTGTTATAGTTATCATGTTGCACCACGTACAGAAACTGATTGGTCTTTTAGCACCATTGTAAAGCTTGCATGATTGTTAAAAATATCCTGTCATCCTTCTTTGCTGTTTTTTGGTTTTCTGCCTTTTTTGGGGGTCGGTGGACCATTTTGACAGCAATCACAAATCCAGCGGCCTAAAGTAAAAACAAAATAAATATGTTAAAACAGCACACTGAAAAATTGAGTAAGCAACGGTAAATAATGCTTGTGTCTACAGTAAGTGGAATTTGTTTTGTATTTTTTTTAAGCAAAGGTTTTCTTAATAGTCAAATTTTATTGTTTTTAATGCAAGTATACACATTAAACACAATGCAATAAAATACCATTGAGTCCCTTCCTCATCCCGCCGGGCAGGCCTGTTTGACCAGATCCACCTCCTCTCTACATTCATGGCATGACTAAGTCAACAGTCCAAAGTATCCCCACCACCTCCCCAATATTTTGTGGTATTTCTTTGGACACCCTTTGGCTGCATAAATGTACGTCTCTTATTTAGCACACTAGTCCATCGCCCGTCACCCATTTCCACTCAGTCAGGGTTGGTGGATCCGGGGAAGCCCATTTTGCATGTGATGTCACGTTTCGCCACGATCATGGCCATCTTAACCAGCGCATGGTTCCACCACATCATCCAAGAGGCCCAGGAGGGCCATCTTAGGTGAAAATTCAATCGGCCACTCTAAAATTTGCATTAGGGTATAGGAGATCTGCTTCTAGTATTTAGCAATTCTCGGGCATTGCCACTCAATTTGAAAGAAGACTGCCTTGGGGTGCAAGCAGTGGGTGCATGTGTGGTCAGTGCGAAATCTTGCTCCTGTGAGCCACCGTGGCGTGAAATTGGTTAGTGTAGATAGTGTAGCTAAATCATTCGAAGTCGTGCCGATATAGCAATTTCCTGGGAAGCCATACAGGCCTCTTGACAGTCCGAGTCTTCAAAGGCACCCACTCCGTGAGTCTATTAGCAGCCTGCCAAATTAGGATCACGATCCTTGTGATCTCTAGGTTATGGGATGGGCTAGCCATATAACACAGCAATGAGATTATCTAGCCACCATTCAACCTATCATAGATTACTAGGAGTTTGGAGGCCCAGCAGTACAGTTTATCATCTGCTGACCCACAAACCCCCATCGTAAACCAACAGCCGGCATTTGTCATACGCGATACATGGGGGATAACCCCCAGAGGAAGGCACAAATTAATGCTGACACAACAGTACATCACCCATGTGGAATAGGGAGTGGGAAATACTGCATCACATACAGGAAGCACGAAAGGACCATCATATTGACTAGGGCACTCTACCCATGACATTCAGCAGAAGTTTAGACCAGCTATGAAGGTCCCTTTGTGTCTTACTCAGGAGGGGGTTGAGGTTAAGATTACGGATGAGCTCTGATATTATCAATATGTCTACCCCCAGGTATTTGAAACTTGGACACCGAACAGGGATACCTTATCGCCATGTGACAGTAGCCTGATCTCCCATCAGGGGAACCAGGAGAGATTTACTCAAATTAACTCTAAATCCGGAGGCCACTCCATACAGCTTTAAGGATTCTAGACCCCTACTCCTGAGGACTGGAGACAAAAAGGAGTATGTAATCTACGAATAGCGCAAACTTGTCCTCTAGTGAGTGCCCTCCCCCCCCCATTCCAACCACACACTTTGCATCGTACTAACTTGGCTAATAACTTGATGGCAAAAAGGAAGGTAGACAATGGGCATCGCTACCTTGTGCCCCTTCGGATCAGAAATGTGATTGACAACTCCCCATGTATGAGGACCTGAACTGTGGTTTCACGATATAGGTGCAAGACATAACCCCGACATCTGGGCCCAAAGCCCATACTTCAAAGGACTTGATCCAAGTATCCCCAGTTGATCCTTTCAAAGGCCTTCTTGAAGTCCACCAGCAAGAGCGCTGCGGAATCCGAGAGAGCCCGATCTCAGGCTATAGTGGTGTGCATCTGTTGTATACAGTGTAAGGTACTACAATTGGGCATGAAGCCATACTGGTCAGGGTGAACAAGAGCATCAATGACTCTTTGCAGTCGACTTCCGAAACCTTTGGGAAAATATTTTATATTAGTGTTAATCAATGATATGGGACAATAGGCTGTGCAGTAATCCACAGGGCCGTCAGCCATTGGGAGTAGCACCTTGGTGGCCAGGTACAGATTGGGTGGAAATGCAACCTTGTTCACTCGCTCTCTGTATAAGTTGAGAAGATGGGGAGCACGATGTCCCAATATTTGCTATAGTTATTTAAAGGGGAGGCCATCTGGGTCCGGCATTCTGCCTGCATGGAGACCTTGGATTGGCTCTCCAATCTCGTCTATCATGAGGGGGGCATCTGCGTCTACCCTAAACAGAAGGTTATCAGTGTAATAACGCCTGCACTCTTGGCTTAGATCACTTTTGTGAATTACCACCATCCTGCAGAGGGACTGGGAAATAATCCATGAAGCTATCTTTAGGTTAAATACAATTACTTGGATGAAAAGTTCTCCAAAAACATATGCCAAATATACCATTAAAATAACAGCTGCTCTTTTCATGCTTCATGACAGATCACTTTAGAAGGAAAATGTTACTTACCCAGACAGCATCTCTTCATGGCATGTAGTGCTGTAGATTCACATGCTTTGCATAATTGTGCCATCAAGTGATTGGCTTGGATGTGTTCAAGTTGTTTTTCTTCTAAGAAAGTCTTCCAAGTCACAAGGTATTGTCACTTCTCCTCTTGCTGGTAATGGGCATGGTTATCAACTTCACTGTTAGATTGTTTTCCCGCATGGCGGGTGAGGATAAAATGTGAAGTGAAGCATAGTATAGAGATATGGCCATGCAAAAAGAAAAGCAAGATAGATTTAGTTGACTGCATCTTACATCGACGCCCGGGGAGGAAGGTGGGTGCATGAGAATCTACAGCACGACATTTCACAAACAGATGCTTACTGGGTAAGTAACATTTTCCATTCAAGGCATGTGTGGCTGTAGATACATATGCTATGCATAGACTGTAAAGCACTCCCAAAACAGTGGTGGCTAGCCTGTGGGTGTTGGATTGGTTTGGAAAAGTGTACTTAGAACTGCTTCACCAACATTGGCATGTTGGCGAGCCAGTACAGCCACACAATAATGTTTTGTAAAAGTATGTGGTGTGGACCATGTGGCTGTTTTACTAATATCAGCAATAGAAATATTCCCAAGAAAGGCCATGGATGCTTCTTTTTTCCTAGTGGAATAAGCTCTGGGAGGGATAATAAAGGTGCTTTTTGCTTTAGCACAGCATATCTAGCAGTGCCTAAATTAGAAATGGCTTTCCCACTATGGGGTTTGGAGAAAGCAACAAAAAACTGTTTTGTTTCTCTAAAAGATTTAGTTCTGTCAATATAATACACAAGGGCTTGTTTAACATCTAATGTATGGACAGCCAGTTCTGCAACTGAATCAGGTGGAGGGAAAAATACAGGCAGTTCAATCGATTCAGTGAGGTGAAACCACATTTGGAGAAACTTAGGTTTGGTGCGGGGTACAACCCAACTCTATGTTTAGAAGAAGGATTCTTCCAATCTTAATGCCTGAAGCTCACTGACATGTCTACGGGAAGTGATGGTGACCAGAAATGTTAACTTCCAGGATAGAAACTGGAGGGGGCTGGAGTGGAGGGGTTCGAATGTTAGGCCCATTAATGTTATCTTCTCACTACAATGTTAAGATTGCATGTCAGGCTGGAGGGACCTGGGGAAGAATGACTCTTAAGACCTTCCATGAAGGCTTTAATGAAAAATTCACAATAGGGTAACCTGTTGCCTGTACCGAAGGTAAGCAGCTACAGCTGCGAGGTGTATTCTTATGGATGTGAAAGCTAAATCAGAAGTTTGTAAGTGAAAGAGGTAGCAGACAATGTCTTGCACTTTAGCCACTAAAGGATCAATATGTTTGGAATGACAATAATGAACAAATCTCTTCCATTTAGCAGCATAACAAGCACAAGTAGTAGGCCTGTGCGCCTCTCTGAGAATGCCCATGCATTCTGGTGGGCGAGTAAGTTATCCAAATTCTAGGACCTCAAGAGCCAAATTGCAAGGCTGAGAAACCTGGGATCCAGGTGCCCGATTTCTCCATGGTTCTGCATGTGGTCATGCCTGTTGGGGAGTGTCTTGTTTGGGACTACTGAGAGTTCGAGGAGGGTGGTGAACCATGGATGGCATGCCCAAGTGGGAGCCACAAGGATGAGGGTGAGCGATGTCTGCCGAAGTTTACGAATCACAAACTGAAGTAGAGGTAGAGGAGGAAAAGCGTAAGCACACATCCCTCACCAACTCATCCATAGTGCATTGCCCTTGGACTTTGGATGTGGAAACATGGAGGCAAAGTTTGGGCATTTGGAATTTTCTGCTGTGGTGAAGAGGTCTATCTTTTGTGGTCCCCAATGCTGAAAGCAGTGGTGGAGAAATTGTGTGGGGAGTGATCACTTGTGCACTTTTTGCTGCATCCTGCTTAGGGGGACGGCAAAGTCATTGTCTATTCCTGGCAACTATTCCACTAAGAGGTGGATCCTGTGATGGAAAGCCCATTTCCAAATGTTCTCGTCTAAGTGAGAAAGTTGAGGGAATCTGGTGCCCCCCTTGTTTCTGAAGGTAATACATGGCAGTCATGTTGTTCGTCTTGATGATGACTACCTTGCCAATTAGGTGAGTAAGGAAAGCTTTCGGCAAAAGGTGCACAGCTAGTAGCTCTAGATGATTTATGTGGAGAAGTTGCTGACTGGGATTCCACGGACCTTGGACAGTTAAATTATGTGAATGCGCTCCCCGTCCCATAAGGGAGGCATTTGTTATGATTCTTTGGGAAACTGGGTCCAGGAATGGCTGTCCTTTTAACAAGTTGTTGGTGTTCCACCACTGCAGAGAGTGGCAAGTTAGACAGCCGACCAACACTAGATCTCCCTATTAATCCTCCGCTTGAGGCCATTGGTGCGCCAAGCACTCCTGTAATGGATGCATGTGTAACCTGGCACTAGGTTCTATAGCGATGCATGTGGTCAATATGCCGAAGAGGCACATAACTGTCCTGACTAACTTGCTGATTTGGTTGAAAAAGAGGAATGAGTGCCTGAAAGGATTGTATCCCTGCAGCATTTGGGTAGGATAGGTCTCTCTGAATTGAGTATTGAAGATCCATGATAAGGTTGGATCTTAAGGAATTGGAAATGGGAATTTAAAACGTTGATAGTTTGCGAAGTAGGTTGATGGTGACCTGAATGTGTTGGTAACATTTTAGATGAGTGGCACTCTTGATGAGCCAATCATCCAGATAGGGAAAGACGTGGATGCCCTGTCTGTAGAGGTGAGCGGCCACCACCGCGAGGCACTTTGTGAAGACTCTGGGTTCCGTATTTGAATTGGTAATGCTATCCGCTTACTACACATCTGAAGTACCGGCAATGTGCCGGAAGAAATTAAATGTGGAACCAGGCGTCCTTGATGTAGAGTGCGGCCATGAAGCCGCCATGTTGTAGTAGCGGGATAACATCCTAAAGAGCGACCATGTGAAAATGCTCTGAAAGAATGTATTAGTTTAGAGGCCTAAGTTCTAAAATTGGTCTGAGGGACCCATCCATTTTGGGGATAAGGAAGTATAGCAAGTAAACTCCTGTACTCTTGATAGAGAGGGGCGAGTTCTAGGGCTCCTTTCTGGAGGACTGCTTGGATCTCTTACCCAAGTAATCTCTGGTGTTGTGGGGAGAGCTTGTGCTTGGCGGAATGTTGGGAGGAGTGGAAGTGAGCTCCAGATAATAACCATGCTGGATGATATCCAACACTCACTGGTCGGAGGTGATGTTCCGTCAAGCGGACACTAACCCTTGGAGACGACCCCCGACTGGTGTTATATAATCACGGGGAATGAGAGGTAAATCAGGGCTTACTGGTGGTGGCAGGTCCTTTGGGGGATCTGCCTTTACCCCTGCCTTTTGAATTGTTCCCTCTGTAGAAGCCTCGAAAATAGCCCTAAGAAGAGAGGTGTTTTGGGCTTGTGGTTGTTGGTATGATGTGGAGATATCAGGGGAAGTGGTCTTGGGACCTTCACATTAGGATGAGTGGACAAAAGACCTGCGATGGGAAGGGGTTTTAAGGGCACTCATTGCTTTCGCTGTATCATTGTCCTTTTGAATTGTTTATAATAAAGTATCTACCTGTGGCCAAAAAGATGTTCCCCATCAAAAGGCAAATTAAGTAGGTTTTGCTGGATTGCCGGTTTGAAACCGGAGACAGAGTTGTGCATGCCTACGTAGAATCACACTAGAGTTAACCCCCCCCCCCCCCTATATCTGAAAGGGGTCTGGGGGGGCAGAGTCCTTGAGGTGTGTATGATATAGGGTCAGCTGGAGAAACAGGAGGTGAGGGTAAATGGGGTGGAATAGTGAAATGCAAAGGACTTGTTGCCTTGTCCATTCTCCTCTGCTGCTTTGATGGAGGTGACATGTCCAAGGCTTCTTCAAAGGACTGTGGCCATTTAGGTGGTTGGCCGCAGATCCAGGAGGGCGGGTAACTATCCAGCTTGTATGTGGATGGATCATTAGGTATTTCTGGCGGGTGTTGATCTCGTCTTGTAGTTTTTTAATAATCAATTCAACAGTTTCCGATCCTTAGCCTAACTTCCTAGTGGGCACCAATGGTCTGGGTTCAGACACCAATGGTCTCGGCTCCGACAGCGGTTTCTGTTTCAATGCCGAACGGGAGCGGCCTGTTCCAAAGTAGTTGGCCTCAATGCTTTCTTAGGTGCTGGGCCAGGGCTGAGCAATACGTCCAAAGTTGTAACTCGGTGTTGACCACGGCCTGAAAGCAGTGGTGGCCCACCAGTCTGTCTCTGGTGCTCCAGAGTAACTGTTTGACACTTTGAGAAGAGTTGCTCTGCTTGGGGTCGGTGTTGAGGTAAGAGTACAGTACTTATGGACGGCTGCGCAGGTGGAAGATCTTGGATTTCCAGTTTGGAGCCGGAGCAGTCATTGGTGGAGAAGGTCCCTTCGTCTGGCACTTGCATATGGTGTTTCCCCTCAATATCCTCGGTGCTGAAAAGGTCCAGTGTCGTCTCCACTCCTCTGTGACATTTTGAGTCATCAAGTCCAATGACTGTAAATAATTTTCTTCTAACAGAAGGAGCAACAAGCGTCGCAATCAGCCTTGCTTTGCTTGGGGGAGAGCCTCTGATTGCAGACCTGATAAAGATCAGCCTGAGGGTATTTTGTGTGACACTGAGGACAGAAGCAGTAAGGAGTTTGTTCCGTCACGGTGTGAATATGGTGGGGGAGATACGTCTAAGTAACGAAGAAGGTCCGGAAGGGCCAAAGCCCACGTGGCACGAGGGTAATGGAAAACCACCCGATTGATTCAGAAGTAAGCGAATGGAATGGAAGAGGAATTGGAACGCGATCAATGACATTACAGATGGAGATAGGAACTGTGTAAACCGACAAGAGTGCACCACAACGATGTTGAATCGGAGCACAGGAGTACACGTCCAAAACAGACAGTGGAAGAAAACGAACAATGGAGTCGATGACCATGCGCATTACCAGCAAGAGGAGGAGTCACAATACCTTATGACTTGAAAGACTTCTTGTTAAAGAAAAACAACTTGCACACATCCGAGCCTAACACTAGATGGCAGGATTATGCACAGCATGTGTATCTACAGCCACACATGCCTCAAACATAACTTTCTCAAACATTATTAAAATTTCCAAAAATAATTATGTGACAATTACAGTCATTATTCACCTTACTATGCTTTTACTCAGCTGACATTTTTAATGTTGGTTTGTAAGTGGTGCTAATATATGTTTAAGTTATAACTAAAGTGAATTGTTGTAGAGCTAGAAAAGAGTTGCTCGCTATATCGGTATATACCATATGCTTGATGGTGTATATGGTGATGAGTAAACAATGAATTTTTATTTTAACCCACAGCTTCACACACCATTTAATAGTACCTCCTTATGATGGTACACATCCTAAAGAAGATGTGCTGATGAAATTTCACACCTACATCCTTCATTGATTAATCAGCCCATTCGATTCCGCTGTATCTAGTTGCCCTTCTCAGGTTTTTTTAGGCTGGTACAGAAACCTGAGGCAGGGACAAAGCCATGCATGGAGGAGAGGTAAGAGGAGACAAACTAGAGAATAACACTTTGTTATACTCGTCCCGTTTTGGACTTAAACTGCACCCCAGACCTAAACAATCCTCAGAGGCTGCCTAGAAGACAGAAGCAGGGTTATGAAAGTAAGTTGTTTTCCCAGCTGAGGCACAAGTTGTTCTTTTTGTGTGGGAAATGAGAGCCAGTGGAAGGGAGCATAATGTCTCTTTGTCTAGAGATTGGGGCCACTCACTTACTGCACACATGGACCACTGCAAGGGCCTGGGCCTAGTGCAGGTGCATGCCAGCCACACTAGGCACCAGCCAGTGGTACAACCCTAGATCCACAAGGCCCAATCTCCAACTAGAGAAAGCAGAGCCCACTTAGACGAGAGAGGGGTACGCTGGTAGATAATGAGGTGAAAGGGTGCACTAGAAGTACCAATAACAGAGTTACAAACTTGAATATCCTAAATTGATTGGTATGCTTAGGCCCCTTTCCTTCTCTACAAATGAAAAAAATGAACTAGCCCCTTGCATCCCCAAAAGGGAGGAGCTTTGGAGAGAAGCAACAATTGTATTAGTGCACCCAAACCAAAAGAAATTGAAAGCTACGGTAGCAGCATATCACCAAAGAAAGGTGGCAGAAGATACTAGCAATAACAGTAGATGTCCTACCCCACTTCCTTGGAGTATGTAATTTCGATCAGAGACTTGCCCCAAAGAACCTGCTGGGGGAGCACAGGCATATAGCATTGGCTCAGCATCCCATGGCTGCATAATGGACAGTAGAACTCCATTACTGACACAAGGAAAAGACTAGGGACCTCATCAACCACAGACAAGGAAGTTGTTACCCAATAACAAAATAGTTTTATAAAGTTCTTCATATGGCACATACTACCAATTCTAAGTGCTGTACACAACAAGCATTGGCATAGACAATAGGTCTTGTCTTTGGAACTTTATAAGTATTTAGGCAGAGCTAATGGCTTTGCCAATGTATTTAAGCTACGTTGTAGAGTAGTGTGGCAGTTGTGCAGCATGTTGCAAAGTTATAAGAAAAAGTGTTGTAATCACTGTTGCTACCTTATATATAATTAAGATATTATGTTGATCTAAATGACCGAATTAATAAATAATTAACATAAACAGTGTTTTTAAAGATATACTAAGGCCAAAATGCAACTTCACAAGTAAAATAAAATGTTAATACAGTGTAATACAGCAAACACTTCCATATTAAATCAATCAGTGGTTAGAGAAGCTACGGGGAATTTAATTAAGAAGGACTGTTGCTGCACGACAACCCTGCGTCCCTGCGAAGCATAGGACTGAGGAATGTACCCATTTTAAAGCCCCTTTATTAAAAGCGGCATGGAAAGGCATTCTTCTGAGCTGCGAGGGAGTTGGACATCAAGGCATACCAGGAGACAAATTAGCCATGCAAGATGATTTTAAGTTTAGTTTGTACATGTGAGAAGTTGGCCTGGCATATGCTGTTCCTAGTTATAGGGACACCTTGCACCAGTCCAATTCGACTCCTATTGATGATAGGTTTAAGACAACCTTTAAAGAAAGCTATCCTAGTGGTAGCTGTGGAGAGCAGCCTTCAGGCTAAGTCTTGAAGGAGTGTTAAGCTTATTGTTTTACCATAATAACCTCTTGAATAACCAAATGAAAGAGTAGCCCACACAGGTATATATATAAAATATATGTATTTATTCTAGACAGAATCCCACAGTCACTTTATGTGGCTAGTGGCTAAGTTACACTTTAAACAAGCATTTATAAACACAATAAATAGCACAGAAATCAATGGGCCCCAGGGGGGGGACCAAACCATATACTAAAATAGTGGTATAAGAACCACGACAATTCTACAGGCAATGCCTAGGGCATTCAGGATCGCTGGCCCCTTAAGAATCCACCCACAGTTAAGAGGAAGGGGACCCACGGGAGGCGTGTGCAGTGCGAGAAGTTGCTATCGGGATCGCAATGTTAGCCTATGGAGAATGTCGCGGTTGAGTAATCAAGGTTTAAGGACACTTCTAACAACAGTACAAAGTTAAGGCTTGAGACTTAAGGCTTTGGAGAGCCCACCACCACGGAAGTACCGAAGTACCACTGTTACCTGCCCCAGGGAAACCGGGTGCATAGGTCGATTCTGGTGTCGGGTCGCGGGCTGATTTTCTATGGAAAAGGAGTCCAAACTGCTGCTAGCTGGAAGTGTCGATGAAGTCGTGAAGATTAAAGTTGAAGAAAAGACAAAGATGAACCTGAAAGCAGAGGGGACAGAGTCTGGGTCACAGCACAGTGACCAGGGAGCTCACAGGAAGGAGCTCGTGGGTGTCGGGTGCGGAAGGCACAGCTGGGCTCTGCAGTCACGGGCTCCGGGAGGCTTCAAGGAAGGCCAGCTTCTGGAGGGCGACTGTCCCACGTCGGCTGAGGGTCGCTGCGGTGTTAGTGTCCCGAATGGATCCACTAAGCATTGGCAACCGCAACCCACGCAAGATGAACAAAGCAGCTGCTGGTGCAGACCCACGTGGTCTGAGGGTGCTCTCCTTTGCAGGGAGCGTAGAGCAGGCCTGGAGCAACCAGGGGAACTCTTAGAAAAGAAGATTGTCCTCCGTCAGGGCCCACAAGTCGAGAGACAAGGGACCGCGGAAGGCAGCAAAATGGAGTGCGTAAAAGGGCTCCCACGGGCCACCGGAGCGGGCCAGGGAGCTGAGAGTCGGCACAAATGCTGCTTGAAGGTTGGCTCAAGAATGGGCCAAAGCACAACTTCCCCACTGGTCGGGGTCGTGTGCTGGACAAGAGGTGGCCGGTGTCTCGGGGTATGCGGGGATCTCGACACCCACGTGGTCCAGGGTGCTCAGACTTGCTGGGCACACTCACAGGACGCTGGGATGCACTGGAGACCCACCTCGAGGTTGCTGGAAGGCGTCGAAGGTCGTGAGAGCAACGAAGTTCCAACCGGGTATCTTGTAGTCTTTTAGGTGCCTGCCAAGCAGGGGGATAACTCCTTTATCCCAAGGGAGATTTCTTCAGTCAGCTGGGCAGCAGCTCGTCGAAGGTCAGTTCTGTGAAGTCCTGTACGAATCTAAGGCTCTAGGGCAAAGTTATTCCCATATATCCCCAAGATTAGGGGATGGTCCAAAATAGAGCCTACCAATCAGAGTAGAGGCGGGAAAGGGTGGCTACACCCACTCCCCTTTGTGTGTTTCCCGCCTGGGCGAGGGGCAGGACGCCCCTGAACCGGTTCCAGGCGGTGTATGCAGAATTGGGGCTCTGCAGCTGCCTACGTGCAACTCTGAAAGGACATTTGGTGCACCCACCCTGTTCCAATCCACATATCCTGTCTGGGGAGGTGCTGGCACCTCCCTGCCACAGGAGCCCTATTGTCCAGATGGCGAGGCTGGGGTTTTCCCCAGCAACAGCCAGCCAGAGTCGTGTAGGTGGCGAACAGTAGCCATTTTGTGGTACATGTGCACTTTTAAATTGGTGCCCAAATTCTACCGCTTTTCCCATATCACCCTCCTAGCAAGGGGGAATCGTGCCCCCATGCCCATGGCTGGACTGGGGTTATGATTCCTTCATGTTTGACACCAAACACGATATGGTTCTGTGTAGCCATTCCTAAGTTACAGCGATGACGCAATAACTTATAATGCGGTTAAGAGTATATGGTATGGCTACACTACAAACAACCCAGTAACGATTTTACGAAGGTTGCAGAGAGGTCCTACTCACGTAGGGGTCCCCCCTCACACATACCTCAGCACCCAGCCCTGTAGGATTACCAGGACCTGCCATAGGGGTGACCTATGAGAGTATATGTGTTGTATGGTATGGGACATAGGGTACCTACATCCCTGTAAGGGGTGCTAGCACCACCTTACCCAGGCTACAGTAGTGGCCTGGTGGTGTCAGTTTGGGTGGCTGTCCCAGGGTGGCACAATAAGTGCTGCAGCCCTGGTAGGCCTACTGGGGGGCCCATGCCCTGGGTACCTAGGGTACCATCTACAAGGGACTGGTAGGGCATGCCCAGCATCCAATTATGTTTGTACCTAGAGTACTCACAACAGTTTTAGGGAGAAAGCAGATAGGCTGGGGTCCTGGATAGCAGGATCCCAGCCAGACTAGTCAAAAACCACTTAAATACCAGGCAAAAAGTTGGGGGCAACCATTAGTCAGATTCCACTCTCCTACATACATGTGTTAGCCAACATCACGAATGGAAAACAAACTTTATACTAGAAGTGTATATTAACTAGAAAGCGTCTAAGTGTAAAAGTAAGCACTCAGGCTGATAGCTGTGCATGTAGCAATGCGTGCAACAAGGGTTTTGGTACAGGCTGATAAAAGGCGTACAAAAACCACGCTAAATAAGACAAGGGAAGTGCGGCAAAAGGTGGCTATAAGGGCTGACCTGTGAAGAATAATCGCCGACGACATGTAGGGAGGGAGGAGCACTTGTGTGGGAGACTGCATGCATGTGTGCGAATAGAAATGCTTCCAAGAACAAACACTGTGGATCACGACAACATTTTGGTGCTCAATTTTGCCTTTTGGTGGTTCAACCGAGGACCATATAGTGGCTCTTGAAAACTCTATCACAACAATGGCTTGTCCTCAACCCCTGCACAAGATGGGACTGGCAGATAATTTGCACAGACCACTTTAAAATCCAAAATAACGGGCTCATAAGATTCAGTGAAGAGGGTAGCCCTGAACACAATTGTAATACTCCATGCCCCTCTCCCAGCTCTCTCGTTGAATGGACGCCAGAGGTCCCCCAAAAAAACCTTGTCTAAAATGCATGGGAAAAATGCCCACCTCCCTAAATAGTAAATCATACGGGTGTATTGAAATGCAACTGGAAGGCCATTGCAAGGCTGGCCTCCTCTGCACTAAAGAACAAGTTACTTACCTTCGGTAACAATGTATCTGTAAGAAACATTAGTTAGTTAGATTCCTCACCTTAGAATATCCCCAGGCGTCAGACTGGATCCGGAAGATTTTTCGTCAGCAATACCCCTTGCGCGTCGCTAGGCGTCGTCTGCGGCTCCGCGTCCGTCGTCGGCGTCGTGCGCCGGGATGACGTCGTCGGAGTACTTAGACGCCGCCCTCGCGCGCTGACGTCAGTTCTTGTACATAGCTTTCCGCGCCAGGAACGCAGAGCCATGCAAAGACCGACACTGGTGCCAAAAATGAAATCTAGGGGCCTGAAAAGGACAACCTTAACCCTAGATGTCAGTTCGCAGAACGGGGAGGATGGGTGGGTCGGTGAGGAATCTAACTAACTAATGTTTCTTACAGATACATCGTTACCGAAGGTAAGTAACTTGTTCATCTGAAAGAAACACGTTAGTTAGATTCCTCACCTTAGAATAGATACCCAAGCAATACCGTCCCCGGTGGTGGGTCTGCGAACCAAGATCACACCAGAAAGTCCTGGAGGACAGAACGGCCAAAGAAGCCATCCCTCCGGACTTGGCTGTCAAGGCAATAATGCCTGGCAAACGTGTGTAACGAAGCCCACGTCGCCGCCTGACAGATGTCCTGCAAAGGGACTCCCCGTCCCAAGGCAGTAGTAGCCGCTGTGGCCCGAGTAGAATGGGCGCGCAGCCCAACAGGAGGGTCCTTTTTTGCCAAAGAATAGCAAATTTTGATGCACAAAACGACCCACCGAGAGATGGTCCGTTTGTGCACAGCTTTCCCCTTCTTAGCGCCCACGTACCCAACAAAAAGCTGGTCGTCCACCCGGAACTGTTTTGTGCGGTCCAGATAAAAGGAGAGCGCACGTTTTGGGTCCAGACGGTGGAGCCTCTCTTCCTCTTTGGAAGGATGCGGAAAGAAGGTGGGCAAGGTGACAGACTGCCCAAGATGAAATGGAGTCACCACTTTCGGAAGAAAGGAGGGACGAGGTCGAAGGACAACCTTGTCCGGATGAACAGATAGAAAAGGAGGCTTTGAAGATAAAGCCTGGAGCTCACTCACCCGTCTAGCCGAGGTGATGGCTACCAGAAAAGCAGTCTTAAGAGTCAGAAGACGAAGAGGACAATTGTGAAGAGGCTCGAAGGGAGCGCACATCAGGAAGGTCAAGACCAGATTCAAGTCCCACTGAGGCATTACAAAAGGGACAGGAGGGAACGTGTGAGTAATGCCTTTCAGAAAGCGTGTAACCACAGGGGACTTGAAAAGAGAAGGCTGATCAGGAAGCCGCAAGAAGGCGGAGATGGCAGCAAGATAACCTTTCAGGGTGCCCAGGGCAGAGCCCTGCCGGGCCAGAGAAAGAAGAAAGAGGAGAACCTCAGAAAGAGGGGCGGAAAGGGGATCCACAGCCTTTGCTGTGCACCATGCCACAAATTTGTTCCACCGGCAGGCGTATACCGTCTTTGTGGAGGGACGCCTGGCTGCCAGAATGATATCACAGACTTCAGGAGGCAAGTCGAATGGCATCAACTGCCGCCGCTCAATCTCCACGCATGGAGGTGGAGGCTGGACAGGTTCGGGTGGAGGACCGTCCCCTGCTGCTGCGACAGAAGATCCTCCCGAAGGGGCAGACGTATCGGGGGATCGGTCAACATACTGAGTAGCTCGGGATACCAGTACCTTCGTGCCCAATCCGGAGCCACCAAGATGACTTGGGCCCGGTCGTGCCTGATCTTCTTCAGCACTCTGGGCAGAAGTGGTATAGGCGGAAAGGCGTACAACAGACCGCAACTCCACTCGTGACGAAAAGCGTCGCCGAGCGAGTGCCGCCTTGGAAATTCCAACGCACAGAACTGCTGACATTGCGCGTTCTCTTCGGTGGCGAATAGATCTAACCAAGGCTCTCCCCACTGCTGAAAGAGACCTTGCGCCACTTCGGAGTGCAGACGCCATTCGTGATCCATCATGCACCGGCGGCTGAGTTCGTCCGCTCTGGCGTTCAGAGAGCCCGCCAGATGTTGAACCACTAGGGTCACGCCCTGGTGTTCCAGCCATGTCCAGAGGCGCAGAGCCTCCTGACAAAGGGTCCACGACCCCACCCCGCCCTGTTTGTTGCAATACCACATGGCGGTGGTGTTGTCCGTGAACACCTGCACGACACTGCCCCTGACAGAGGGAAGGAAGGCTTTCAGTGCAAGTCGGATCGCTCTCAACTCCAACAGGTTGATGTGGAGACGAGACTCCGCCGGAGACCAGAGGCCTCTGATCTCCGCCTCTCCCATATGGCCACCCCAGCCCAGGAGGGACGCATCCGTCACTACGACATGCTCCGGTTGGGGAAGGGAGAGGCTCCTGCCCATGACCCAATCGCGGTCCGTGAGCCACCACTGCAACTGTTGTGCAGTGCCCTCCGAGATCAAGACATGGTCGGACAGGTTGCCGTGATGCTGGGCCCACTGAAACTTCAGGTCCCACTGCAGAGCCCGCATGCGCCGCCTGGCGTGATGCACTAGTAGGATGCAGGAGGCCATCAGCCCCAGAAGCCGCAACACTAGCCTGACCGAAACCCAGGATAGAGGCCGAAAGATGGGAATCAGGGCCTGTATATCCCGGACCCGCTGTTCCGGTGGATAGACCCGGAACTGCGCCGAATCGAGAACTGCTCCGATGAAGAGGAGCTGTTGAGAGGGACTCAGGTGTGACTTCGGCACGTTGATGGAAAATCCCAGCAAATGCAGGAGATCCGCCGTAGTCTGGAGGTGGGAGACGACTGCCTGGGGCGAGCCCGCCTTCAACAACCAGTCGTCGAGATAGGGGAAGACTGGAACCCCTGATCTGCGCAGATGAGCTGCGACCACCGCCATCACTTTCGTGAACACCCGAGGGGCACTGGCGAGGCCGAAGGGGAGCACGGTAAACTGAAAATGCTCGTGGCCCACCGTGAACCGCAGGTAACGCCGGTGGGCCGGCAGGACGGGGATATGGAAATATGCGTCCTGCAAGTCCAACGCTACCATCCAGTCTCCGGGGTCTAGGGCAGCTAGAACCTGAGCCAAGGTTAACATCTTGAACCTTTCCTTTCGGAGGAAGGCATTGACGTTGTGCCGTGGTGTCAAGCCCACATCGTATGGCGTGCCGCGCTGCATCCCTCCCATCGGCCAAAGCCTGGTTAAGACGTGTCCAGACCTCCTCCGGACACAGGGGCAGCACGTCCTCCACCGTATCCCACAGAGAATGGGAATAACGGTCCAAGAGACAGGCGGTGTTTAAAGACCGCAGGCCCAAACTAAGGGACGAGAACAGTTTCTTGCCAAACTGCTCGAGTCTCTTGGAATCCCGGTCCGGCGGAGCGGTCGGGAAGGAGGATTGGGAGGTAGAGGCCTGGATAACCAGACTCTCGGGGGTGGGGTGTTGGGACAGGAAACTGGGGTCGCCCGGAGCAGGGCGGTGGCGCCTGGCGACGTTCCTATCCACAGGAGGAACTGTGGAGGGCTTGGACCAGGTGCCCTGCAGAACGTCAGTGAGGGCCTCATTGAACGGCAGCAGAGGCTCAGTGGAGCTTGCTGCGGTTTGAAGCACCTCAGTGAGGATGTTAGTCCTCACAGCCACGGCAGGCAGCTCGAGCCCAAGGGCTGCGGCCGCCTTGCGCAGCACCACAGAAAATGCTGCACCCTCCTCCGAAGCCACAGTCGGAGGAGAAGTGAATCCAGTGTCTGGTGATGTATCAAGACCACTGGCCTCCCCCAGTTCATCTGCCCAGTCCTGTGAAAGCTGCGACTGAACAGCCAGAGGGTCCTCAAACCCCTCCCAGTCGCCCCCGTCGTCCGATTCCTGATAAACAGGAGGAATGATCGGAGCCGGACTGTAGAGATGAAGGGTCTCAAGCGGCGCCGGACGCGGCGTCGGTCGACGCCGTTGCGGCGCCGGGTCCGGAATAGGGCTAAACTGGGGCTGGACGCCGTCCGGCGTCGGCAGCAACGGCGTCGGCGGCACCGGAGGTGTAGGCGTCTGCGCCGGCGGCGCCGGTGACGGCGTCGGTGGTTCATGCGCCGGCGCCGGTGGAGGAGTGGTTAGGTCAACCGGCGTCGACGGGGGCCCAGGCATGGGCCCCGCGGGGACCTGCGGCGTCGAGACCGGAGTCGTCGACGGCGCCGGGGCCGAAGCCGCCGGCAGGCAGGGTCGCCCAGTCGAGCCCGCGGGGCCCGAAGGCGCGCCAGCGGGCGTCGACGGCGGGGCCAGGCTCCTCATGGCCGAGAGGAAGGCACTGACCTCCGCCGGCGTCGCGTTAGTCCCAGGGACCGGAGGGTATGGGGACGGGCGCGGCGCCTGCGGCTCCGCCGGAGCCGCGGGGGTGGAACCACTGGGACCCTCGGCCGAGTCGCGCGACCGGCGAGGGGAGTCCGAAGAGCGATGTCGCCGCTTGGACTTCTTAGAGCGTTTGGACTTACCCGACGACTTGGAGCCCGACGATCGATGGTGGCGTCGGCTAGGGCTCCGCGAGCGATCGATCCTTGGATCTCCTCCTGGACCGGGATCGCGCACGACGCGGAGCCGAGTGGCGAAGCTCGAGAAGCTTGCGGGACCGCTCCCGCCGAGCCTTCGAAGTCAGGGCCTGGCAATCGGAACACGACTCCGCGTCGTGGTCGGGGCCTAAACAGTAGAGGCACCGGCGGTGGTGGTCGGTCACCGACATCAGTCGATGGCAATCCTCGCAAGCCTTGAACCCAGGCATCCTACCGGCACCAGATGTCGACAGACAAGGATCAAAAGTGATCAAAAAAGATTTAGTCAAAAAAGACTAAAAGGGGTAGCTCTCCCGGATCTGCGCTTACTGGCGCGGAAAAAAGAAGAACTGACGTCAGCGCGCGAGGGCGGCGTCTAAGTACTCCGACGACGTCATCCCGGCGCACGACGCCGACGACGGACGCGGAGCCGCAGACGACGCCTAGCGACGCGCAAGGGGTATTGCTGACGAAAAATCTTCCGGATCCAGTCTGAGGCCTGGGGATATTCTAAGGTGAGGAATCTAACTAACGTGTTTCTTTCAGATCAAAGGTGCAAGTGTTATTGACTCACAAAAAAGTAGGAAAAAAAGAAGTAAATAAAAACTGGTGTCTACTTTCTGCCTGTATCATTGTCACTAACAGTGCTAAAAACAAATAAGTCTGTATTAAACATTTCGACAATTGTGTTTTTTGGCACGGTTGTGGAAAAATGAGACAACAAGAACTGGATCGCTCCTCCAGCCATCTCTCACTTTCTAAGCCAGTGGGCAAACTTGAAACAGCCTAAAACAATTTTCACCACTGGTTTGGATCATTTACTAGCCGTGAAAGTTACAGTTGTTTCTTTGTGGAAAGGAGCGTGAGGAGAGCGGCTAGGATATACAGCAGCAAGAGAGGTGATCGGATAGGTTTTAAATGATATATATTTTGCTCCAATGTGCAATCCTTTCCTAGCATTTATGTGGATTTATAAATGTACATCTGTGCGTGCTAGAGGGCCAGCCTGATCTGTTTTCTGCTCTAGCAGCAGCTGCGGTTTCTGAGGAAACAAGGCTGATTTTGTAGTCAGGCAAGAAGATTTTCCTTCTGTCTCCAAGAGTCTTCGCACAGTGAAAGGGGAGCGAAGAGAGCGAGAAAGAACTGCAATTCACTCCACGAGAAGCAACAAATGATTCCCATACAAAGGAGCTCCGAGTCTGTTTAATCACATTTGTCATTTACAGGCATCCCAAACTTGCCTGCAGTCAGTTCTGCAATGTCTGATACTAGCAGTGCTAGCGTGTGTTCTCCAAGCCAAACTAAAAGTTTTAGCTGATTCCTTAGGAAGTGCACGTGGTCAGTAAGAGAGCAATCATCCAATTAAGGGTATGCAATTATGAGCCCCTTTCTTGAGAAGGCAAAACAACTACCTGCGTATATACTCTGGAGTTATGGTCATTTTAGAGTTTCTACCCACGGCAGTGTCAACCTCCAAATCCAGGGAGGTTCCTAATTGGCCTTGCGAGGACAGATATGACAAGTAAATTTCATTAAAATTGAGGGGGGCAATCGACAAGACATGGGCACCGCAACCTGTGATTCCTAAACGTTGGATCAGAGACACTTAAGAACCTTGATTCCAGAAAACTGGCTGCACGCTGCAAGACTGACCCCCTTATATCACAACGGTCAACAACATCACAGAACACTATATCAAAACTATAGCAAACTTACTGGATGATCTTGCTCCGCTCAAACTAAAAAGAACCCAAATCAAAGACAAAAACCCCTGGTTTAATGGATCCCTCAACAACGAAAGGAGAACCCTCAGGCAGGCAGAAAGAATCTGCAGACAGCACCCGTCAACCAATCCAATAAACTGGCCAAAACCTCTAAAGAAACCCCTAAATCTCTAATAACTTGCGAGGAATTTTTCTCCTTCTCCGTCAAAATACTGCCCTAGGAAACGAACTTAGATCTGCTACCTACTCCCAACCCCCTTCGGTATTGCCTCATCTCTCTGCGCTGCCTCCCCAGACACCACCCAAAAAACATTGCCACTGGTCCTTTCTCAAAGATTATGAGGACCTCTCTGTCTCGAAAATTCTAGCCTCCTTATACCCAATCACTTTAATGACCCACTCCCCTCTAACTGCTTAGCTGCAGCCTCTCAATCTATCATTCCTAGTTGGACGGCAATAATCAACGCCTCCCTCCGTCAGGGGCCGATACCTGACTCTCTAAAAGCCGGTCAAGTCATCCCCATCTTAAAAAAACCCACGTTGAATCATGCCTCCCTAGACAACTTTAGACCTATATCCAACATCCCACTCCTGACCAAAGTTCTGGAGCAATTGAGCCAACACATCACCAACTTCCACCTACTTGCTGACTTCCAATCTGGATTCAGGCCAGGGCACAGCACTGAAACCACCATTCTCCACATCGTGGATGAGGCCCTCCAAGCCCTTGGCCAAGGCAAAACCTGTCTCCTAATCCTCTTAGACCTACACTCGGCCTTCGATACGGTCAACCACGAAATACTCCTCGAATGCCTGAAACTCAGGATGGGACTGGATGGCCTTGTTCTTGAATGGTTTAGATCCTTCCTACAGAACCGCTCTCAGAGATTCCTAATCAACGGTAAACTGTTCGCTCCCTGTCAGATCACGGTCCGAGTCCCCCAAGGATTTCATCTTTACCTTGAACCGCTAGCAGAAGTACTACGCACAGCCAATATCCCCTACCACATGTATGCTAACAACACCTTGATCTACATCAGAATCTCTTCTCCCAAAGAGATCCTCTCCCTGAACGAGGCCTTGAAGTCGACTGTCCAATGGCTCACATCTAACCAGCTCAAACTTAACGCACCAAAAACAGAATTTCTTCTAATCTCCCAACCCAAAAACAACCCCCACATTCAGGAATGGACCAAAGCGATCACTGCCTTAAACTGCGCTCCGACCATAGAGGACTCTGCCAAATCCCTTGGAATAACCCTGGATTGCAGTTTAAATATGCGTGGCCACATCATCTCGATGGCCAAAACCGCCAGATTTCACCCAAGCTATCTAAAAAAGCCGAAACACTTCCTCTATGCTCCCGACCTCAAAATGGCACTCCAGGCACTAGTCATCTCCAGACTGGAATATGGCTGCTCTACTCTCTCGGGCATCCCCAAGATCTCCCTGGCACCCTTAAAAGCCTGTCTTAACGCTGCAGTCAGACTCCTAACAGGCTCAAAGAAATCAGACCACATTTCAATACACCTGAAAGCTCTTAATTGGCTTCCTCTCGAGGCCAGAATCCGGCTTAAACTCGCTTGTATCACTCACAACGCTCTATACACTAATGCCCCCACATTTCTCGCCCAGAAACTTGTGATATCCGGAGGAACCAGAAACTCCTGGTCCGCAAGAGACCTCCTGCTCCAGCCTCCGCACTTGCGAAAGAAGAAAAACTTACAATCGGCCTTTCTCAGGGGAAGCACCCAGAATATGGAACTCATTCCCGCCCACCATCAGAAAAATTCTGTCGCTGGCACGCTTTAAAAAGGAGACCAAAACCTTCCTAATGGGCAAATTCCTTGCCTAAGTCCTGCACTGCACTCACCTCAGCGACGTGTTCTATACCTTACTTCCGCCATACCTTGGATTCACCAGATTGTATCCACCCGACTCCTCCGGGCATCCCTCCCTCAGACTCTTGGACCTCTCGCTCTTGTAAAATGTATATATTTGTTTTCTTTTCCAAAATGTTCCACCCCCTTACTAAGTCTTTTGTATACAAGTTTTAATCCTGTAAAGTGTTCTGATACCCTAACGGGTCAAGTTAAAATAAAATAAAATCTTAGCAGCGCCAACATGTCAGGAAGTATCCCTGAATGAGGAAAGAACAAGTAATATCCGAATACTAGCAATGTACTGGCGCGTGTACTGCCAGGGACACAGGGTGGTTGCGATGCGCTTTACCAGACAACACGTGGTCAGCCAAGAAACAATGTGCCCTGCCCCAGCGCATAAAAAGACATCTTGGCGGAGTCCCACACAGTCTAAACAAAGCCATGGGCCCCCAAAGTCCCAATGTACACCAAACCAAAAGCTGGGAACTTCCTTTAAGGGAGTTACGGTACACTCCTGGTGTCCGAATGATAAAACAACAAGCATTGCAAACGAATCGGCCGCAAATCTTTCATCAAATCGCGCAAGAAGTACATAAAACATGAACACTTAACATGAGCAGAGTCAGGCCAACAAAAAGAAGGAAAAAAAAAGAGTGGTCTCAAAGTATCCTAAATAACCTGAAGAGTAAGAGCCCATGTAACAGCAGCAGTCCTCATGGGAGGATACAAAAGTCCAAAAGGAGGGACTACTTAGTGTATTCATCAAACATAAGCCGCCATTTACAAAGGACAGTAAAAGGAACCAATGAAAAAGAGGGGTGGAGCTTGAAGTCCATATTGTAGATACAGCAGGTCTCGAAGAGACGGCGCGCATGCGCTGCATAGGCAAGACCTAACAAGCATTTGAAATGTAATAGGTCTTGCATTTGTCAGAGTTAGACCGGTCATCGTTGTAAATTACACTGTCTTTTATCTATGTGTTTTTGTTTGGAGTGTAGTGGATGTATGAACAGAGACCCCTCTGGAATTATCTCTGGGACTACCACTGGGACCAGAGAAGCAGCTACGAGCTCGGTCTAGAGGACAATGTTTGAGGAATTACCACTGGGACCAGAGTAGCAGCTAGCAGCACTGGCTAGAGGACTTAGAAAGAGGAATTACCGCTGGAACCAGAGAAGCAGCTGCAGCACTATCTAGAGGACATGAGGAATTACCAATGAGGATAGAAAAGCAGGAAGCAGCACTGTTTAGAGGACTTAGAATGAGGATTAACCAACAGGACCAGAGAAGCAGATAGTAGGACTGTATAGAGGACTTAGAATGAGGGATTTCTGAGGAGACCAGAGAAATAGCTAGCAGCACTGCCTAAAGGGTTTAGAATGAGGAATTACCACTATGACCAGAGACACAGCTCCAGCACTGTTTAGAGGACTCAGAATGAGGAATTACTGACAGGGCCAGAGTAGCAGCTGCAGCACTGTCTAGAGGACTTAGAATGAGGGAGTACCAACAGGACCAGAGAAATAGCTAGCAGCATTGGCTAGAGGACTAAGAATGAGAAATTACCACTGGAAATAGAGACACAGTTGCAGCATTGCCTAGAGGACACAGAATAAGGAATTACCAACGGGACCAGAGAAGCAGCTCGTATCACATATTATGGCAAAAAGAAAATGCCCAACCTTTACGAAAACAGAGTTAATAAGTGTATCCTTTTGCATGTATTAGATAAAGTTCTCTCACAACAGGATACGCTGTGTTTTGTACATGTTATTTTGTAATGACTGGGTTAGAAACAAGCATTAGCAAACATGCATTTTTTACAAAGTTACGCCAAAGAAATTAAAAGTTTAAAAAAATAGTCAAAAATGAAAGGAGAGCTTATCCCTATAGCCCTGATACTTCAGTGCACTACTTCTCACTTGTAATCTGGTAATGGTGAAGGAGAGCCAATGGCTTAAGCAGGCAGACCCATTGCTCAATGCTTTATGCAGAGGTATGGCATTCTTGTAAAAAATAAAATCTCTGGGGTAAAAATCTTTCACAGCAGGGCACATAATTTGACAGATTATCTTCCCCTTCTTACTACCATACTCCCGTGCGTGCACTGTAGTCACCAGCAAGCCACTTTCGTCCTCATGATAAGGAATGACGGCAGCCGTTTCACCAACTCTCTGAGGAATACAGCTGGGTTTGGCAGGTATCATGCATGCAGTCGGAACAATTTGCAACAAAAAAAAAAGCATTATAAATGCAATACGTCTCGCCTTTCATTAGGCTAAACCCATTTGCTTTGCTATACAATACCATTAGCAAAGCTAATGGCTTTAACTTAATCAAAGGCGTGACCTATTGCATTTTCAATGCTTTTTTATGGTAGCAGCGCAGTGAGTCCCTCAGAAGCTCCATGCTGGTACTGTGCAGCGGTATGCAGGATTTTACTGAAAGCAATGTCCGTGCCTGCTCTGTGGAGCGTGAGTAGTGATAAGACTGTTCTACACTACATGGTCTGTCCTCTCTGTATGCGCACTCTAGTGTTCACATTCTCTCCATGTGCACCCTGTGACTCTGCCTCGGGGTGCGTGGTATGGTGGCTTATCTTCCCGCCCCATGGTCCTCCTTTGTCTTTGCCTAGGCTATCTATGGTTACTCGCGGCCTCCGCTAGCGTGCCTTCTTACTGCCTCTAATCATTTGCTCTGTCTCCTGCCAGTAGCTATATTGAAATAGCCCACGCTGTGGGCTGGTAATTCTTTCCCTTTCCATGCTCATCCTTTCGCTCGCCATTGCCTGTGTCTGCTCAGCCACTTGCTGCTCTTAAACACCCCCTCCCACTTAGTTGGCCTGTGTTCTCTTTCCCTGCTCTGTGACTCTTGATTCTTTCTGCCTGCCTGTTCAGTCTCTGGGACACTTAAGGCCCTCCACATCCTTTACCTCCCGTCTGCACCTGGCTCCCCATGTTGACTCCTTTCCCTCTTTCTCTGGACATGCTCTGCTCCAGTACTTCAGCCTGCATTCAAGCAGCTCTGACCCTGCACGCAATTGTGGCTCTCTGAATCGCCTTAATATTTAATAGTCAGTCCGGACAAACGATTTGCTAATGTGTCATTATAAATGCAAATCCATTTCATATTGCATACGTCTGTCAACAAGACCACAATATGTTATTTAAGGCAAGTATGTTACAGTAGGCTAGATTTATTTGATAGTAAATTGTTGTGTTGCAGCATTTATATAGTACTTCACACTTCTGTTAAGGTCGTGAAGCACTTTAGTGATGATTGGGTAACTGTAAAGAACTTTTGAAGTGGCTTGTTGGAAGGGTGTGACCTCTGTGGGAAATGTTGGGTTTAGCTTGTCAGGGTCACATACATTCATCGAACATATGGCCCCTTTAAGCACACGTGGAAAGGTGTGAGTAATTGTGCTTTTATCCTAGCTGGACCTTCTCTTAGGATAGGTCCTTCTCATAAGCATCATATATTCGAAAAATGTCAGGCTTTTAGAACTCTCCATCATAAGTTAGATCCTGGTTTAGGTATACCCTACAAAGAATAATTTTGACCTATCTGGCCACCCACATGCAATCAATAACAATCAAATTCAAACAATCATTCACTGGTCTATGATATTGTCAATCACATTTTGCTTCCACGTTACAGTGCAGCGCCAAGCACTGATGGAACGCACACAGGTACAGCGCCAAGCACTCATGGTAATAACACACCTTCGTGTTAATTGCAAAGTGATGCAAAGTTTTATATTTACCAGTTTTCAGTCAATCCTTATCTTGGATATTTTGCAATAATGAAACACCGAGCTTAGCAGTTCCATGGCCTGCATCTGTGTTACTCAAGATAAAACGTATAGAACGCAGGCTTGGAAAACAGTTTATCTTTCCATATATACTCTCGAGAAGAGCAGCAATCTCTCCAACTTTTATCTCTTCAATACAGAACTAATGCTGTAGTCTGTTTGTACCAAGCTTCAATGTGCTCATGCATGCAAACGCCGTCATGCACAAAGGTGCGCTGGCTATATGTGTAGTGTGAATGTTTAACCTGCTGTATTGCACTGCAAGCATGGGGAATAAATGAGGGCTTATATCTAGGCAGTACAAGAAACCTACAAAGAGAACTTAATTTCCTATAAACCATCTGCACAGAAAGGGATGTCACTGGATTTCCGATCATCCATCGTACAGGAAGTGACATAACTGGTTTCCGTTTCCCGCCCACGGCACCCTGCACTCCTCCTCTTTCCCACAAACTACTTAATGGAAGCTGCAAAACGGATGATGAAAGGATGTGTGCAGCAGGCACAGCTGCGCCTATCTGCACCGTGTCCAGCACCAGGGACCCTGGTTCTGTCCCAACGCCCGCTACAGTGCTGCAGTCCTCTGTGCTTTCAGGCCTGGCTGCCGCTCACCGCAGTGCTGCTACACTGCACCACACAACGTTAAACTAGAGTTCACATGTGTCTCCTGCAAGTTCTTATTATCAACCACTCCTACGCCAACAGCATCCAGCAGCCCACTTGCCAATAGCACAAACTCACGAAATGCCAGATCTATTGCATTGCAAATGCTTGTTTTTTCAACTATGGGAATTACAGGAAATTAAAGAGAAGAACTTTTTAATTAAAAAGTTAAGAAAAATACAATTTACTCTTCATCACCAAATTTGTTTGTAGAGCCCCAAGAGATACAGTGGAGCAGATCTGCCACAAAGTAAAATATCACAAGCATTTGCAATGCAATTGGTCTCCCATTAGTAAAAGTTGGAGTTAATGGTGTTGTAAATGACAATGTCTTTTGTTTATTTAATGGATGTATGTAGTGTGGACTTTAACTATATGGATTGGATTGAACTTGTTGGTTGTGGAATTGTGTGGGGTGGAATAGTGTGTGTGTATTTGTGTAGTGGAATTATGTGGATAGTAATTATGTGGTATTAAATTAGCTGGAATTATGTTGAATGGGATTGAGCGTTATGGTGTGTAAATATGTCTATTGGCATGTTGTCTTGTGGCGTGGTATGTAGCGGAATTTAATTATGTGGTGAGCTGTTGAATAGTCTGACATGTTGAATTTTGAGGTGTGGGTTGGATGCATTTGTTGTGTGTGTTGATTTGAATTATGTGGTTTGTTGTTGAATTATGTGGTGCAGAATGGAAATGTGTGGAGCTGAATTGCGTGGTGTGGAACTGTGTGGCATTTTGAGTGAAATTATACTGATGGGAATTATATGGCATGGTGTGGAGTGTATTTATATGGATGGTTGCTATGTGGCATTGTGGTTTTATGTGGGATGTATTTATCTGGTATTTAGTAGAGTAATTAGGTGGCAATGATTAATGTGCACGTATGTGCAAAGGCTATATTGAATGTACTTTATTATCCTTTATGTATATCGGTAAAAACAGCTTCAGGAGGACTGTCAAAATTATATGTGTTGGCAGGGCCTGTTTTAGCCCTAGTAAATTGTTGGATGCAAAGTTACCAGACAGAAACCGCCACAACATTTCCAAAAAATAAATAAACACAGATCCTGGAGATGCTGCCAGAAAGAGTACTTAAATGAAGGGTTTCAGGTGATATTACAATTTGGATGCAGCACTTTAAATCATCCCTTGCCCATGACTTGGGAAAGAAATAACTAACATAGTTTAGGAGGCGAATGCAGATTTAATGAATAAAGCTTCAGCAGCATTTCAAATGTTTGAAAATGCAAACTCTAAACATGTTTCTTGAAATAGGATTAGAACTCAGACATACAAAGTGCACAGTAATCTAAATACAAAGTCTTGATCTTCTATTGTGCTGGGTTTGTGACACTGCCCTGGGGACATTACATGTGAAGTCTAATGGCTCACTGTAGGAGGGTGGAGTAGCAGACGCAGGCATAAATCACGGCAGGGAGCTCATTTATGGAAAAGAGCCACCTAGCGAAGCAAAGAGGCCCAGCTCGGCAGGAGCTCATGTGAGAAAATAAAAAGCTGTTGTGTGTGAAAAGTATGGCAGAGCAGAAAGAATTCAGAGGAGCAGGACAGCATGCCAGGTCCGTCATGTGGGGGAAGTGCACGGAGCAGAGAGGCACACTGGTGAGAGAGCCATAAAAGCACTGATGTGTGGGGAAGACCAACAGAAGACGTGGTGGTAGACGTGGTGGTGGATGACGTGGTGGATGTCGTGGTGGATGACGTGGTGCTGGTGGACGTGGTAGTGGACGTGGTGGTGGTGGACATGGTATTGGATGTGGTTGTGGACGTGGCGGTGGACGTGGTGGTGGTGGAGGACGTGGTGGTGGAGGAGGACACGGTGGTGGATGTGGTGGATGTCGTGGTGGTGGTGGACGTGGTCATGGTGGACGTAGTGAGGGACGTGGTAGTTGTGCTGGTGGTGGACATGGTGGTGGACGTGGTGGTGGTGAACATGGTGGTGGACGTGGTGGTGGACATCACAGTGGTGGTGGACATGGGGGGTCTCTGATAGGGGTGTGGCTGATGAACTTAATGATGTGGCTTAAAAGTACTTAAGCTAAAAAAACTGTGCTTAGTTGGCATAGTGTGGCACCCGACTGGTATTTTACTTCTTCTGTCATTGCATACAGATCTATAATACAACAAGTAACATTACACCTTTAACAAGCCTGGACTATTGGCTTAGTCAATATCTTTTAGTTGAATAGGATCAAAAAAGCAACAATTGTGGCTTCGTTGTATATAGAACATTGAAAATGCTTCAATTCTAAAATGATGAGAGCGTAAAAGAACTACCACCAGTGTATTTGAAGTTACATCAAAGGCAATGCAGAGTTAAGATTTTTTTTTCTACTGAGGGTGAGTGGAGGGGGGCAGATAAGCACATGGTGCTTTAAAGTCATGCAGAGCGCATGACGAAGGAAAGCATAGAAGGGAGGCCACTGCAAAAACACGCAATATACTCTTGGCAAATCAGGTAAACGTAGCTAATGTAATTGGCACGCACGTAAAGCGCTTCAATACCATTAGGTCGGGTTGAGGTTGCACTATATATATTAGTGCAAAAATAAATGTCGCCTTTAACATGTTTATCTTTAATACCTGAAAGCAAGGAAGGGGTGGGGGGGCAGCAAACTGGGCTGCTGGGGACCTGTGTAGGTCAGGGTGTCCTGCACTTTCTGATAGCTGTGGAAGGCAGCAGCCCAGCTCCAATCCCTATGTGGTGAGTGCAGAGCAGTTGCAGCAGCAGGTAGAGCGCTGGGCTGCAACTCGTTGTCCCACTCGCAACCATGCACACAGCCCCGGTGCCCAGGCTCCAGCAGCAGGAAGCCACTGGCACGGTAAAAAAAAAAACAGAAGGCAAACAGTAAAGTGGAGCGCTGGGTTGCTGCTGAGAAGCACATGGTGCTTCAAAGTAACAAACACAGAGAGGGTCAATTAAGGGAACACGTTATCTCCCTCCCCAAAAAGGAATGTGAATTTAGGCAATGTAATCTGTGCTCATGTAAACGCTACGATACCTTCAACAGTCAAAACGCAACACAAATTCTGTCCAATTTAGTGGTGCTCAGCTCTGCTCCTTAAATTTAATGTTCAAGTGGCGCCCTTTATAAATAAATAAAGGTGCACGTAAATGTTGAACAATTAAGAACAGATGCGTCCTAAGCCGTAGGCGGAGGTGTTGGGGAAAGCACGGAGAGATTACGAAAACTGGCTCTGGAGGCAGCGCCCTGCACCCATTAGTGGCGACGAAACGGTGTAAAGAAAAAAAAAGCCAAGCATTGGCATAGCCAATAGGTCTCGCCTTTGGGACCTTATAAGTGTTTAGCCATGCAACAGTTGCATAACTAAACACTTATAAGGTCCCAAAAGCGAGGCCTATTGGCTATGCCAAGCGGCCGCGAAAGTGATCGCGATGGCGATCAAACATCAAAGTAATCGCGGTAAAGCGTGGCGCGCACGCCCGCGCACATGCACTGTAGCTCTAGGCTGGCCTGGTAGCAATTTTTGGAGCCCTCTCAATAATTCTCGCAAGACCAGCGCATGCGCTGGGTCAGGCGAGACCTAACTAGTGCAGTAAAAGATTTCTTTTCCAAATGCTTCCTTCTAGCTTTGATCCTGAAGCGCCTGGCCATGCGGTGCCCCCAAGTCCCTGTGTGCGAAGGCGGGAAGGGAGCAGATAGAAATAGGGGGAAATAAAAAAACAAGCATTGGCATAGCCAATAGGTCTCGCCTTGGGGACCTTATAAGTGTTTCACCATGCAACGGTTGATGTTGTTGCACCAAGGATATTATGCTGCATAACTAAATACTTATAAGGTCCCAAAAGCGAGACCTATTGGCTATGCCAATGCTTGTTATCTACCTGCCCTCCGTGTTGATTTGACCTCAACCTACGGGAGAGTGGATTGGGGGCGAGGTAACACAGAAGGAGGGCGTGAGAGAACGAAGCAGTATCTCAGGGGGTGACCAGATTTTGAATAATAAAAACTGGGACATTCCACTGATAGGCTACAATTCTACATCGACAAATTATCACAGAATGACTTAAATGAGAGCGCTCAACACACAAAACACAAAGTGAAGCATTCAGGGGAACTAAATTCAACTTTTACACACAATATTGTATGTGTTACCTACATCTATTTCTGCTATATGCTGACAACCAATTCTGCTTTGAACACTTGCCTCCCTTGCTATGACGATCTTTTCTGAAAACCGGGGTATGTACTATATTTACCAAAATTTGTCTGGACATCTGGTGACAAAAACAGCAATTCCGGGACACCTGGTCGCCCTACAAGTGGCTGCAGCACATTATACCAAGCATTAAAATGCAATAGGTCTCGCCTTTCATTAAGTTAAAGCCATTTGCTTTGCTATACAATACCATTAGCGTAGCAATTGGCTTTAACTTAATCAAAGGCGAGACCTATTGCATTTTCAATGCTTGTTATGCCCAGCTGCTGGTTCAGAGAGCCCTGCCCACCTGCCTAGTTTCTGGAGATGCCCATTTTAAAGACATGTGTGTGAATGGAACAGCTCCTGTGTCCAACCCATAGCGTCCCTAGCTTTGCTTATATACCACATTTCACCCTAGCTCCCTCCTCCCGTCCTAGTTCAGGAGCGGTCCATAAGGCAAGGGGCTTCGCAACTGCCTCTCAAACTCTGCACCCCAACTGCACAGGGACTGCCACGAACGAGACCATAAACAAGATGGAGACCCTGAGCCCTGAGGAAGAAGAACACTGGGTAAGAAGCGTGGATGCACAGGCAGGCCTGGCACCATCTGTCTGCGTAGCTACAGTGCACAGCCTGCCTGTTAAAATGTGGAGCGCCTTACAGTTAGATTATGTGGGCCTTATTTTGTGATATGTGATATTTAAAAAGCACTTTCTCTGCCACAGAAGCCCTCCCCACCTTCAGTGCTCTCCCAAGAGCAAGAATGTAGGTGTAAGAAATATTTTCTCACTCTCCATTTTGTCTAGGGCTCCCTGAAATTCAAGAAGCGCTTTTAAAAAAGTAAAAAGGCTTTCCCGTGATCTCTTTTGTGTTTACTGGTCATGCAAAACTGTGTTTCAAACATTACTCCTCATAAAGGCAAACTCACTAAAAAGTATATTGATATAAAAGAGAAGTGCACAGAACTATTGCAAGGATTTTTAGCACTCTGGGCATAATAGCATTTGGACATTGGAGCACTCCCTGCATTTTCCCCCCAACACTGGAAAACCCAATAGGGGTGGCTTCATGTGATAAACAACATTTATATATGCAACTAGAACTGTAAAGCATATAAACCGCATCTGTAAATCCCTGTGTTCACATGCCATGGTACATCTTTCTTTTTTCATCAGTTTTTAGGTCTCGCCTGACCCAGCGCATGCGCTGGTCTGGCGAGACTTATTGAGAGGGCTCCAAAAAGTGCTACCAGGCCAGCCTAGAGCTACAGTGCATGTGCGCGGACGGGCGCGCTTTACCACGATTACTTTCACTTTCGCGGCCGCCTTGATGTTTAATCGTGATCGCGATCGGGATCACTTTCACGGCCACACGGCCACTTTGCATAGCCAATAGGTGTCGCTTTTGGGACTTTATAAGTATTTAGTTATGCAACTGTTGCATGGCTAAACACTTATAAGGTCCCAAAGGCGAGACTTATTGGCTATGCCAATGCTTGTTATAATTTCTTATAACTTTTTCTCTGTCTCCTCCTCTGTACTTTGCTGATTTCGCTGCACTAGCCCCAGCCCAAATCCCTCTGTGTCATGGTATATTCCCTTGCAATGTTATTCATAATGGGCTTCGGAAACACCTCTCCGCCAGCTGTTGTCAGAGTCGGACAAGGACAAATCAATTCTTGTAATTGCATTTATTTAGTGCTTTCTACCCTTGTTCATACTTATTTTGAATTCATTAGATTTCACAAAATGAATTTCTGCATGGTCTTACACAATGACTTACTATAAGCAGCACCTCAGTGATTTGTTCCGGCTGGCGCACGTTTTTACATAACCAAAAAAACAATCTATAACCCTGTGACTGACAAACTACTCAACAGTCTACTATAGAATTTTCTGATGACCTGGCACCAATTTAGACCATTACCAGTGGCAACTCTACATACATACTATTCAGACTGAAGAAAGTGACTTACTCTGGGAACACTCAAACTGAAAATTGACTGCCTGGCGTGAGTACAAAATAGCTATAACCGCCCGGAAAAAGATACTTAAGGATGAGGCATGGGAAAACATGGCTATCGCTGCCAAAACCAAAAATAAAGTTTTTTGGTAGACAGTAAATGTTCCCTTTCTGAAGAGTGACAACATCACAGAATTTTGTTCTTTTGTCTCCTCAGATAAATGGGTGAAACATTTTCCTGAATTTTTTTACCAATAATGGGGGAAAGATGACAGTGCCTGAAGGGTTGCTAGGAGAGGGATGGAATCTCCCTCCGATTATCACTAATGAGGAAGCCATCCAGGCAATCGAGACGAGTGCCGGGGGATGGGCCCCAGGACTGGATGGTGTCCCAGCTGATGTGTTCAAATCGGCCCCTATCTTACGGGGACCCATTCTAACTAGAGTGTTTAATTCAGCTGCTACAGATATAATTCCAAAGACATGGGGAGAATCGATCATCATACCTATATTTAAACAAGCATTGGCATAGCCAATAGGTCTCGCCTTTGGGACCATATAAGTGTTTAGCCATGCAACAGTTGTGTGACTAAATACTTATAAGGTCCCAAAAGCGAGACCTATTGGCTATGCCAAGCGGCCGTGAAAGTGATCGCAATCGCGATCAAACATCAAAGTGAAAGTAATCGCGGTAAAGCACGGCGCGCGCGCCCGCGCCCATGCACTGTAGCTCTAGGCTGGCCTGGTAGCACTTTTTGGAGCCCTCTCAATAAGTCTCGCCAGACCAGCGCATGCGCTGGGTCAGGCGAGACCTAAAAAGGGGACAAAACAGACCCTAGAAATTATCGCCCAATTTCACTCACATACTGCCCTGAATATGATGAGCAGGGTTCTGCTGCTTAGACTTGTGGAATGGGCATTTGAATACTTGGTTCTAACACCGGTGCAGTTTGGGTTCAGAAAGCGAATAGGGACAATTGAGCAATGCAAAAACTTAGAGTTTCTTATCAGCAAGTATACCAGGGCGAAGGCAGGCACCTTATACTTATACTTTGCCGATCTAAGTAGTGCATTCGACCTGGTGGAACATAATTTTCTCTGGCCAACCCTAATCTCTATGGGAGCACCAGGGGCGACTGTTGGGTTTCTCTCAGGTATGTACGAGAACCTAACTAGCCAAGTTAGTTTTGGCCCCCAGGGGGAATGTTTACCCAAATTTCAAGTGGGACGGGGGATACGGCAAGGATGTGTGCTAGCACCAATATTATTCTCCCTATTTACTAATGGGAGAGATAATTATTTGCAGACAATACAGGCCCATGCCCCCATGGTGGCAGGTCGTCCAATACCAGTTTTATTATACGCAGACGACGCTGTACTCCTAGCAAGACCTTCGGTAGGTCTCCAGAGTTTGATAGACGCATTCTCAGCTTTTATGATACAAAGGAAAATGGTTATAAATAAATCCAAAACATATACTATGATCTGTGGGCCCAAACTCCCCCAAAACTTTTTTTTTTTTTAAATCAAGAATAGCCCTATCAATACTGTTAATTCCTTTTGCTATCTTTGCATTTTATTTCTACCAACATATTCTGAATACAAGAGCGAAAATAAGCAGGGCTTCTCAGGGAATTTTCAAATGTTCATCCAAACTGGGCAATCAGCCAACTAATGAGATGGTAGCTATATACAAAGCTAAAGGAGCAAGTATAGCTCTTTACGGGACAGGGCTTTGGGGCCATGCAAAAAGCAAGGACCTGCAAACGCAAGAAAATTCTTCCTGAAACGTTTGTTATATTTACCGCCATTGGCTTCAAACACTATTGCACATCACAAGATGGGTCTCCAGTTTTTAGGTCTCGCCTGACCCAGCGCATGCGCTGGTCTGGAGAGACTTATTGAGAGGGCTCCAAAAAGTGCTACCAGGCCAGCCTAGAGCTACAGTGCAAGTGTGCGCGCGCGCCGCGCATTACCGCGAATACTTTCGCGGCCGCACGGCCGCTTTGATGTTTGATCGTGATCGCGATCAGTTTCACTTTCGCGGCCGCATGGCCGCTTTGCATAGCCAATAGGTCCCACTTTTGAGACTTTATAAGCATTTAGTTATGCAACTGTTGCATGGCTAAACACTTATAAGGTCCCAAAGGCGAGACCTATTGGCTATGCCAATGCTTGTTATAAGACCTCTTATTGGCCAGACCACTGTTATTGTGGGACTCAATTTGGAAAAGGGAAGAAACTGTTTTTACTAAATCAATTATTTTAAATTATATTAAACTGCACGACGCATTAAAAATCCTGTGGCTACTATACATCAATTCCTCTTTAGATAAATTGTACAAAACGTCGGTATGGTCAAACATTGCTCCACACAAAGAAGGAGATCAGACACACCTATCTACAATATAGGTTGGATCCGAGATCCAAGGCTGAGAGGAACAAATCTACTGTTGCCTTGTACATATCGTATAGCCAAGATGCGAGTGCCAATAATTATTTCTTATTTGTGACATATGCCGAGCACCGCTTTGTGATATTAAGACTGAGATGTGGCATCGCTCATCACCTCGTAGCTTGCCCAACAAGCATTGAAAATGCAATAGGTCTCGCCTTTGATTAGGTTAAAGCCATTTGCTTTGCTAATGGTATTGTATTGCTGCGAGACCTAACAAGGCAGAGCAACGCGGTCCTGAAAGTGAAAAAGGACTGCGCTGCAGCCGATCTCTTGTCTTTATGGGGCCATATGTTTGAAACACATGGCCCCATAAAGATAAGAAAAGCCTTTACTACAAACGTAAAGCAACCGGGACAGTCCAACTGGGACGGCTCTAAAAGAGAAAATTGTACGTCACTAGACGCTCTTTTCCAATGGCTGGCCACCGTTTAGCATAAACGGTGACGCCAGCCAATGGAAAAGAGGGGCGGGGCTTAAAGCCCACTAGAGAAATCTACCCTAACTCATTAAATCTCGCCAGGGAGACCGCGCATGTCTGCGCAGTCTACGCCAGGCGAGACCTAAAAATGAGGACTCATCCCTCTGATGTGTTACTATGCCTGTGCGACAACAAAAGTAAACCGAGCACATTGCACTTTATGTTGTTTTGTAATTTTTACCAGAATTTTAGATGTTTTTACCTTAAACCATTGTTTCTCACCAATAATATTGGGTCACACAAAGTAGTTATGACATTTTTGGTGACACTAGGTGACTCCCTGACATGCTACAGCGTTGCCCTGTTCACTTTAAAATCAATTAACGTGAGGAAAAATATCAGAATATAGTAGAAAAGAACTGAATTGATTTTTTAAAATCACGTTGATTTTTTCGCTTAACAATAATAATGCTTTGTCTATTTTGAAGCCATTAAGGTGAGAATGTATCTTGATATAATGTAAGAAATGAAATGGTTTTAACAACTGTGATCGTCTCTGCCTTTTTAACCTGTTTTTTAAACTCAATATGATTGTACTTTTATGGCTACCTCTTTTGATAGTCCAATAAAGATTTGAAATTAACTGACTGAATGATAGCACTTTACGGAAGCGCCTTAAGAGACTGAGTAAAGCATCACAATAAACCGGTTGAAAGTTCGCCGAGAATCCCACAGGGAGACGAATCTCCGAATGCCATCAACACTCACTACACACTAACGTGCTAAGCAGCCTCAGTTCGGTGGATGGATACATCTTACAGTGGGGGCCCATGGGATGGCGGGTCAGGAGTTGCTGATGTCCCTGGTGCAGGCTTCAGGGTTCGCGGGGAACACTTCACTAGGTACTTGCTGCTTAACTCCCACCTACCCTAGCAGGGCCTGTTCTGCGCCTTTAGTACTCGTGGCCACACTCCTGGTCGCCCAGCTCTGATGTGGCACGTGCACTGGCACAAATTGTGCTACTCTCGGAGTTTAATGGGGCAACATCCTGTGGGTCCCGAGCTTAAAGGACGCAGCAGGTGAGTGAACGAAAGGTAAGGCACCCGGCCCCTGAGACCCTGTCTAGTGCTGTCTACATACCTGCGAGTGCGTGCATGAGTGAATGCATGAATGAAATAAAGCAGTGCGTCCGGATGGCATCACAGCCATTGGAATAGCGCAGAGTAGTTGTAGTATATATAGATCATTTATATACACAGAGTGTTAGTTGGGCCGGTGCAAGACACCCCCACATGGGGCGGTGTCTCGGACGGCTGCTTGGCCTGGGGCACAGTCATGTCGAGCTCTGCCTGACTCAGCCCTGGCAACCCCATTTCAGAGACAGCCTGGGTATTTTCCCCACTCCAAAACAGCTCAGTCGGCCCAATGCCGCTTCGTAGACATGTTTTTGGGGTATTTATATAGTAAATTGCTAACAAATACAGGCAGCAGTGAAGAAACGCCCAGCAGAGCCTCCCGTACATGAGGACACTTATAGAGAAATCAGCGAGTAAGGTATGTAGCCTTGTGAAGCCCACCCTCGCTGAAGGAGACACAAAGGACGTAGCAGCTCTAGACAGGGCATATCAGGACAGCTCGGTGGGTTGAGAGCCTAAAGCAGAGCTCTGCCTAAAGGTCACGCTGACTCGCACTCGCCAGCCCTTGGCCTCTCCAGGGACAATAACATCTGTCCCACATTTTCCTTTTATTTACAGCACTAAGAGGCACTTATGGGGGTGACCCTTTCATGCCAATCCGATTCCATTCGCCCCAGCTCTGACCCATTACTACGGAGGAGTCCATGCATGTCTGTGAAAGGGAAAAAGGAGTCCCATTTCCAGAGAAGCAGTTCACGCTTGGGACCCACATATCTGTCAACAACAGAGCCCCGGGAGGAGATGCTCTTACTCATTTATCCACGGCCCAGATATGACAAGCATTGGCAATGCCAATTGGTCTCGCCGTTGGGAGACCTATTGGCTTTGTCAGTGGGGTGGAGGTGGCTAACAGGGGTAGTGAATGCATGTACATGTACGGCCGGTCGTAGGAGTGGACTTGGTGCATCGTTATCTGGGCTGACAGCATCGCGGGACTGCGAGGACCACAAACCCTTGCCTGCTCCACCTGTGTCCTCTTCCCGCTTGGACCCGCCCTCTGACCCCGAGCACAGATAACTTCTCCCGGCCCCCGCTTCGCGGGAGCCGGTCGTATGAGTGGACTTGGTGCATCGTTATCTGGGCTGACAGCGTCGCGGGACTGCGAGGACCACAAACCCTTGCCTGCTCCACCTGTGTCCTCTTCCCGCTTGGACCCGCCCTCTGACCTCCGGATATTATTGGGCTACCTTACCGCATCGCGGGACGCGAGCGGGGCGCGTGCCGGGCGAAGCCCGGGCCAAGGGCGGGCCCGTTTTTGCCCGTTCGTGCCCGAGAGAGACCGGACCGGGCTCACTCTCTTACTTCCACAATATTTCGTGAGTACTTTTAAACCTTGCTTATTTTGTTGGCGAACAATGGCGAACAAAAGGGGCACGAAACTTACTACCACAGACCATGTTGCGGGAACGCTCGATAAATTTATCGTAAGGGCTTCCTCAATACTCCAACATGAAATAGCGATCACCGAGCGACGGTTGTCTATGGAACCGGTCCCTTCCAAACGCTCTTCACTGGGTTCAATTGCGCATAGTCGCTCCCCTGTTGTACTTGCTTCCACTCCTGCTACCTCGAGCTTACATAGTGGCTATTCTTCTTTAGCAACCCAAACTATTGCCCCCGTTAAAGCGCTTATTGATTTGGCACCAAGTACAACAGACCCTGAACAGGTTCCTCCCAACTCGCCTGTAATTCCAGTTCGGGAAGAAGGAACTATCCCTAAAAGGAAACGAACCGGCATTTCACCAAGAGGCAGGAAAAACAAACTAAAGAAACCGAATTCTGATTCCTTGGATCTCTCCTTGCCTGCAGCTCTAGTTCCTTCCCAGTCAACAAACACAGAGCGAACTCCCCTAGATATAGTTCTACAGTCACCTGATATAAACCTGCTACTTGGAAAAATGTCTACAGCGCTAATATCAGCTGCACAACCGCTTGAGCATAGACTAATCGTAATTGAGAATAGGTTGGCTAAACTGGAGGCTGCTATGGATAAAAATCTTAAATTCACACAGGACCTGAAAGTTTGTTCACATTCATGCCAAAATCAAGATAAAACTTCTGGTCTTCCTATAACCTTACAAAAATCACCTGATATTCAACAGATCCACCAACCGGGAGCACCATGTAATCCTCAGCCAAGTTTACGGCGGGGGATACCTTCGCTTAAAGCCACAAATGTGTCTGATAGTATATTATCAACAAACAATCATTATCTAGAGCCTCTTGATGAGGTCCCCTCTTCCTTGGATTTTCCACGTATTGACATCCCTCCAGAAAGTTCCCCCTATGTGGTCGCTTTGACAGGTGTTTCCAAACTGGCTACTAAGAGGCATGAAACATTCCAGGAACTTAAAAACAAAGTAATGTACTGGTTGAATATCAACAGACCATTGCCTAGGAATGTATGTTCACCTATTCTGTTTGTCAGGAGAGTTGGTTGGGTGGGCCATAAACCAAAGGATGTGGGAGGTGACTGTGTTATCGTCAACTTTAAAAATTCTGAGGTAGTTGATCATGTATGTAGTCCTATTTTTGATAATGTAACTTCGAACATCAAAACATTTAACTTAAGTTACTTTTATTCTCCTCCCAATAAACCCTCCTTTCCCTGTCTAAGGCCCCTTGCACCGCTCCATAACCATTATGATTTAGGGCAACTTGTTGATGGCACGCGGGGTAGGAGGATTGGTAATGAAGTTTTAGGCTTTCCGGTTACCAATAGGTATAGTCCCTTGGACGAGGTGGAATGACTAAGGACGCTAGGTAGTCATCATTTACCCTCCATCTCACCTTTTGATGAGAATAGAGACAAAGGTGGTCGGGGAGTCCCAATGGTGATTTCACCTACGGGTTTAGAATCTTGGGATGCTGGGGTTAATCCATCTACTGGCCTAAGTATTAGGAGGGATGATTCCATACAATCTTTAGTTCGGGAGGATATACCCAATAATCTACCGGTAGATATTGATACTCTACCCACTCAGACTAACCCCGCAAACGATCTGTTCTATTTTGATAGAACTCTTAAAATCCTTAGTTGGAACATCGCGGGTGTGGCTTCCAATATTGACAACCCAGAGTGGTGTTCCTTCATTGATCTCTATGGGATCTGCCTATTGCAGGAAACGTGGTCAGTGGAACCCATACATAGACTGGGGTACACTACATTTATGGAACCAGCCCTAAAAGGTCCAATAGGCAGACCCTCGTGGGGTTTGTGTGTCTGGGTGGGCACATACCTTGGCTTTAAGATTAAAAGAGTAGAAACCAATAGTAGAGACATAATATGTATTCTTATGTCCCACAGGAAGACCCCTAAGATTGCGCTTATCAACATCTATTCGCGTTCTACTTGTCGGGGTGGTACTCATCTACTCTCGAGTCTTTGTCATCCCTTCTGGAATCTCTCCCAGATGATGTCGTCTTGATGATTGGAGGTGACTTCAATTGCCATTTCGAGCCCCTGAGTGGAGAAACCTCAATTACATACGAGGAAGATGAGGCCAGATTTATTACACCCACCAGCATATACACAGTTAAACGCTGGACTCCCCTGGTCCTTCAACTCACCTCTCTCACCTACTCATTCTCTTTGAGAGCGTGCAATGGTCGCTTCAGCAGGGATATGCCGGGGCAGCCAACATATAGGGGAATGGGACACGAATCTGTGATATATTACCTTTTGGCTAGCCTAGATTTGTGGCCCAAAGTGATGGATTTTAAAATAATTAGGCGCACGGAGAGTGACCATGATCCCTTGATAGTAGACCTGAATTTTCAATTGTTGAATGGAGGGTCAAATAAAGAAATTCTTCCAGTTGGGAATAGAAGAGTCATACAAGGGGGGAAGCGGATACGCTGGCTTACTGTAAAACAGTCTGATTCAGTTATTGCCAGTATGTACCAAAATATTCTTCCTCTCCTTGAAAGGGTGTTTACGATGGAAGTTAATAACTCTGTGGCCGGCGGAACCATGGACTTGGCCAAAATTCATAAGGACCTTGTTGAAATACTGTCTGGCTTTTTCTATAAAATAGGTTCAGCAAATCCAAAGAAGCAGGGGAAAACAAATCCCTGGTTTACAAAGGGCTGTAGGGTAGCTAAATGTGAACTACTACAGGCCATTAAAGCAGGCAATCGGCCACATATTCTGGAAGCAAGGCGGGCCTATAGGAAGATAATCCTCAGTGCCAAAACTGAGTGGGAAGAGGGAAGATGGGTTGCTATCAGAACAGCCCTTATGGCAAAAGATTCAAGGTCCTTTTGGAACCTTGTTCACACGGGGAAATCGGAGGGTAAAACCACGATCGACCCCAATGTTTCCGAAGATGCATGGGCATCGCATTTTAAAAAACTTTACTCCATTAACACAACTAGGAGAGACGATCCCCCCGCTATCTTAATGACCCTGGACCCATCCTGGGATGCCCCTCCTTGGACGATAAAGGAAGTGGATTTGGCACTGGATAATCTACAATTAAATAAGGCCCCTGGGTTAGACAGGATCCCTGGGGACTTCTATAGAGATGAACGGCCAGTTTGGGCACCTTATTTCCTAATCTTTTTTAATGCTATTCTGCAAGGCTTACCGGTTCCATCTACCTGGACGGGTGCGGAAATAATCCCTATTTTTAAAAAGGGATCCCCCCTTGATCCAGGTAATTACCGGCCTATAAGCCTTATTGACGTGAGCCAGAAAATCTACTCGAGACTTCCCCTGCAAAGGTTGCAGAACTGGATCGAGGAGAATAACATCTTAACCCCACTTCAAGCGGGATTTAGGTCCAAAATATCAACTATGGACCAATTATTTAGGCTCCAGATCCTTTACTGGAAACACGTTACATTGGAGGGGGGTAGCCTATACTTGACCTTCGTGGATTTGAAATCTGCATTTGATATGGTGGACCGTAATCAGCTTTGGAATCTATTGTTATCCATGGGGGTTCCACCATATCTATGCTACCAACTGAAGATTCTCCACGAAGGGACATATGCCAGAGTTCGTTATGGAAAACATGGTCATCTGACCGGCCCCTTTCCAGTAGAGAAGGGTGTCCGTCAGGACTGTGTCCTTGCTCCAACTTTGTTTTCGCTCTTTCTCAACGGGCTCATTGATGAACTTCTGGCAACTACAGAAATTGATGCCCCTAAATTGGCTTTTCGAAGATATCCTGCACTTATGTTTGCAGACGACACCCTGCTGTTGTCAAAATCGCCGATGGGCATGCAGCGGGTGTTGAACCAGTTTACCAACTTCAGCAATAAAAGGAATCTGGTGGTCAACATAGACAAAACAAAATATATGGCCTTTAATGTAAAATCTTCCAATTATCCACATCCCATGATGAAAGGTATCCCCTTGGATCGAGTTTCTACTTTTGAGTATCTAGGTTTGACCTTGAATGATAGAATGGGATGGGCTCCTCAAAAGCTTAAGGCAAAGTTAAAACTTACCCAGGCTATAGGGGGCATCCTTAAAGTCCATAAAAAATGCAGTTTAAAAATTATAAGTGCCCCTCTCGAAATTTATATTGTGCAATCCAGGTCCTCGACACTTTATGGGGCAGAATTATGGGGCCATACTTCTACAAAAGATATGGTCAGTACTGAAAATAATTTCATCAGGAAAATCCTAACCCTTCCAAATAATATACCGCTTATGCCATTGAGGTTGGATTTAAATATTCGCCCCATTTCAGAGGTTGCTGCATCAAGGCCATTGATGTATTGGAGGAGGATCTGGAGTACTACCGAGTTGGCACGCTATAGAGATGAACTGAAAGTAATCTTGGGTACACTAGGAGCCGACAAGATCCCCTGGCTCCTGTACGTTAGGCAGACATTCAATCAGATTGGTCTGGCACACCTCTGGGATAACCCAGAGGATTCAACTCCAGGCATTACCAAGAAATCTCTTGCCACAATACTCATATTTAAAGAAAGCTTACAGCTTGGCCAAACCATCAAGCCTGACTGATGCTTTTTTTGACTTTAAGCCATATTACGCTTTTGTATCTGAACTTGATGTTATTCAGCCAACCTTAGCAAAGAAGTTATATGTGCAGTTCAGATACGGAACCCTTCCCCTATATTCATTCACCGATCGATGGGCGGACGGACTACATCGTGTATGCCCCGCTTGTTCGATTGAACAGGAAACCATGATTCATGTTGTGCTCTTTTGTCCGGCTTATGCCGGTATTTGGAAAAAATGGATCATCCAGTTATGTTTAAAGCTGGGCATTAGGAGCTATCTTGATTTTTCAGGATCTTGAGAAGTGATACCAACTCACTTATTGTGGTTTCAGTTACCAAGTTCTTGTTTTCAATGTGGTTAATTCGCAGGAAACTAACTAGCGAAATCACTTATTGATATCTTGGTATCAAGCATGGTTAAAATATTGTAAAACCACATTGTTATTTTGATTATTATCTATTGGTATTTTTGTACTCCCAAATTGACTGGAATATGTATTTTATCATGGAAATTGTGTTTTTAAGACTGTACTTTTATGATTTTAAACAATCGCAATAAAGTTTTCTTGATGATGATGATGGTAAGTGTACTGACACATCAGACATTCTTAATTAATCAATCTAACATAGTGGGCAGCTATGTTAGATCAAGTAATAGGAAAAGTAAAAAAAAGTGCACAAATGTGAATAAATGAAGTGAACAGCCCAGCAGCACTTTGCATCTTCTGGGCCATCAATGAGGGGGGAAAAAAAGTTACGTGGGGCGGGAGAAGCGGCAAAGACGTAGGGGGTAGCAGCAAATCACACACAGGGAACAACAGAACCAATAAAGATATCAGCAGGTCACATTCAGAGAGCCACATAACAAATATCGACAGCAGCAGGACACATACAGACCAGGCACGCACAGAGAGCCACACAACAAATACAGACAGCGCCAGGGGACATGCAGAGAGATGCAGGCACATAAAGAGAGCTGCAGGGACTATACAGACACCAGAAGTGCACATACAGACAACAGCAGAGCACGCCAAGTCCGCTGCCGGACAGATACAGACTGCAACACAACAAATATAGAAAAAGCAGAGCAAATACAAGCTGCTACAGAGCACACACAGACAGCAACACAACATATACAGAAAGCAGCACATCACACACAGAGAGCAACAGAACAAATACAGATATCAGCAGGTCACACACAGAGAGCAATACAGCAAATCGAGACAGGAGGAGAGCAAATGAAGAGAGATGCAGGGCACATAAAGAGAGCTGCAGGGACTATACAGACACCAGAAGCGCACATATAGACAACAGCAGGGCACACCAAGTCTGTTGCAGGACAGATACTGATTGCAACACACATACAGAAAAAAGGAGAGCAAATACAGGCTGCTATAGGGCACACATACAGAGCAACACAACACATACAGATAGCAGCAAGGTACATACAAACAGCAATATGACACACAGAGAGCAGTACAAGTACTGACAGCGACTGGGCACATGCATAGAGTAACGCAACTATAGACAGAGGCAATAGGGCAGAAAACAGATGACTGCCAGGCACAAACAGAGAGCTGCACTGCTAAGGCCTAGGGGTCCCGGAGTCCGAATGGCCGAGGCAAATGATATGAACAGCAGCACAGAGAACGGTGTGGTGCACCCTGTAGTAGGTGGCATCATTCCACCTTTTTACAATCACCCTCAGTTGCGGTGACGTAACCCACAGAGCTGAAATCAATGCTGCCGTACAGTCACAGCCGACACCCCGAGCTGATACTACAGGCTGCCCCATATAGCTGGTGCTGTCCCCTGAGCCCCCTTTGAAAGTGGCACCAGTGCATAATGCAGAGGAGTGTGCACCTCATGCAGTGATCTCCCAGCGCAGCAGGGACCGGGCATTCTCTGAGCCCGGCCGGCACCGCTGCAAACTGGGACACCGTGCAGTAACAGCGCTGTGTGGTGCTGCAGTGCATTCCTCCTCCGATGCATGCAGCCACCCCCGTCCTCCTGCGAAGTAAGACACACAACGGAAATGGCACGTGCACTCCACCGACCTCTTACTCCTCATGGATGGGACTCAGAGCGGGGTTTCCTGGGACAATTCACAGGTGTGAAGATGTCAATAGAGGACTGCGAGGGGAGCCAAAAGCCACACCAGCCGCCCCCGACAGACAAAAATGTCTACACATGCTTGCTCAACTCCAATATATACTGGCAATGCATTTTTTGCAATTTTGCTGTCGTTGTACAAGTTACATTGTATTATTACCTCGCAATCTGCAACAAGCGTGTATACACACCAGGAAAGAAGGCGGGGAAGGGGGGGCTACCGAGAGGGCTGCGAGAGGGAAGAAGGGAGTAAAGACAATCATGGAGCGGAGGAAAAAAGAGGGGGGGCTGAAAGAATAGTGGGTGAATGGGAGGGGGATTTGAGACTGGACAGAATGCAGATATATGTGAACAGCTAAAGTGAACAAGCAGGCGGGAGGGGGAGACAGCTGCAGCTCGAGGAGAAGGCACGAGCGAGCGTTCGCATATCCGTGCGGCCGTGAAAGTGATCGCGATCGCGAGGACGCGCTCTGTGGTGGGGGAGGGGCGGAGCGATGCACGCTGTAAGGGTGCTGGAGGAAAGCCAGATGGCGGCTGTGCGCGTGCTCGTGCGCGTAACCGCAAGCTTGAGGCTAGCAAAGTCGTGTGGTGGGACTTTTAAAAGCCCACTTACTAAATGTCTCACCAGAGCAGCGCATGCGCTGGCTCAGACGAGACCTAAAAAACCCCCGACCCTGCTCCGAGCAGTGCGCCCCGGTATCACTGGCCTTACGAGGAGCAGATACTGATGGGGAGTCCAAAATCACACAGCAACAGGGAGGAAACTATCTGCCGCCTTAGAACATCGTCATTGACCCAAAACGCATTAATAACCAGTGTTTTGTCTCTCCCCTTCATATGCTCGTAGCTCCTGTGTTGTGACACTCGTTTAGTGTAGTCCTTTTTCAGTTTTAGTACACATCTGCCAGTCTATGGCGTCACTTCCTTTTTGGATACTAGTGTGTGGTATTCCTAGAAGCTCAAGCCTGCTACGCTTTTTGCCCTGATGGCCAACCAAAATATTTGCTCAGTAAAATCGCAAGAAAGAGAGGGAAGCACACAAAGGAGTGACATTTACAGACAGGCACTAATATTAAGCTGAAACAAAATGTGGGGTGTTCTTTTGTGTGGGGTAGTGGCTCCTCCTGAGTTTGCGTAGTTAGGGACGGACTGTTAGAGCGGTGCAAAAGGTGAGGGAAAAACACCCTGTGCCCTGGGACTGGACCCATGGCACGATTCACTATCAAATAGTAACACTGTCCTATGCACACGCTGTTCTTATCATAACTTCTACTCGACTTCTTCAGAGCTGTCTAGAAAGTGGTAGAAATCAATCTCGTTCTCCCCGCCGGTTCTACTTCCGTCCTGGCTGCCGGTCAGTCACTTCTCCATCTATGCTATTTTGTAGTTTACCCACGCTGTAGTTGTATCTATCAATTGGCCCTCGTGTATTCTGCATTCTGCTCCAAAGTCGCCTGTTACTATATGCCCTTCCTCTTGCTGGCCACAGATGCTTGATTTCTACCACTTGCTAGATAGCCCTGAAGAAGTCGAATGGGATATCACCCACGACGAAACACATGTTGGCTGGGCAATCCATTAAATTAAAGAACAAAAGGACACCAAATGACTACAATTATTGGTAAAAAGCCGATCTTACTGTATATCTTAAACTTGTAACTACATTACAACGTATATACTGAACTAGAAGTAAGGATGAGAACAGCGTGTGCATAGGACAGCTTAACACTAATAACAAGATAGCATTCCTAAATGCTACATGAAACAACCAATGGCAATTGGTGGGTGTGCCTGAGCCAAAAGTAGAGATACAACAGGTCGAGGCTCGACCTAAAAAGGGGAGCAATGCCATCCCAGGGAAGAAAACAAATTACTTTCCTGTAACTTTGGTTCTCCAGTATTGGAAACTTTCATAGATTCCCATGCTTGTATCATTCCCCGTCGTCGGAATGGGAGTCCCCGGTATACATAAAACAGCAATAGAAGCCATTACCAAAACAGAAACTAGGCCTAGGCCCATTCACGTTTTGCAACCTATCCACCTCTTTTTGTAAAAGAGACCAAATAAAGTGAACAACCAATCAGATTAGCCACACCCCTTAGAACCCTCCGGAGAGAAGCTCAGAACCTCAGATTTTCGTAGCCGTTGTGTAACCACACCACTGAAGGTGCTAGAGGCGGAGCTCTCCCAGGGGAGGAGGGTGGGTCACATGAGAATCTATGAAAGTTTCCAATACTGGAGAACCAAAGTTACAGGTAAGTAACTCGTTTTCTTACTCCAGTATTGAAACTTTCATAGATTCCCATGCTTGTATCAGAGTAGCTAGCAGTTATCAGCACATTTTTGGAACCATGATCATTATAAAACCAGGAACAAAGTAATAGCACATTCACCATAATAACAATTTCAATGGTCAATCAACATTCTTAGAAACCTTAGAAAATATAGACATATGAGGTTCAAAAATGTGCAAGAGCTGAAAAACAGTAACATGGAAGGAGGGATGAAAAGGAAAGCTCACCACTACCTAAAGAGGTTCCTCAGGACTGCCTGGCCCTCTGCTGTGTCACTCTGCGTTGCTGAATCCAGGAAGTATTGTCTTGTAAATGTATGAGTATTGCTCTAGGTCGCTGCCCTGTAGATCTCCCGGATAGGAACTCCGGCAAAGAGGGCTGTCGAAGAAGAAATTTGGAGTGAGCACAGACCCGACCGCCCAGGTGCATACCCGCTGCTCTGTGACACTACTGGATAGCGCTGGTAATCCAACGAGCAATCCCCTGCTTGGAAAGGGGAAACCCCTCACGAGGGTCACTAAAATAGACAAATATTTGAGGAGACTTTCTGAAGTCTTTAGTATGTTGGAGATAGAATTTTAAGCACCTCTGAATGTCCAGTGAGTGGAGTGGCTTTACTGCCGTAGTAGTAGGTTGAGGGAAAAAAGTTTTGAGTATGACCGGCTCATTCAAATGAAAGTCTGAAGGCACTTACGGTATGAACTTTGGGTGGGTACGTAATATCACTGTACCCTTTTTGAACTGGAGAAAAGGTTCCTGAATGGTGAGAGCCTGCAATTCACCCACTCTTCTAGCCAAAGTCAAGGCCAGTAGAAGAGCTACCTTCCAGGAGAGGAATTTCAAATCCACCCGGTGAATAGGTTCAAAGGGATGCTTCATGAGCTGGGTGAGAACCAAGTTAAGGTGCCAAAGAGGAGGCGAAGGCTTGACTGGAGGGAAGACTCTGAAAAGGCCGTTGATAAACTGTTTAATTATCCTTGCCGACCAGGGGGGAGGACCTGAAGATGTGCGTCTGAAGCGAGAGATGACGGCAAGATGCACCTTGATGGAAGAGTGAGCCAGCCCCGATTTTGCTAATGAAATAATGTAAGGAAGAACTTCATGCAGCTCAGAAGAAAAAGGATGGATACCCTTTTGCTGGCACCAGATACAGAAACGCTTCCACTTCAACTTGTATGTCTTGACTTGTATGTCTTGTTGGTACTTGGGACTCATGCCTGAGAGAGCACCTATCTACATTCTGTTGAAAGGGTCAAACCAAGAAATTCTCGCTGCTCAGGAGCCATGCTGACAACTGCAGAGATTGAGGATCCGGATGCCAGACTTGGCCCTGGGACATCGTCAGCAACTAAGGAATCGGCTGCAACGGAAGTGGAAGTTCCAGGGAGAGGAGTTGCAGCTCTGTGAACCAAAACTGTCGGGGCCACGCAGGAGCTATCAAAATCATCTTGCAAGGTTCCGCTTTGAGCTTCCTGAGAAGCCTGGGGATCAGAGGAATGGGGGGAAAAGCTTAAACAAATGCGCCTGACCAGGCCATCGAAGGCGCATTCCCCAATGATCCCCGATGGTGAAGCCTGCTTGCGTAAAATCGGCATTTCTTGTTCTCCGGTGTGGAAAAGAGGTCTATGGAAGTCCTGCCCCATAGGCGAAAAACCTCTTCCAGAGTGAACTGGTGCAGTTCCCATTCGTGGCTGAACAATTTCAGTTTGCTCAGCGTGTCTGCTGTCTTGTTGAGAAAGTCCGGAAGGTGCTCCGCTTTGAGCGATATCCCCTGCTGGATCGCCCATTCCCAAATTGTCTGGGCTTCTTGTGACAAAAGACGAGATCTGGTGCTGCCTTCCCTGTTTATAAAATGCATAGCCGTTGTGTTGTCTGTTCGTATTAGAACTGCAGACTGCTGTATTCGCGGAAGAAGCGCCTGCAAGGCTGGGTGAATCGCTCTGAGCTCCAGCAGATTGATATGTAGAAGACGATGTTGGGGAACCAACGGCCGCTTACATGAAGGTCTTGCAAGACTGCTCCCCAGCCCTCTAGCAAGGCATCTGTAGTAATTATCTGAGGAGCAGGAGTGATCCTGAAGGAGAGACCCTGAGAAAAGTTTTCCTCGTTCGTCCACCATGATGCGGCGTCTCTCATATACACAGTAACGAAGACCTTGTCTTCGAAAGATCCGTCGACTTGGCGCCACTGCAAATCCAACTCCTCCTGTTAAGGACGCATCCGCAACATGCAGTGAGGAATCAGAGGAATGCAGGAGGAAATGGACCCTAGGAGGGACTTGTAGAGGCGAATTGAAAGTGACTGTCTTTTTAACAGCAGATGGGCCATAGCCAATCAGCTTTTCTTGCCTCTCCAGGGTGGGAAAAGCTTTGTTGATGGACGTGTCCAGAATGGCTCCCAGAAACCTGGCTGATCTGGATGGACAGAGGGTCGACTTTTCTGTGTTGAGAGTCAGCCCGAGATTGTTGAAAAGGCGTGTGCACGCCACGACTGATTATTCTGCTGCGTGCTTGGTAGAAGCTTTCAGCAACCAGTCGTCCAGGTAAGGGAAGACTTGGTGCTATTGTTTTCGTAGAAAAGCTGCCACCGGAGCTAATACCATTGTAAAGATCCGCGGAGTAGATCGGAGTCCAAAAGGTAGGACCTTGAACTGAAAGTGGCTCTTGGCTACTGTGAAGCAAAGGAACCTCCTGTGGGCTGGATGAATGTGTACGTGAAAGTAAGCACCCTCTAGATCCAATGTGGCCATGTAATCCCCCGAGTTGAGAAGACGAAGGATGTCCTGCAGAGAAATCATCCAAAATTATTGTTTGATGAGATAGGTGTTGAGCTCCCTCAGATCTAGAATAGGGCGCCACTTCTCTAAATTCTTCCAGACCAGGAAGAACCGGGAGTAGAAACCCTCTCCCCGCTGAGAGATAGGGACTGGTTCTATCGCTCCTTTGATGAGCATTTGATGGACTTCCAACCGTAGAAGACGGAGATGTTTTGATGCAGTGGTGCGAGGGGGCTTGGAAGGTGGTGCTTGGACAAATTCCAGAGTATGGCCGCATTGAATGATCTTCAGCACCCAACGGTTCGATGTTATTTGTTGCCAGTTGTGGAGGTAATTTGATATTCTGCCTCCCACTGATGTTACAGGAGGAGAAGGGACAGTAGTAAGAGCCAGCAAGCCGCTATTGACGCTTCGAGGAGTCCCTCCCCTGGCGTCCTTGTCTTCCTCTGTTAGTCGATCTAGAGAAAGAAGAGGATTGATTTTGCCGCTGGTTATAATTCGGCCGGTAAGATTGCGAGGTTGATCCATGAGGAATACTGTTGCTGTTGGTATCCTCCTCTGTACGTGGCATTACCTCTGGCTCCATGGAAGGGGACCTTGCGGTACTGCAGAGTCCCTAAGGATTTGGCAGTTTCCTTGTCTTTCTTAATGTCCTGGAGCACATCGTCAATATGTTTTCCAAAGAGCGCCTCCCCATCAAAGGGAAGATCCAAGATCTTGTTTTGGACCTCAGGACGGAACCATGTAGCCCGCAGCCAGCCTTGACGAGGAAGGACAGCAGCGCCCGCCAGGGAGCGGAACGCAGTCGTAGCAATATCCATTGCAGTCAATCACTTCAGCAGATGTGATCTCTCCCTCTTGAAGAATCTTCTTCGCCTCTTTTTTTGCATATTCCGGCAATTGGTCCAGATAGGGGGAAAGGTCACACCACATCTGGCAATCGTAGCGACCAAGTATCGCTAAGGCGTTAGCAGCTCTGACCAACAGGATAGACATGGAGGAAAACCTCTTGCCTGCGTTATCAAGGCATCTGCCTTCTTTGTCTGGAGGTGTCGTGAGGGGAGCAGAAGGATCCCTGGATTTTCTTTGGGCAGCCTGAGAAATGAAAGAGTTTGGTTTCGGCTGGCTGACCAAGCAGGCAGGACTATCGTCCAGAGCCTAATACTTTTTCTCAAGGCGAGGCAGTACAGGAATTACCATGGATGGACTCCACATCACTTTCAATCCCTCTTCCCAGACGTGACCAGCAATCGGTAATAGACCGAAAAGATTTTTTATAAAGCTCCTTAAAGTCCTAAAGGAAGCATTCAGACTGCACCATGGGCATGGGCAGTTCAAATCTTTTAGCGGCCCTTTCCATCAAATTATGGAAACCCCCTATGTCTGCAGGGGGGAATCAACAGGTGCTGGTGCAGGAGAAGCCGGATCAGGAATGACAGTCATCCCACTCTGTGTCTGGATCTGGTATGGTGACAGTGCCCTGGTCCTCATCAGAGGTGTCATCCTGAACGAGAGGCACGATAGGTGGTGCATCCTTAGATACAAGTATTGCTGAGGCGGTGGCAATTGAGGGGTAGCAGGCCGAGTAGGAGGAACAGCAGCACCACAACTGGAACTGGAGGTTGTGTTGCAAATCTCCTCCTATATTCCAAAAGCATAGTTTGCAAGTCCGCTAGTTAGGAGGAAGGCATAGAGACCACCTCCTGCTGGTAGTCCTCTTGATAGTCTGAGGAAGGATCATATTGCTGTTCCTCCACGTATTCCCCCTCAGAGTCTGTATCCTGACACTTGACGTGTAATTGAGAAGGGCTATTTGCATAGGCAAAAGGTCCATCATCCTCTTCAGATCCCTCTTCTTCAAGGAGGAGTGCAGGAGGTAGAGGAGTCACCCTCCTGGGGAGAAGTCATCTCAGGTGTAATTTGGCGCTTTCTGAGAGAAATAGTAATTTTTTCCATCAACAACGAGAGAATCCTCGACGAAGAAATGGACATCGTAGACGCAGCCGTCGTCGACGTGGTAGCCGTCGTCACCCTCGTCGTCAACAACACAGCCACCACCGGCGTCAAAGTCGTCGACGCAGAACTCTGAAGCGTCAGCTCCGGAGACGATGAAAGCACCGTCGACTGAGCCAGAGAAGGAGGAGAAGATTGAGACTGTACCTTTGATGATTTTGTCGACGGAGTCATTGACAGCGTAGATGAGTGAACCTTCTTCACAGATTTGACCTCAGTAGAGAGTGAGGAGGGCTTTTTGAAAGCCTTTGGAGTCACTGGAGGAGAAGCTGGAGGAACAGAGCTGGATTTCCTCTCAGATATTCCTACTTTTGACAGTCCTTCTCTCTCCTTTACACCTCAGTGAGTAGATTCGCCAGGACTACGCCCTTCAGACCTAGGAGAGGTCTTTTTTAGGGCCTTAGCAGGACGTTTTTTAATAGGTGAAGGAGAAGCTCTACCCCTTTTAACAGACCTTCTGGAAGATGTAGCAGAGGATGCCTTATCACTGTCACTGGAGACTGGTTCCTTCCTTCATTTTAGCTTCTGGAGCCAGGTCAAAAGACACACCTCACGTTCTCACAGAGTCTTTGTAGTAAAAGTGCGGCATACTTTACAGTCTGCTGCCTTATGGTCTGGGTACAGACAGTAAATACAATCCTTGTGCTTGTCCTTCACATATAACCTCTTCTTAGCACATGTTGCACAGGCTTTAAAGAGGGCTTTCTTCTCCTTATCAGACATCTTGAAGCAGGTTTTGAAGAAAAACAGGTGAAAAAATTGTAGAATGAAAGATTACAGGAAAAAACTGAGCAGAGCTCAGTGGAGACTCCCTTGCTCAATCTGCGGTAGAAAATCGGAGGTTCTGAGATTCTCTCAGGTGGGTTCTAAGGGGGAGGCTAATCTGTTTGGTTGTTCACTTTATTTGGTCTCTTTTACAAAAAGAGATGGATAGGTTGCAAAACGAGAATGGGCCTAGGCCTAGTTTCTGTTTTGGTAATGGTTTCTATTGCTATTTTATGTATTCCGGGGACTCCCATTCCGATGACAGGGAATGATACAAGCATGGGAATCTATGAAAGCTCCAATACTGGAGTAACTATTGGTTAATCACATTACTGGATGTAGAGATTAAAACCTACGTGAAAATTTTACTCCGTGAACTTGAAACATGGGTGACAGAAGCTATTATACCCTTTTATCAAAACGGATTCAGACAGCATTTCTCTACCAGTGACATTATTGTCGCCTTGTCATATTTGGCCTTTGGTGCTGCTCTTCCTTCTCCGATGCCGCTTTCTGCAAGCTTTTTGTATTACTCTGCTGCTTTAGACAGTGTTGACTGCAATCAACTCTGGGCAAAGTTCACAGAAAGGGGGCATTCCTGTCACTTTGCTTAGAGCAATCATCTCATTGTACTCAGACACGTTCATCCCCGTCATGACTGGTACAGACAACTCAGCGATCAAACACATTCCGAGCACACAGGGCCTAAAGCAAAGGAACGTTTTAGTTCATGTGTTGTTTAATCTGTATGCCGCAGACATAGGTTGCTCAGTAGCAATGGCATACTCAATCCCAACAAAAACCAGCTTTGTTAGCCTTCCAAGGATCCAATACACCGATGATCTCCTTACATTAGATCATACAAAAGTTTGCCTGCAGCGCGCTCTCGACAAGCTCCATACCTATAATACTGTGAATAACCTGGTGGCAAATCTAGATAAAGGAAAGGTGCAGATTTTTTGGCAGTTACAAAAATAAGAGAAACTTAAGATGAGGGCTCGTCAACCAATTGATCTCTCAACCATCCACGTAACTATTCTGGCATCTGGTTTATCACAGGCAAACCAAATGTACACCTTAAACATATTAGCAGGAAGTCTCAGACAGTCAAATTTGCCTTATGCAAACTATGTTACCAGTTACGCTCCTCTTCAGATGAGGACATTTTGGAATTATGCCGGTGAATTTGCTACCCATCCTGAAGCCCTCAGGGGAATTCACTTCAATACTGGATGAGTCTCAGTGTGATGCCTTTAGGAGGCTGTTCCACCTTGCAAAATATACTCGTTGCTCGCTACTTCGCTTGAAGTTTGGCCTGCATGGGCAAGATTTTGAAAGTAAGGCCACCTTGCTCAAGAATTACTATGCCATAGAACAAGCCAAACCGATTACCTTTAGGGTTCTTCAAGTGCTTTTCACCAACACATGGTCTCTATATCTTAGAAAGGCGGCTCTTAATTTATATGTTAATTTGTATACAATGATGGCCCTCACTGTTCTTATTTCAGAATAAAAGCAATTTGAGGAAACAGGCCGTATATATCACAAGGAAAGTCAACATTCCATAACTTATGCCCACTACTACAAAAATCTACGGAGAACGCGTAAATTCAACAGTAATAGTTTTTTTAAAATAAACAAACTGTACTGAATTTTAGGCCAAAGGAGTTGGCCATGTGGGAGCAAGCAAATATGGCACTTGAGTAGTACGTTAAGGAATAACAAAACATAACACACCCTGACCAAAGGAAATGGCGGTACAATTGTATGAAAAAGCAGACACTGCACACATTGATGCAGAGCCTCAAACAACAGTCTTGTTACAGTAAGTGACCCAGCCCTTTACCACACACCCGCCTGTGTTTTTGGGTGCAACGCCTTGATTCGAAGACCACACGTTCCTGCCTAGAGCACCTGTCCACACCCTGCCTCCACTGTGAGAGGGTTGAGGTAATAGGACTCAACCACTTTGCGGCTTTATCTCTCTTTGCAATCAGGAGGGCTTTGCCCATAAACGCCTTCTCAGATCGTGTGCCATCAGTGCCCTCCAATATCCCAAGAAGAATCAGAAGAGGGACCTCCCATCCCAAAACCTCACAGAGGTCCCTAGTCACTGCAGACCAGTAGCGATGTATCTTGGTGCATGTTCACAACATGTAATAGAAGTCTGCCGGACCAACCTCACAGTGGGGGCAAGAATAGTGAGGGCGAAGTCCTGCTCGATATAGGTGGGTGGGGGGCAGGCAAGGTACGCAGAATAAAGATAGCATGTCTGTACCAGTCGTAGTCTGTAGGAGATTGTGAGCATATAGGGGCACCATCAGAGCATCACACCAGTCCTCCTCTTCCAAGGGGCCCACTTAGCCTTCCCACCGGGAAATGAGGTGACCAAATGAGCCAGGCGAATTACTCACAAGAGTGCAGTAAAATTGAGAAATACCTCCACGGCTCAGGTCACCCATAAGGAGCTTGGCCTCCAGAGGGCTAAATTCAGGAAAGGGGTCATCAGAGTGAACAGGAGTGTGGAGAGCGTGTCTAATTTGGAGATAACAATAGAATTGGGGATGTGCAAGTGTATAGTTTTGTTGGAGGTCCGAGAAAGAATGTATGTGTGTCCCCGACCAGACGTCCCCTAATTGCGAGATTCTAGATGCTGCTAAGGGAACCAGCACGGATTTGGCATGAAGTAACTGGAGGCATCGAGGGCTGCTCTCAGCTGGATTTGCGAGGTAAAGGAGAGCGTCATCGGCATACAGTGCGATGCAGTCATCATGCTCGATACCCCAGGCCCAGCCCTGGTATTGTGAGTTGGTTCGGATAAATTGGGCCAAGGGCTCCATGGACAAGGCAAAAAAAGGAGAGATAGGGGGAAACCCTGCCTACCGCCCGCTTCATAGGATAGGGATTCGAAAGAACCACATTGATATGAACTCAGGCCATGTGATGATAGTAAAGAACACGGACCATACTGTGGAAGCATTGGGCAAAATTCACACGTACCAGCACCTCCTGTAGGTATTCCCAGTCCACCATATCGAACACTTTTTCAATGTCGATCTGATGGTGGAATTGCTAGAGACTATATTGTAAGGTTTATAGGGGGAGCGATTACTCAGAGAGCCTGTCAACGGGGTTCAGTGGGCATGGCTCTACTAGGGCAACTGTCCAATTGGATGTTTTAAGGAAGGGTTGATTACTGATTGTCATGTGTTTGTATGATCTTGAATGTTAATAAACATATTTACAAAAAAAATAAAAATCGAACACCTTTTCAAAGCCAATGAGGAGTAAGACTAGGGTCAGAGGAGAAGATGATGGTGGGCTAGGGCAGCATGAAGTCCAGGCAGCATAGCGGCCTCGCAACATTCTATTCCCAATAACTTTGGCGCCGATCGACGAATCTTCGCGAAATTTTCAAAACTTTTGGCCAACTCCGGTCCGCTCCTATCCTGAAAGTCTCGGGATGATTCGTGTAGCGGGGGCCGAGAAAAAAGGGGGGTCCCAAAACATGTTTTACCCATGCCATTTCCCATAGGACCTTTAGCCGCAGCTACAGCCCGAACTGCTGAATGGAATTACACAAAATTTGGCAAAGAGGTAGTCCTCAGTTCAGACTCGTGCCTTTTGCTTAAATGGTGTCAATCTGTTCAGCAGTTCCTGAGAAAATCAAAATCACATATATATCTGGGCGGAGCCTAACCACACATCTCATCGTGAGATCTGATTGGCTGTCAGCACTTCATCCAAGAAGTGTTGGCAGCCATCTTGGGACCAATATACATGATAGCACCTCATTAAAAAGCATTGCAGTTAATAGAAGGTTTTAAGACTTTAGTTACATTATAAATCATTTGTTGATGGTATCATACTCATTTTAGGAATTCTGGTGTGTTCTAAGGTGATTTTACCATGTGAAAAAGCCTTCTGCTGGGATATCATGAATCATGTTTGAGAGAAAACTATTTTCTCATGCTTTTCCCACAGAGGTTTGGAAGGTGATCTATAAGCTTACCTGAGAGCATATTTTCTGTAAATTCATATTATCTTTCTCAGTCATGTGAGAATGAAATCTGACATTCTCAGTAAAACATGTACATCCAACAAGGGCAGAGACTGCCAGTTGATTCCTTTGTGTTCTACTGCAGCTTCCCAGAGTGTTCTAAAGAACAACTAGAGCGCTAACAGTCCTTCTTATGACAAACGTATGGCACACCTGAAGCCATCTTGATTGGAATAAAGTGGTAACTCTTAAAACATTTAATTTAAAAAGGAACAAAATGAGGGGGTTCATTTTGCCATAGAAAGTATGATTAGTGCTGCAGAAAGAAAATTAGGGCACATTTTGAGTGACTTCTCAAATCCTCTTCTATTTCATTTAAAAATTCTGACATTCAGACTGAAACATGCACTTTGAATACCAGCAGCAGACTTCCCTGGTGAGCAGTAGCTTTACTACAGTGATCTAATGAGCAACTAGAGTGCTACCATTCTGAATTTATGGCAAACGTGTGATACATCTGAATGCCTTCTTGATGGAACCAAGTAAACAAGCATTGAAAATGCAATAGGTCTTGCCCCCGTTTAAGTTAAAGCAATTCTGTTTGTAATTAGGTGGCTTTTTAGCTTTGATTGTATTAGTGTTTTGCAAACTTTCATGTACATAACATGCATATGTATGCATATATGTATATGTATGCATGCATTTATATTTGTATTTATATAGATATGAAGATTATATATATGTTTATATATGTATGTATATATATATTCACTTAAAAAACCATAGGTTTCACACATGTTATAGTTAGCTGGACATTTCACTCGTAAAAAAACAATGAACTTCCCCCGTTATAGTTAGTTCAGATAACTATAACTCGCGCGCCCGCAATCCACTGCTCATGACGTCACATATTACATCACTCATGACATGGTCAGTGGCATCACTCATGACATCACTGATGACATCATCCTTGTGATAGAGTGGCGGTGGCGCGTGTTATAGTTATCTGAACTAACTATAACGGGGGTTTACGAGTGAAATGTCCAGCTAACTATAACATGTGTGAAACCTATGGTTTTTTAAGTGAATTTGCAAGGTTTTTTAAATGCTAATTCCTAACTATAACGTGTGTGAAACCTATGGTTATTTTAAGTGAATTTGTAAGGTTTTTTAAATGCTAAGTTATGTATGTATTATTATATTTTTTATATATTTATTTTACAATAAACTACCTATGTATATAGTTATAGATTGACTGTATCCTGTAATATGGAATGGCTCGTTTAAAATGTTTTTTGTTTTTTTTAAGGTTTTTCACCGTGCGCGCACCCCGCGAATTTTTGAAATAAAAATAAAATGTTTTTTTCACCCTTCGGGGTCCTTCAGGGACCCCCTGGCAAAGGCTAGGGTCAGGAACTCTCTACCCTGCCCCCTTTTCACGTTCTCCACCTTTCTTTTTCACTGTCACACACCAAACACACAAAATGGCGGCCGACACTTCCTGATTTCGACCGATTCGAATGTTGACTGACATGTAACCACCAATCAGAATTGCGCTCGCGCACGATAGGGTGCGCGCACCGTGCGCGCTTGTAGATATTTATGTGCTTTTAAATGCAATTTTCTCGGGAAGTACTGAACAGATTGACACCATATATGCAAAAGGCACAGGCCTGACCTGAGGACTACCTCTTGGGCTGTACCTTCGACTAAAGGTCCTATGGCAAAATGCATGGGGAACACGCATTTTGGGACCCCCCTTTTTTCTCAGCCCCCGCTTGACGAATCACCCCGAGACTTTCAGGGTAGGAGCTGAGCGGAGCGCCCCATTGGTTTTGACAAATTTGCGAGGATTCGTCAACCGGCGCCAAAGTTATTCAAAATAGAATTTTCTGATTTCCTATGGAAACACGGTCCTAACTATAACTATCTACTGGCGACCGCCAGTAGATAATATATATACGCACATACATATATATAAATGCATATGCATATATATATATATGCATATGTGTGCGTGTAGAAAGAGGTAGAGAGAGGTAGAGGTAGAGAGAGAGGTAGAGAGAGAGGTAGAGTGAGGTAGAGAGGTAGAGAGTGAGTAATAGAGAGTAGAGAGTGAGCAGTAGAGAGTAGTAGAGAGAGTAGTAGAGAGGAGTAGAGAGAGTAGTAGAGTGAGTAGTAGAGAGTGAGTAGTAGAGAGTGAGTAGCAGAGAGTGAGTAGCAGAGAGTGAGTAGCAGAGAGTGAGTAGCAGAGAGTGAGTTGTAGAGAGTAGTAGAGAGTAGTGAGTAGTAGAGAGAGAGTAGTAGAGAGAGAGTAGTAGAGAGAGAGTAGTAGAGAGAGAGTAGTAGAGAGTGAGTAGTAGAGAGTGAGTAGTAGAAAGTAGTAGAGAGCGAGTAGTAGAGAGCAAGTAGTAGAGAGTGTGTAATAGATAGTGAGTAGTAGAGAGTGAGCAGTAGAGTGAGCAGTAGAGAGAGTACTAGAGTGAGAAGTAGAGAGAGTAGTAGAGAGTGAGTAGTAGAGAAAGTCGTAGAGAGTAGTAGAGCGTGAGCAGTAGAGAGTAAGTAGTAGAGAGTGAGTAGTAGAGAGTGAGTAGTAGAGAGAGAGTAGTAGAGAGTGAGTAGTAGAGAGTGAGTAGTAGAGAGAGTAGTAGAGAGAGAGTAGTAGAGAGTAGTAGAGTGAGTAGTAGATAGTAGTAGAGAGCGAGTAGTAGAGAGCAAGTAGTAGAGAGATTGTAGTAGATAGTGAGTAGTATCGAGTAGTATACTAGTAGAGAGAGTAGTAGAGTAGTAGAGAGTGAGTAGTAGAGAGTAGTAGAGTGAGTAGTAGAGTGAGTAGTAGAGAGTAGTCAGTCAGTGACAGTCAGTGAGTCAGTCAGTGTCAGTGAGTCAGTCAGTGTCAGTCAGTCAGTGTCGGTCAGTGTCAGTCAGTGTCAGTCAGTGTCAGTCAGTGTCAGTCAGTGTCAGTCAGTGTCAGTCAGTGTCAGTCAGTGTCAGTCAGTGTCAGTCAGTGTCAGTCAGTGTCAGTCAGTGTCAGTCAGTCAGTGTCAGTCAGTGTCAGTCAGTGTCAGTCAGTGTCAATCTGTCACTGTCAGTCAGTCAGTCAGTCACTGTCAGTCAGTCAGTCACTGTCAGTCAGTCAGTGTCAGCTACAGCAGCTCTGCTGACCTGGTTCTCTGGCTCTAAAGCAGCTCTGCTGACCTTGTTCTCTCCCTCTAAAGCAGCTCTGCTGACCTGGTTTCTATTGCTCTACAGCAGGTCTGCTGACTTGGTTCTCTGGCTCTACAACAGCTCTGCTGACCTGGTTCTATGGCGCTAAAGCAGTTCTGCTGACCTGGTTCTATGGCGCTAAAACAGTTCTGCTGACTTAGTTCTCTGGCTCTAGAGCACCTCTGCTGACCTGGTCCCTTGGCTCTAAAGCAGACCTGCTGACCTGGTTTTCTCTCCCTCTGAAGCAGATCTGCTGACCTGGTTCTCTCGCTCTAAAGCAGCTCTACTGACCTGGTTTCTCTGGCTCTACAGCAGCTCTGCTGACCTGGTTCTCTGGCTCTACAGCAGCTCTGCTGACCTGGTTTCTCTGGCTCTACAGCAGCTCTGCTGTCCTGGTTCTCGGCCTCTAGAGCAGCTCTGCTGACCTGGGTCTCTGGCTCTAAAGCAGCTCTGCTGACCTGGTTCTCTCCCTCTAAATCAGCTCTTCTGACCCGGTTCTCTGGCTCTAGAGCAGCTCTGCTGGCCTGGTTCTCTGGCTCTAGAGCAGCTCTGCTGACCTGGTTCTCTGGCTCTAGAGAAGCTCTGCTGACCCGGTTCTCTGGCTCTAGAGAAGCTCTGCTGACCTGGTTCTCTGGCTCTAGAGAAGCTCTGCTGACCTGGTTCTCTTCCTCTACAGCAGCTCTGCTGACCTGGTTCTCTGCCTCTACAGCAGCTCTGCTGACCTTTGTTCTCTGGCTCTACTGCAGTTCTGCTGACCTGGTTCTCTCGCTCTAAAGCAGCTCTACTGACCTGGTTTCTCTGGCTCTACAGCAGCTCTGCTGACCTGGTTCTCTGGCTCTACAGCAGCTCTGCTGACCTGGTTCTCTGGCTCTACAGCAGCTCTGCTGACCTGGTTTCTCTGGCTCTACAGCAGCTCTGCTGACCTGGGTCTCTGGCTCTAAAGCAGCTATGCTGACCTGGTTCTCTCCCTCTAAATCAGCTCTGCTGACCCGGTTCTCTGGCTCTAGAGCAGCTCTGCTGACCTGGTTCTCTGCCTCTAGAGCAGCTCTGCTGACCTGGTTCTCTGGCTCTAGAGCAGCTCTGCTGACCTGGTTCTCTGGCTCTAGAGAAGCTCTGCTGACCTGGTTCTCTGGCTCTAGAGAAGCTCTGCTGACCTGGTTCTCTGGCTCTAGAGAAGCTCTGCTGACCTGGTTCTCTTCCTCTACAGCAGCTCTGCTGACCTGGTTCTCTGCCTCTACAGCAGCTCTGCTGACCTTTGTTCTCTGGCTCTAAAGCAGCTCTGCTGACCTGGTTCTCTCATTCTAAAGAGCTCTGCTGACCTGGTTCTCAGGCTCTAAGGCAGTTCTGCTGACCTGGTTCTCTGCCTCTAGAGCGGCTCTGCTGACCTGGTTTCTCTGGCTGTACAGCAGCTCTGCTGACCTGGTTCTCAGCCTCTAGAGCAGCTCTGCTGACCTGGGTCTCTGGCTCTAGAGCAGCTTTGCTGACCTGGGTCTCTGGTTATAGAGCAGCTCTGCTGACCTGCTTCTCTGGCTCTATAACGGCTCTGCTGACCTGGTATCTCTGGCTCTACAGCACCTCTGCTGACCTGGTTCTCTGCACTCACGATGCACGCACCCGCCTTTTGCGAAAATATATTTAAAAATAATATAAGTTTTTTATAAGTACAAATATGTTATTTTTGTGACTCTCTTAGATAATCTCTTGCCGTAATATGTATATTAAAGACACATACATATAATTTTGGAACATAACATTTTTTTGCGGGAGTTGCGCACCCAGGGCGCCCCAGCACATATATGACATCACGCGGGACCCGCCACCGCGCAAGCATCTCGTACCGTAATGCGCATGTGTCGCGAATGCGCGGGAGCAGGAGTCGCGGACTGGTCGCATACCAATCGCGCACATCACGTAATATTAAATGTATATGATGTAACTGAAAAACACGCAGCCGTCGCACACCATACGCGGATCCTTCACGACTGTTCTAAAATAGCGGCTAGAATTCGCGCACCCACCGTGATGTGTACGCTTTGAGTGCGCGACTCTGAACATTTGTGGGAAAAAACATTTTTTTAAAGAAAATAATATAAATATATTAAAATAAAAAAGGAAAACAAAAAAATTCATCAATATTTCAGTTTGATTTTTAAAAAAATTTTTTTTTGCAATTTTCAGTAAAATATATAATGCTATTTAATGAATAAAATATTTATAAATGAACAGTTAAACAACTGTAGAAAATCAGTACAAAAAAATAGGTATAACTACTATCCCACTTAAAAATTAGCATTTAAAAAACCTTTGAAATTCACTGAAAAAACCATAGGTTTCGGAGACGTTATAGATAGAAATTGGCATTTAAAAAACCTTAGAAATTCACTGAAAAAAAACATAGGTTTCAGAGACGTTATAGTTAGAAATTAGCATTTGAAAAACCTTAGAAATTCACAGAAAAAAACATAGGTTTCAGGGGTGTTATAGTTAGCTGGCCATTTCACTCGTACAAAACCATAGAAATTCCTCCGTTATAGTTAGTTCTGCTAACTATAACTTGCGCGCCCGCAATGCACTGCTGATGATGTCACATATTGCATCATTCATGACATGTCAGTGACATCACTGATGACATCACTGATGACATCATCCACGTGACAATCTGATACACCTCATCATACACTAGTATAACCTTTCATCACTCACTGTAAAATACAGAGTACCATATTTGAAACCATTGACACACCATTACCAGTCACTACATACCCACTCACTGATTCCTAAGTCTACACACACACAGCTACCCATTTAACAGAATAATTTATACATGAAGTCACTAATTTATAGAACACTATCAAATGCACTTATACACATATATAGACATTGACACATCAGCAGTCATCTTAGTCGGTTATGCAGTCATCCTACTCACTCATGAAAAAAAATAATCACACTTACATTCACTCACTTACACAATTATCCAACACCTCATTTATTCAAACACATAGTAACTCATAGTTAATATGTTAAAAAATCGCCATTACAATTATACACTCATTCATATAGTTACTCTCACAATCACTGACTCTTACACATACTTATTTATATACACCAACTCTCACATATAATGCCTTTTATTTTTTTACTTTGTTGAAGATGTACAACTAAAACATATATTCGCTCACCAACACACAAATAAATACACTCAGTCCCCCAAACAACTGTTTCCACATGCACTCTTAAACCCATACACCTAGTCAATCAACCATTCACACATCTATGCATAGAGTTACACACACCCCATCCAACCACACACAAACTCTGTGTCCCATACAAATAATCACCCAACTAATCAATAACTAATATACACACTCATGTAGTTAGCGACCAACTGATGCAGCATGTTATACAACAACAGAGACAGTGATGCACACATTCACATAGTTTAGTTACTAATCCATGTATTAAGTGAGACACTTAATTACTGACTTAAACAGACAGTTACTAAATCCTCCATCCAGACAGTTATATATCCGCCCAATCTTCAATACAGATTGGTATATATATATATATATATTCACTGAAAAAACCATAGGTTTCAGACATGTTAAAGTTAGCGGAAATTTTACTGATAAAAAAACCAATGAAATTCCCCCGTTATAGTTAGTGCAGGCAACTATAACTCACGCGACCGCAATCCTCTGCTGATGCTAATACTGTATTTAGACACTTATTTGCCCATGTCTTCTTCCATAAATTTTTAGCTATACATATATTACAAATATTTTTTTTTTCATAAAGACACATATGTCATCAGCAGAAGATTGCGGTCGCGTGAGTTATAGTTGCCTGCACTAACTATAACGGGGGAATTTCATTGGTTTTTTTATCAGTAAAATTTCCGCTAACTTTAACATGTCTGAAACCTATGGTTTTTTCAGTGAATTTGCAAGGTTTTTTAAATGCTAATTCCTAACTATAACGTGTGTGAAACCTATGGTTTTTTCAGTGAATTTGTACGGTTTTTTAAATGCTAAGTTACTTTACGCCATTCGTGGCGTGCACGCCCACTTAACGCAGTTCGTTCCGTGCGCGCACGGTGCGCTTCGCGCACCGTGCGCGCACAGTGAGCACGCGGTGCGCTTCGCGCACCGCGCGCCCACTTTACGCAGTTAGTGCCGTACACGCAAGGTGGGCACGCAGTGCGCTACGCGCACCGCGTGCCCACGTTACGCACCGTGCGCACATGGAGGACATATTATGCGCTTCCTTGTGATAGGTAATCTGTTAAATTTAATTTGTAAGTGATGACAATAATATGCCATGCACAGAGAGTGGTTTTTTTTTTTTATTAACATTTTTAGCGTAAGCGCACCGTACGCGTACGGTAAGCGTAATCGGCGAAATTTTCAAAAAATAAAAACTTACCGTTTTTGGCCTTGGGGGATCTTTGAGGACTCAACTAACATGGCTATGTGCATGGGCGCTGTCTAAACAGCCCCTTTATATGTTTTTTGCCTTTGTTTACAGCCCCCCCCTCAGAGTGCGAGAGAGAAAATGGCGGCCGCCGCTTCCTGGTTTCGACCGATTCGAATGTTTACTTAGATGTAACAGCCAATCAGAATCGCGCTCGCGCACGCCACCGTACGCGTACGGTAAGCTTACGGTAAGCGTACCGTAAGCTGGCTCAGATATATATATTGATTTAAAGGCTATTTTCTCAGAATCTACTGAACAGATTTACACCAAACCTACAAAAGGCACTTCCTTGACCTGAGGACTACCTCTCTGCCAAATTTCTAGTAATTCTGTTCAGCCGTTCGGGCTGTAGCCCTGTCTAAAGGTCCTATGGAAAAATGCATGGGAAAAACGCGTTTTGGGACCCCCCTTTTATCTCAGCCCCCGCTTGACGAATCCCCCCGAGACTTTCAGGGTAGGAGCGGAGCGTAGCGCCCCACCTATTTTGAGAAATTCGCGAGGATTCGTCGACCGGCGCCAAAGTTATTCAAAATAGAATGTTGCGGATTTCCTATGGAAACAGGGTCCTAACTATAACTACCTACTGGCGACCGCCAGTAGGTAATATATATATATATATATATATATATATATATTCACTTAAAAAACCATAGGTTTCACACGTTATAGCTAGGTGGATATTTCACTCGTAAAAAACCAATGAAATTCCCCCGTTATAGTTAGTTCAGATAACTATAACTCGCGCGCCTGCAATCCACTGCTCATGACATCACATATTACATCACTCATGACATGGTCAGTGGCATCACTCATGACATCACTGGTGACATCATCCTTGTGATAGAGTGGCGGTCGCGCGAGTTATAGTTATCTGAACTAACTATAACGGGGGAATTTCATTGGTTTTTTACGAGTGAAATATCCACCTAACTATAACATGTGTGAAACCTATGGTTTTTTAAGTGAATTCGCAAGGTTTTTTAAATGTTAATTCATAACTATAACGTGTGTGAAACCTATGGTTTTTTCAGTGAATTTGTACGTTTTTTTAAATGCTAATTTATTTGTGTATTTTTTTTTTTTTATATATATTTATTTTACAATAAACTACGTATTAAAAATATGCTTTTTTGGGGGGGTTTTCACCGTGCGCGCACGGGGCGCGCACCCCCGCGATTTTTTTTTTTTAAAAAAGTTTTTAAAAAAATTCTGCCTTTGGGGTCCTTCAGGGACCCCCTGACAAAGGCTAGGGGGTCAGGAACTCTCTATTCTGCCCCCTTTTCACGTTCGCCACCTTCCTTTTTCACTCTCGCACTGAAAACAAACAAAATGGCGGACGACACTTCCTGATTTCGACCGATTCGAACGTTGACTAACATGTAACCACCAATCAGAATTACGCTCGCGCACGTTAGGGTGCTCGCACAGTGCGCGCACGGTGCGCGCTTATAGATATTTATATGCTTGTAAATGCTATTTTCTCAGGAACTACTGAACAGATTGACACCAGACCTGCAAAAGGCACTTCCCTGACCTGAGGACTACCTCTCTGCCAAATTTCAAGTAATTCTGTTCAGCCGTTCGGGCTGTACCTTCGACTAAAGGTCCTATGGAAAAATGCATGGGGAAAACGCGTTTTGGGACCCCCCTTTTTTCTCGGCCCCTGCTTGACGAATCACCCCGAGACTTTCAGGGTAGGAGCTGAACGGAGCGCCCCATTAGTTTTGAAAATTTCGCGAGGATTCGTCAACCCGCGCCAAAGTTATTCAAAATAGAATTTTCAGATTTCCTATGGAAACTCGGTCCTAACTATAACTGTCTACTGGCGACCGCCAGTAGATTATATATATATATATATATATATATTTATATAATACATATTTAAATTTCAAACTAAACTACATTCACTGGATGATGTCATCAGTGACGTCATTTGAGATGTCATCAGTGATGTCACTGACCATGTCATGAATAATGCAATATGTGACATCATCAGCAGTGCATTGCGGGTGCACGAGTTATAGTTAGCAGAACTAACTATAACGGAGGAATTTCTATGGTTTTGTACGAGTGAAATTGCCAGCTAACTATAACACCCCTGAAACCTATGGTTTTTTCTGTGAAGATATATATATATAAATATATGGTGACTCCAGCTTGCTATCGTCCAATTTAATTTCTGGATTCCATAGTCAAGATTGTAGGAAGAGTGATCCTAGAAAGATTGCAGGCCTGGGCGGGGGAGCAAGCAATAATAAGCGACTTAAAATATGGCCTTGGCAAGGGCCTGGGCACAATTGATCAGGGACTAAATCTACATATTCTACTAGATAAATATACCAAAGTGAAAAGGGAAAGGTTGTTTTTAACTTTTGTTGACCTAACGGCAGCATTTGACTGTGTCATTCATGAAAAGCTATGGCTGATCTTAGAGGGGGTGGGTGTAGATATTTTACTAATCTCCTTTTTAAGGCAGCTTTATTCAGGGGCAAGGGTGCGTTTTGGGCTGGGCGGGGACTGCACTAAGAATTTCAGAGTGATGAGAGGCGTAAGGCAAGGCTGCGTCCTTTCCCTGTTTTTATTTACATTGTATATAAACGGCCTAGAAACCACTCTGGTCAAGGAGTGCAGGGATTCACCAATAGCAGCGGCTCACCCTAACCCTGCACGCCTGTATGCAGATGATGCGGTCCTTATGGCTCGCACGCCGCTCGGTCTCCAAAGAGTAGTTAATTCTTTTACAAATGTTATGTTCAATTTGGGTCTTACAATTAACTGTTCAAAAATGTTTGTAATTAACTGTGGGAATGGATCCAATAAAAAGAACAATACCATATTTATTAATACTAAGGCAATAGAGTGCACTAAAACTTTTTTCCTATTTAGGGATTTTATTTGACCAATCAGGAACTTGGACTCTGGCAGTTAAAGCCAGAAGGCTTTTGTTTAGCAAATCATTGATGGCACTATCAAATTTCAGTAGAAGACTAGGAAAACGCTCACCGGGAGAATTGTTGCACATTTTCAGGGCGAAATGTGTTGCGATTGCTACCTACGGAGCTGGAATCTGGGGATTCGTCAATGTAAACTCACTTTAGATGGCAGAAAAACATGTTTCTCAGGTTCCTCCTGGCAGTGCTGGACACTACGTAAACCTTTATCTGTCAAGCTGAACTTGGTATGCCATACCTGGAGGATGGGATTAAGATTCAGCCCGTTCTCCTGTGGCACAGGGTATGGACCACAGATGAGTCTGCTTTTAATTGTCACATATTGAAGGATGCTCTTGGGATAGATGGGGTTAAACACATAAAATGGCTACAATATGTTAAAACATTCTTATCTCAATTAGGCCATCAAGACTATTATAATGACCCCCAGACTATGTGTAATGTGTCTAAAAAGGATCTTAATAGCAGCTGTATGCGATTTTTGAACAAAATTAGAATTATGACTGTAATGAAAAAAACAACGGTCCAAGCTCACCATCTTACTCTGGTCTCAGTGACTATACAACCGTATATTCTGTTAATCGCTGGAGACTATGAGATTCTTGCTAACACGCTTTAGACTGAATATTTTACACAGGTCCTTAAGTTTCCCCGAATTAAATGATTGGTCTAGAACACTATGTAAATACCCATGTGATGATGTCTCTGCACAGTCATCTATACATATATTTTTGTTCTGCAAATTTTATTCTATCCCAAGGAAAAGATAGATTATGCCAGTGTAAAAAAATTAGGATTGCGACAATGCCGCCCTGCATTTCTGGCACTACAAATCTTGGACAATGAATGTATTATTGCCTCTGTTAATGTTTTTAAATTTCGTAAATCAATTGTGATATGATACCTATAACTTTTTAACTTTTGTTAAATTTTAACTTTTGTTAAAATTATCTGGTACTATTATGTCTTTTAAAAATTGTGTTTTTTAATTGTTTTGGGAATCTTAATTGTGTGATATATGAACTGTGCTTTTATGGTTTCCTCTGTATAGTAACCGAATAAAGTGAATATATATATATATATATATATATATATATACACGACCAACCCAACATGGATGCCGCAATTTCCCCGAGCGGAAGTGCAGGCAACACTACACCCGCAAGAGAGGAGGATGGCAGAAAAGGGGCGGAAGGCGGGGCACTGGAGATTGGTGAACACGGAGCATGGACAGAGACCAGAGAATGCGGCGGAGTTACAGGGGTCTGCAGAGGAGTACACCAGAGTCGAGGATCCTGACAGGGAGCTGGAGGTCGGAGAGGACGTCTTGAAACCATCCGTCACCAGAGGAAACAGCTTCAGGAGCAATGCGAGTGAGTCCAGCCCTTACCCAGGAAAAGAGGAGGCTGCGGCTCCCAACCCCACGGCCCAGGAGGGTTGTGGGTTCAGGCAAGTGGCACAGACGCTGTTACACTTTGTAAAGGGGTGGTGGGCAGGGTTAAAGGGAACCCAAGGGTAACGGAGCATAGTTCTTCCTGCACTAAGGCACAGTAGAGACGGTGAAGGGTGCACTTAACCTTCCCCCTTACCCACCTTTCAGATTTCCCATACCCTTACCCCTGTCTATTCTTATTTCTTTTTCCGGTACCTTTGAGAGGAAGAGGACCCGGAAGCTGTGGCCCTCAGGAGCAAGACGAGAAGCCAAGAGTAGCACGGACTTACCTGTTGGCCCGGACTATATGTAGAATCACGTCAAGAGAATCCCGATATTATTTTCTAATTCAACATCTTTCCCAACCCTATAAGGTCTGTGGCTATTGCGGCTAATAAAATAATCACTAAGCAACCCCTGGGTCGTGTATTCCTAAGAAAAGTGTTTTACCCGACCCTCCAGAAGCGAGGTAGATTACATATATATTAAAGTTCCATGTAACTGCCACAACGCCGTACGCCTGCCTTTTAGTGTCGGTGCCAGCTGTGGCGGCAGACAGCCACAAATGTCAGAGGAATCCAATCTAAGAAGAGAGGAAGCGGCACACCAATTCATCAACAAGTGATTTAATAGTGAAAAAAACAACGTGTTTCAGCCGAGGCGGCCTTTGTCAAGTTTACCAACCAACTCCAGGAGAGCCGTTAAATGCAAGTGACGTCATGATAATCATAGAAGAATTCCTACAAAGTATAGCCTTCCTCTATCATGTTGCATTATGTGGACAATTACAATTTTTTGCAAATCTGAATACCACTCAAATTGAATTAAGATTAAAAACTGTCTAAATTAATACAGAATAAAACATAATTACAAAAGAAACAATCACTTCAACATTAAACATCAGATCTCGTAATAATCAACATGTCGTAATTAATCTTCGGCAAGTGATTTACTGAACACAGTAGAAATTCATCATGTCAAATAATTTTTGATAGTATTACTTCTTAAATGCAGAAATATTGTGCATACTAAACCGCAATTCTACATTCAAAACGATTATAGTCACATGGCCTCATAGACATAGAAAAAATATTGCTCCATTGGACAAATTCATTGCCAGAAGCAATATTGTTTCAAGGTTGCACCAAATTCCAAAATATACAATGCTAGTGCATGTAATCAATTTGTCTTGATAAACATCGACCAAAGAAGAAAGAAAGGAAAATAGCGTAAAAATAGCATGTAAATAAACCCCATATTGGTATTGTCCACTCAATATCCATAACGTATAACAAATCCTGTCCCGGCTCGAGAGTTGGTAAGAGAAAAATGCATATATAAACATTTCCAAAGTGTTTTATGGGTGAAAAGTACACATGTCTACGGTGGGCGATCATATGGAGTGCCATTCATCCTGTTGTAACAATAGCATCCACCAATTCACATATCAAAACAGGATGTGAAAAATCTGAAACTGCAGCACACAAACTATTGGGTTCTCATAATGGAATTCAATTTGGATCATATATCAATCACGAGTCACTGCCCTATAAGTGTGTGCATGGATCGCCACTACCCCTGACTTGTCCTATGTGCAACCAAAGGTAAAAATAAAGGATAAGGAAACCCTTATCAAAAGAAACAAGAGGCAAAAAGTATCATAATTGAGGAAACGTTACGTTAAAAAGGACAAATGTCCTAATATGTAATAATGCAAGTGGAAATAGCATAGAGAAATGGGACATTAGGTTCCTATGTGTGTAGACAGTTCCTCCTCCCTGTTCAACCCAAATGGCATCCTGGTATTAAGATCAATAATGTACCTAGACTCGAGAATGCATAGCTGTTTCACCCTGTCGCCTTCTCGTACATGTTTCATTGCTCTGTCGATCCCACAAAACTTGACTAGTTTATTGTTGCTACTGTGGGAATTACAGAAATGTCTCGCTACAGGATAGCTGAAGTCCATGTTGGTTATTGCCCTTTGGTGTTCTAGGATGCGTTTTTTTAATTGTAATTTAGTGCTTCCTATATATCTAAGACCACATGGACATTCCAACAGGTAAATTACATATTCCGTGGTACAGGTGATGAATTTTGAAATAGATCTAGTTTTGCCATCATGCGTCTTGAAGGTTTTGAAGCTTAGAGTAAATGTACATGCTTTGTAGGAATTGCCCCTATGAAAACCCTTCCTTTACCTTTAACCAAGTGGTAGATAGTTCTGGTGGATAAAACCTTTGGACCAATTTGTCCTTACGGGATCTTGGTCTTTTATAGGTTACCACGGGGGAATCACCTACACTTTTGCCGATTATAGGGTCTGCCTGGATGAGGCCCCAATGTCTCTTCATGATGGTTTTGAGACTATTGGATCTTGCATTGTAGGAGGTAATCATTTGGGGAATATTGATTGATTGTTTTTACCAGGATGTCTTTCTTTTTTCGATGAGGACATCTGTCTGTTTAACATTTTGTAATTTACTGCTAGCTGGTGACAAGATCTTATCAGAGTAACCTCTTTTTCTGAATCTTTGTTTCATGTTATTACTTTCTTTTTGTAGCCGTCATCAGTGCTGCAATTTCTGTGAACACGTAACAGTTCTACATATGGGATACTGCTTAGAAGGGAAGTGGGGTGATGGCTACGTGCGTGCAAAGTACTGTTGCCTGCAGTGTCCTGTCTGAAAAGATTGGTTATTAACTTGTTATTATGTACCGTGACTTCGATATCTAAAAATTCACATGCAATATCACTTATTGTGTGAGTAAAACTCAAATTCAAGTTATTATCAGACAGTGAATTAATGAACTCCAAGGCTAGATCCTTTCCACCATCCCAGATGACGAAAAGATCATCGTCTTAGCCATAAAGGTGCATGTTCAGTTTATTTCTCAGCCATAAAGGTGCATGTTCAGTTTATTTCTCATTTGTATCTGTCCATACCACTTGCTCCTCCCACCAGCCCAGGAACAGGTTCGCTAGGCTGGGGGCGAAGCAAGTGCCCATTGCCCGACCGGATTTTTGTCTATATAGTATTTTGTTGAACAGAAAAATGTTCTTCTGCAGACAATATAACATCATTCATCTCAACATTATTGTGTGGTCAAACATATCAATTGATTGTCTCTGAAGATAGTACATGCAGGCTTCTACACCTTTCACTTGGTCTATACAGGTGTAAAGAGAACACACATCTAAATAAATCATTAAGAAACCTTTCTCCCATTTGATATCATGGATTATTTTAAGAAAATCTGGGCTGTCTTTGCAATACGATCTTAAATCAGTCACGTATGGTGCTAGAAAATGATCTAAAAAGATGGATGTATTCTCGAGAAGACCTCCATTGGAGGAGGCAATTGGTCTTCCCAGTGCCTTGGAGGGATGTTTATGAACTTTTGGCAAAAGATATAAACATGGGATCTTAATCTTAATTTAATTTGAGTGGTATTCAAATTTGCAAAAAAATGTAATTGTCTACATTATGCCACATGATAGAGGAAGGCTGTACTTTGTAGGATTTCTTCTATGTTTATCATGACGTCACTTGCATTTAACGGCTCTCCTGGAGTTGGTTAGTAAACTTGGTAAATGCCGCCTCGGCTGAAACAAGTTGTTTTTTTCACTATTAAATCACTCGTTGATAAATTGGCATGCCGCTTCCTCTCTTCTTGGATTGGATTCCTCTGAGATATATATATATATATATATATATATATATATATATGAAAACCACAAGTTGTCCTTGAGAGAAGGCCACACACAAAGGGGTTGAGCACATCACTGCGCAAGCAGCAGCGTTGTATCAGGCTGCGTGCACTCCAGCTTGCCCTACGCGTTTCGAGCTCCCTCGAGCTCTTGATCACTGGCGGCATGAAGAGGCAAACAGGTGAGTAAGAACAGCTGATTTATTACATACAAAGTCCCGCCCATATAGGCGTGCAAGGCATGCTGGTCGATCTAGTTCCAAATATTGCCTCAAGGACTTGCTCGTTCTGTAACCAAGTGGATTCTGCTCCCTCTGCATTTAAAATGTCAATCCCGTAAGGTAGGAATGCTGTCGTCAGCACTGCTTTCCCGCTGCTAAGTCTCCAAGCGGGTGAGGCCCCCTTTGTCCCACACGCACTCATGGTTATGAGCGCATAGGGCCCGCATAAGTAGCGCTGGGGCCATCTCACGGCCAGACCAGCCGCATATTTATGAAAACCACAAGTTGTCCTTGAGAGAAGGCCACACACAAAGGGGTTGAGCACATCACTGCGCAAGCAGCAGCGTTGTATCAGGCTGCGTGCACTCCAGCTTGCCATACGCGTTTCGAGCTCCCTCGAGCTCTTGATCACTGGCGGCATGAAGAGGCAAACAGGTGAGTAAGATATATATATATATATATATATATAGATAGATAGATAGATAGATAGATAGATGTTTTCTTCAGCCAGTAAAACTCAGCAAGTGTCATGTGCATATATAAATGTATAAAATAATTTCAGTTTTTTGCTAAATCTTTTCAATCTTTGTCCCATTCCTCCACTCGCCGACTGATCCCAAACCTTTGACTTCTATGAACCCCCAAATATCCTACTCAAATTTTCACCTCCTTACTACTTTCCCTTTCAAATCCATCCGCACCATCCTATCCCTCCTCTAAACTCTATTTTCACATAAGAATTTCAAGAACACAAACTAACACAACTAATGAAAAAAAAACTTTTACTAATCTACTAAATATTAACCACTAATATTGGGTTCAGAGTAGCGTGATACTTGCTGCAAAGTGCTTCTACACCTCTTCAGGGGGTAGTAAATGCTATAAAAATACCATTTACAATTACAATAACAAGCCATTGGACCAGCAGCCAAACGTCACTTTTGAATGCTAGTGAGAAAGGTTTAAAAGTAGAGAAGCCTTTACCTGAGGGAATAGCACCAAGGCCCACACAGAAAGTGTGATAACCACGGTCACACTTGTCGCAGAACATCATCTCTTCTTCATGATGAGGGTGGCCACATATGATGCATGTTTTACATTCCATACATTGCCAAGGATACTTTTTAATAACAGACACAAGTTCTGAAGACATATCCAAACACGAAGGATGCCCTGCAAAACAATTAAAACAAAATACCAAGACTTTATTTGGGGTTGAATTATTACAGGTTACTATATGCACTTAAACTCTTTATTATACAGGTTCAAATCCTTACCTCTTTTTTTATTTCTGAGTTAACAACTTGCATCATCATCTTGGATAGCTCTATCACGTGTGTCAGTAATAAAATGCAAACCATGCAATGGACATTGCCAAATACATTGCAATCCACACTGATAAGGAATATGCTACTTACCAGTATGCATCTGTTCTTGGCATGTAGAGCTGCAGAGCCACACACTTAGGATAGTAGATCGCCATCTGGTGTTGGGCTCGGATGCTTGCAGGTTGTTGTTGTCTTCGGAAGAAGTCTTTGGTCATGAGAAAAGTGACTCCTCCCTTGGACGACAATGCGCATGGGCATCGACTCCATCCTCAGATTGTTTTTCGCCATGATGGGAAATGATTGAGTTTGTAGAAAAGAGAGAGATGTCCATGTGTGATGTCTAAGTAAGACGATGCTAGAACAGATACAGGTCCCGGGGAGGTGGGTGGGCGTGTGTGGCTCTGCAGCTCTACATGCCAAGAACAGATGCATACTGGTAGGTAGCATATTCCGTTTGAGGCATATGAGCTGCAGATCACACACTTAGGATAGACTATATAGCAGTATCTCCCCTAGCGGTGGTCACCTGTATCGGTTGCAGCAGTTTGAAATAGAGTATTAAGGACAGCTTGACCTACAGAAGCTTGTTGCTTTGCTTGCACGTCAACACAATAGTGTTTAGTGAAGGTGTGTGTTGTAGACCATGTGGCTGCCTTAAAAATATCTTCTAAGGGAATGTTTCCTAAGAATGCCATGGAAGCCCCTATTTTGCGTGTGGAATGCGCTCTAGGGGGAGCCGTTAGTGTGCGTTTAGCCTTGTGGTAGCATATTTGGATACATTTAACTATCCACCTAGCTATCCCAGATTTGGAAATGGGGTTGCCTTTATGTGGTGGTGAGAAAGCAACGAACAATTGTTTTGTTTTGCGGAATGATTTGGTTCTGTCAATGTAATACAGAAGGGCTCTTTTGACGTCTAAGGTATGAAGAGCTCTTTCAGCTACCGAGTCGGGATTTGGGAAGAACACTGGTAGCTCTACTGATTGGTTAAGATGGAACGGAGATATGACTTTTGGAAGGAATTTCGGGTTTGTTCTAAGAACCACTTTGTTACGGTGTAATTGTAAGAATGGTTCTTGTATGGTTAAAGCCTGGATTTCACTCACCCTCCTGAGGGATGTGATAGCGATAAGGAAAGCTACTTTCCATGTGAGGAACTGTAATTCGTATTTATGCAGAGGTTTAAATGGGGGTCCCATGAGTCTTGTAAGAACAATGTTTAGATTCCACACTGGAGAGGGTGGTAATCTGTGAGGAATAATTCTTTTTAGTCCTTCCATGAAGGCTTTGATCGCAGGCACTCTAAAGAGTGACAAGTGTTGTCTATTTTGTAAGTAGGCTGCTAACGCTGCTAGGTGGAGACGTATGGATGAGTATGTCAAATTACATCTTTGCAAGTGTAGCAGGTAGAAAATGATGTCCTGGATGGATGCATCCAGTGGGTTTATATGATTGTTAGTGCAGTAAATGGCAAATCTTTTCCATTTTGCAGAGTAGCAGGCTCTAGTGGTAGGTCGTTTGGCCTCCCTTATAATATTCATGCAGTCTGGTGGTAGGTTGAGATAACCAAACTCTAGGAATTTAGGAGCCAGATTTCCAGGTTCAGTTGACCTGGATCTGGGTGTCTGATTTCTCCACGGTTCTGGGTTAATAAGGACGGGGAGAGATGCAGTTTTTGGTGGGGCACTAGCGAGAGTTCCAGTAGTGTTGGGAACCAAGGTTGGCGTGCCCATGTGGGAGCTACTAAGTTCAGTTTGAGAGACTGTTGCCTGAGCTTGCGTACCACTAATGGAATGAGTGGGAGAGGCGGAAAAGCGTACGCAAATCTGCCTGACCAGTTCATCCATATTGCATTGACCTTTGACTCCAGGTGGGGAAACCTGGCAGCGAAGGTTGGGCATTTTGCGTTTTCGTGTGTGGCGAACAGATCTATGTCTGGTTGGCCCCATTGTTGGAAAAAGGGTATTAGAACTTGGGGATGTAGTTCCCATTCGTGGATTTGTTGAGTCTGTCGACTTAAGAGACCGGCAATCTGATTGTGAACCCCTGGAAGGTGTTCTGCAAGTAGGTATATTTTCTGGAGAATGGCCCATCTCCAAATGTTCTGTGCGAGCTGGGACAGCTGGAGAGAATGTGTGCCTCCTTGTTTCTGTATGTAATACACGGCTGTCATGTCTGTCCGAATGAGGACAGTTTTGTTTTGGAGATGTATTTGGAATGATTTTAGTGCTAGGAACACTGCTAGCAGCTCCAGGTAATTGATATGGAGCATTTTTTGTTGAGTGGTCCATTTGCCCTGAGTGGTGTGGCCGAGGAGGTGGGCTCCCCATCTCGTGAGCGATGTGTCCGTTGTCAGCACTATCTGTGGAAGAGGCTCTAGGAACGGCCGCCCTTTGGAGAGGTTTGTTATGTTCCACCATTTGAGAGAGCGATGTGTGCGGCTGTCCACCAACACCAGATCCGTAAGTTGTCTGTGAGCCTGGTTTCACTGACGTGCTAGACATTCTTGCAAGGGACGCATTTGAAGTCTTGCATAAGGCACAATGAAGATGCATGACGCCATCATGCCTATGAGTTGCATGAACACTCTTGCTGGAAGAGAGTGTTGGGTTTGGAATTTTGAGATAAGAGCTTGCATATTTGCTATCCTGGCTGGATTGGGAAATGCTCGGGCTGTATAGGTGTTTATTGTGGCTCCCAGATACTGATGTATGTGAGCAGGTCGGAGGTGAGATTTGGGATAGTTTATTGTGAATCTCAAGTTGTGTAAAGTTTTGATAGTTTGGTGAGTGTGTAGGACACACTTGTTGAATGACTTGGCTTTTATTGCCAGTCGTCTAGATACGGGAAGACATGGATTTGTTGTCGTCTGAGATGTGCTGCTACTACTGCTAGGCATTTTGTGAATGGGAGGACTGCAAACTGGTAGTGTTGTCCGTCCACCACAAACCTTAAATACTTCCTGTGGGCAGGATGTATGGGAATGTGGAAGTAGGCGTCCTTGAGATCTAGTGTGGTAAGGAAAACGCCTTGTTGCAGTAGTGGGAGCACTTGTTGAAGAGTGATCATATGGAAATGATCTGAATTGATATACAGATTTAGGGGTCTGAGGTCGAGTATTGGTCTTAGAGTCCCATCCTTTTTGGGGATTAGGAAGTAGAGTGAATATACCCCTGTACCCTGATGTTGTAAGGGAACTGGTTCTATTGCGTGCTTTTGGAGCAATGAGAGAACCTCCTGTTTGAGGAGTGTAAGATGATCTTGTGACATGGGACGCTGTTTGGGTGGTATATGCGGGGGGTAGTTGTGAGTTCCAGGCTGTAACCATACTGGATACTTTGTCTTACCCACCTGTCTGTTGTGATGGAGTTCCAGACAGGTAGGAACTGTGTTAATCTTCCCCCGACCGGAGTGGAATGGTCTGGGGGGAGTGGAGCAAAGTCACTGTTTTGTGGCAGGGGAGGTGCGAGTGTTATTATTACCTCGACATCGCCCTTTGTTGTTGTTTCCTCTGTATCCGCCTCTAAAATATCCTCTACTAGGGGATGTGTGTGTGGCGGTTTTAAATGTAGAGGAGGTGTCCGTTCCAATATTTTTGGAGGCTCCTCTATAGAAGGAGCGCCAAAAGGACCCACATGGTTGGGGAGATTGTAATGCTCCCATGGACTTAGCCGTCTCTGTGTCTTTTTTCATTTTTTCCAGTGCAGCGTCTACTGCTGGCCCAAAAAGCTGCTCCTGATTGAATGGTTGACTAAGTATGGTAGTTTGTACCTCTGGCTTGAAGCCTGAGATGCGTAGCCATGCATGTCGTCGAAGGAGCACACTTGTGTTAATTGCTCTAGAGGCGGTGTCTGCGGCGTCAAGTGCACATTTAATTGCTGCATTTGAAATGAGCTTTCCCTCCTGAATGAGGTCATTTGCCTGGGTTTTGTATTGGTCTGGCAGATGTTGTAAGAGAGTCTCTAATTGATCGTAGTGGGCCCTATCATAGCGTGCTAGTAGGGCTTGAGTGTTGGCAATTCACCAGTGATTAGCGGCTTGTGCTGCTACTCTTTTGCCAGAGGCTTCTAATAGTTTGGACTCTTTGTCTGGGGGTGGTGTGTCTCCTGTTGTTTGGGAGTTGGCGCGTTTCCGCGCATTGGAAACGACCAAAGAATCCAAAGGGAGTTGGCCCTTGATGTAGTTAGGGTCTTCAGGAGCAGGCCTATATTTCTTTTCAATTTGTGGGTTGAGAACCCTGGCACGAACGGGGTCTTTAAAGACTTCGGAGGAGTGTTTTATGACACCTTTAATCATTGGCAGGATTTGTACAGACTTTTGAGACTGTTCGAAAGTGTCTAATAAGTCTTCCTCTGGTGCGTCTGAATGCATTGTGACGCCGTGGTATATTGCTGCTCTATTTAATAATTGTCCAAACCCCAGGTGATCGTCAGGAGGCAATGGTTTTGAGGGATATGGCTGAGGGTCAGGCATATCTGGTAAGGGGAATGCCCAATCATCCAGCGGTGTGGTGTCTGGATCCGTAAACGGATCATTAGGATCACCCCCTAAGTCATCATAATCATCCTGTGGTGGTGGTGTATGAGATTGAGAGGGTATATGTAATGGTGGTGTAGGCAGAGGGGGTGGGATAGGAGGCAGTATAGGAGAGGAAGGAGGGATAGGGGAAGTAGAAGAGTCCTTCCTATTTACAGGAACTGGGGCAGGTGGTGTGTCCAGCTTCCGTTTTTTGCATGGCACCGCGGTGACTTGTCCAGTCTTGGGGTTGATATAGATCTTTTTCTGCCTTGGGTCTGGATGAAAAAGTTCTTGTTCTTCAGGAACAGTCTTTGGTACCGATTTTTTTGGTTCCGATCGAGGTTTTGGTTGATCGGTAACGTGTTTGGCTTTAGGAGGCGTATAAGAGTCCTTAGCCGGAGGTTTCGGTACCGACGATGGTTTTGGTGCCGATGTGGTTTTCGGAGCCGAAGGTGTATCTGTGGGCTTGGGAACCTTCGGTGCTGGTGTCTCTATTGGCCTTGGTGGTTTCGGTGCCGAGGGCTTCGGAGCCGATTTCGGTGCCGAGTAGTCTTTTGTCTTCGGTGCCGAAGGGTGCCGGTTGGACAATTACATGCGGTTTGCTCGGTCTCGAGCTACCGGAAGGCTTATGTTTCTTCGGAGCCGAGCCCGGAGGCGGGGCTTCTGAAGAATGTTTTCGGTCTCGACTGGGGCCAGCAGGCGAAGTCTTGACCAATGCCTTTGGTGGGGTTGGGGCAGGGGCAGTGGTACTCACACGTTGCCCAGGAGTGATGGGGTCGTCTGAGTCATCTGCTTCGGAAATTATTTGCAGATCCTCGGAATCTTCTTCCGGGACATCTGGGCCTTCATCAAAGATGTCCTCTGGTTCCGGAGCTCGTCTCTGTGCCATGATGTGGCGTCGAGCCCTTCGATCCCGAATGGTCTTTTTGGATCGAAAAGGCTGGACAGCTGGACTCGTCGTGTTCCGGTGATAGGCACAGGTTGCAGACTTTGTGGTGGTCACTGTGCGGAAATTTTGCTCGACACTGGGGGCATTTTTTGAACGGAGTCCTTTCCATGAGCCGTAGGCCTCACGCCGTGGATAGGCCCAGCGGGCCGCGTCGACGTCCGGAATCGAGCCGATGTAGTCGATGTCGAGGATGAAGGTGTTTCGATGTTTTGTTATAAAGTTTTTCGCTTCGAGAAGCTTGGAATTGATATTTCCAACCGGAGCGGAAAAGTTGCATCCAAACCCAATGGCGGAAAAAAACAATCTGAGGATGGAGTCGATGCCCATGCGCACTGTCGTCCAAGGGAGGAGTCACCTATCTCGTGACCAAAGACTTCTTCTGAAGACAACAACAACCTGCAAGCATCCGAGCCCAACACCAGATGGCGATCTACTATCCTAAGTGTGTGATCTGCAGCTCATATGCCTCGAACATGATAATTCCCACTCATCAAAAAGGCTCGAAACAAAACACAATTTCCAACTAATAGTAATTATTAAAGGTGATATTGAAACTAAAGATGTAGACGGTACTGGATATATGTATATATTAAGGAGTTTGGTTATTATTTTAAGTGTTAGAATCAGAAAGTGGTACTCCTGGAATAGTGTTAAGTTATGAGTTCCGTCAGTGAAAGGGAGTTGCCAATCTGATTAAATTCGTTGCATCACCCTTGACAACTGAATTCAGTTTGAGGAACAAGGATGTTCAGTTTACTGGTTCTTTCTGAAACCAATGTATTTAGGTTCTCACCTCAGGCTTGGATTCAGGGTATTCTATAACCTAGGTCCTTGGACTTGAGGGATGTTCCCACCATATTTCAACCATCTGAATACTCTTTGTGGTATCAGGTGAACAGCAGATGGTCATATGGCCCTGTAAGTGTCATAATAGGGCCCCTGTTTCTGTGGGTACCCCCTGAACACTTTCTCCAGTAAGTTTCTATACACTGCAAAAATCTCTGACTTTAATTCTTTCCAACGCCAGAAGCCCGTGAATTTCTATCTGTGGAGATCTGATCTAGCTATCCTCAGTAGGTTCAAGTATATTCTCTTAACTTTGTGAAGTATTAATATAGAGATGGCTTACAAAAGATGACAAGCTAGTAGAACGAATACCACTGTGTTCATGTTCTTTAGGACAGTCCTTGCTTTGAGGGAATCTGGAAGCAAATGCACCAAGGAGCTAATAGCAGTTAGTCTTAGGAAGGGAAGAAAGAGCAAGGAAAGGTTCAGCTGACTATCCACTAAAGAGTAAAAAGCCAGGTTTACAAGGCCTTGCGGAATGAAGCGTGAGATTGAAGACTGGAGACAGAATAAGGAAGAGAGTTCCACAGCTTGGATGCAGCCACCAAAAAGGCTCTACCTCCCCATCTCGATTGTCTATGCTTAGGAACAATTAGAAGATTTCTGCCGAAGGATCGCAGAGGTCTAGAGGAAATTCCTGAGTTCTCCCGGAGCACTGTTGTGCAGGGTTTTGTGAACCATACAAAGAGCCTTAAGTGTAATGTGTTTGTTTCCAAATAGCCAGTGAAGTTTCCGAATCCCCTGAGAAACTGATTGATATTTGGGGATATCAAGAATTAATCTGGCTGCAGCGTTCTGAACCAGCTGCAGTTTAGCAAGTACAGTGTTATTAATATCCAGGTAGAGAGCATTACATTAATACAACCTGGATATAATATGTGCGAAAGCCACTTGTTTTCGTGCAGGAAGTGGAATAAAAGGAAACACATTCCTAAGGTATTTGATTATCCAAAAACAGGTTGAGACTGTCCTGTTTACATGCAAGTCGTACGATGGGTTTCCATCAATCAATACTCTAAGATTTTTAGCGGAGTCTGTTGGAGTAGGTAAGGCCCCCAGTCTATCTGGCCACCACAGACTGGCCCACAAAGATGGCTGACCATCAAAGATCAAGACCTCCTTATGCAGCATAAGAGATCACCAGATATACACACTCACTTACCAGGAGTGCTCCACAGGGACCTGCCTTTAGTCCTATGCTTTTTTAACATTTATGTCAGCCTTCTCGCCGATTTAGTGGAAAGCTGCGGTCTGAACCTTTTGTCATACACCAACAACACCCAGATTATTTTCTCTCTGTCGTCAGAACAAGAAGCCATCCCAGAAGATCTTAACTCCTGCCTTAGCCACATCACCATCTGGATGAATGCCAACTCCCTGAAATTAAATGGAGACAAGATGGAGGTTCTGATACTGGGCAAGAATCCTCAGCTCTGGGGTCCCCAACACTGGCCTGCCACTTTGGGCACACTCCCTGAACTGGTCAACATGTTAAAGAGTCTGGGCTTCTGGCTATATTCCAACTTGTCTATGACGTCTCAAGTAGCCAAGGTTGCCGCTCCCTGTTTTGCTATAATGAAACGTCTCAAAAAGATCTTATGGATACCTCCCTTCTCGGCTCAGTGAACCATCATTCAAGCCATGATACTATCTAGTCTGAATTATGGTAACATCTTATATCTGGGGTCTGACAAGACAGTGATCCGATGTCAATCAATGAAACTTTATTCGGCTTTTGTAAAGAAAAACCAAAATGAGTCTAAAACACATCACAAATGCACATAAAAACTACAATAAAATAGATTGACAAATGGTACAAAATGGCTCCATCATCGGTTAACTCCCACACCTGAAGAATAATTAAAAGGTCGCTCTGAGCCTTAATGCAGCCTTTAAAAAGCTAAGACCATACCATACAGTGCTCCCTGATAGCATTGATAAACAAGCATTTGCAAAGCAATTGGTCTTACCTTTGGGACCTTATATGTATTTAGCTATGCAGCACATTAGCCTGGGTGTTGAAACATCTACTGTTCTTTAACATGGAGGGAAAGTAAGCACCAAACTGCGTGACACGCCAGGTATGGGAACACATGGAGAGAAATTTTGCTTTTCAGCAGGAAATGGTATAGTCCAAAGCTCTGTTTTTAATATAAAATCAGGGCCTTCGGTGGTCAGATCACTGAAAATACAAGATTTGAAAGAATATTATTGTGTGTGTGTGGAAGACAATTTCTATGGACTGGATTTTAGAGAATGCTAAAGTGATTCTGGTATTTTACTGACCTATGCCGGTCGTTTTGTATCAAGAAGGTTAAATAGAGGCAGTTGCCAGAAGAAAAAAAAATAAAGTCCCTCAGCAGTAAGCAATTCTGGTATTTTACTGACCTCTGCTGGTTGTTTTCTATCAATACAGTTAAATAGAGGCAGTTGAACAGAAAAAAGTCCCTAAGCAGAAGCAGACAAGTCCTAGGGCTGATCTCCAGAGCCCACTAAGTACATACACATATAAGTATATAATAAGTATATACTAAAGTATATACAAGAGGTCTCGAATGCTCGAGCTAAAAAGTAAAAGCAGGTCGCACTTGTTTAAAATTGGCTTGTTTTAAAATAGGGATTAAAAAGGTCTTCCTAGGCACCTCATAATTGCTACAGAACATTAAAAAATGAAGCATGTCCTGTGGAGACGTACCGTCGCAGCCACAGGGCAGCAAGATCTCGCCCTTCTTAATCCCTCTTGGGTGAGCAAGAAGCAGATGGAATAAATCAAGGCGACATCTGGTCAATCAGATAGGGCACAGCCAATTCTTTGGGAACAACAAAAGTAGCTGAACCCTGTGGAACACATAACAGTCGTCTCATGAACCTGTTTTCTACTATTTGAAGCTCCTCATGGGCAGCAGTACCCCAGATCTCACTACCACACTACCTGGAGTGCACACCTAGATCTATAAATCTGCAAAAAGGCACCTATAGGTTTTTTTTCCCAGACGGGAAGCAAAATTAAAAATGGCTTCATTCGCGCATAGGAGACTCTCCCCCACCCCACCCCGTTTACTTTTTTTCAAAGAGTTTCAGTTTAACTTAGCATCCAACATAACTTCTAAATAGGAGAAAACACTGGTCTTGGGGATAGGAACGGTCCCTACCTTAAAATGGAAGGATTTGGTTGAACTGTGACCTATCTGCATCACATATGACTTGGAATTATTTACTAACAGGTCCCTGTCTTGAGGTCTGGGCCATAAGGCCTGCGTCATCCGCATACAGTAATACAGGCAGGCCACGCCGGCCCACCTGGGGGAACACTCGCATGTGTGGCTGTCAAGTCCTTCACTAAATTATTAATATACAAGTTAAAGAAAAAAGGGGTCAATATACATCCCTGTCGTACCCCTCTCTGTATTGGGAACTGACTGGTCACTTTACCATCGTTAGCATAGTGTAACGCCGCTTTTGAGTTCCTATGGAGCTCCTGCAAGAAAAGGACAATGTTATTGTCTACTCCCATACACAAAAGGGTCTTCCATAGTTTGCCTCTATTCATTCGGTCAAATGCTGCTGACGACAGGTCCATGAAGGCCAAGTAAATCCTGCCTGTAGGCTCGACTGTATATTTGTTTAAAATCACATACAGATTAAGGCATTGGTCGACTGTGGACCTCCCAGGGCCAAAACAAATATTGAATATTTGCCAATATGTTATTTTCATCTGCCCATGTGGTTAACATATCCAATAAAATGAAGCCCGCTACCTTTACCGTTGAATCCAACAGCGATATGGGATCTTAACGAAGAGTACTATCCCTGTTGCCTTTCTTAAAAACCGGTACGATGGTAGATATGGCCCAGGAGCTGGGTGGAGCTTCTCTTATAGCTGTGTTGATAAATAGAAGTAAGGACTGGCACCCACAACTGTTAGATAAGAAGAGGTCAGGTGATATGCCATAAGGTCCAACGGCCTGATTTCTGGACAGTCCCTCAATACCTTTTTTAACCTCGTTGGCATGGCTGTCAAGGACCGACTTTCCTGCCCCCCGACATTCCACTGACCTAGTTTCTGTTTGACTAGAAAACATTTCCTGGAAATGACCAAGCCATTCCTCCTCTGTTATATGTACATCAAGGGCTTGTCTAGCATTCCTTACCAGAAATGGGCTGCTAACTATGTTCCAGAACACGTCACAATTTTTTAGGGTACTAGCCTCGGTGAGCTTGGTCCAAGCCTCATCGCTCAGTTCGGCCTTGCGTCTTGCTAGTTCTATCTTGTACAGACCTCGACAGGCTTTCATTAGAGCTGGGTCCCAGGGTTTTGTGACTAACACTCCCCTCAATTCCCTTGCTGCTCTGGAACAATTGCGGTCAAACCACCTCGGGCGCACTCATTCGGGTACCTAGATCACGCTTTTAGAAGATCCTCAATAGCACATGAGATAAAAACAAATGCATCAAGGATAATCCCTGGAGCTTCCTGCCCTTTGGTGCAAATATCGAGTTCCTCTTTACATCTAGCCATAAGGGACTCACAGAAAGGTTCCGGAGTGATCTGGGCCCACCTTAGTCTTCTGCCATGGTCTGTAGCCTTGAGGGGCCAGATGCTCTTTTCATCCTGGGTTTCCCTGACTGGACCCAACTAACCGTAGGACATCAAGGATTATGATCACTAAAAATACCATCCTCAATTGAAAACTCCATCAAAAAGGGAAGAAAGGGATAAGACACATAAATAAAATCAATGTAGGATGCACACCCCCTCCATGAGAAGGTGGGTACAGGAGTCCTCCCACTATGATCCACCCGGCACATTGACACAGTCAGGTCAAACTCTTGCGCTAGAGGGTGGAGTGATTCTTCCGCGTTGGTATGCTCTACATGCATTCCCACCCAACGCGGACATCTTGTATTGGAAGAATTCAACACAGAAGTGTCCCCACATAAGTGGAGATTGAAGTCTCCTGCAATCATAAGGAATCCTTTGTCACTGAACTTCGATGTCATGCTGTTTAAAAACAAACCTACCCTGAAAATATTACAAACATCTGGGGCAGCAGCAATGGTGTTGTAAAAGTTCAATAACAACAGATTGTTATACCCCAGTGAAAATAACAAAGACTGCAAACAGGGATTGTCCGTTGGCAACACCTTCATACGGCAGTGAACGGCCAGGGAAACAGAAATAATCAAACCGCCCTTATGTCTTCCTGCCCTTGACGGAATGGCGGGCACAAAAAGGTCTTGTAACCCTCGAGAAAGATGCTGTTCGTATTGGTTCATGTCTCTTGGAGACATATTACATCAAAACCTTTTATGAAGGCACACTAAATAGGGTCATTAAGCTCTCCTGTTAACCCAGCAATGTTCCACGACACAAGTTTACAAGCCTTTCCTTCTCTAGAACCAATAAGACCTGGAAAAGGCATGTTTTTGAACAATGATGAAGACTGTACCGGATCTTTATCAGTGAGTCAGTCACAAGAGTCCAGGGTATCCAAGGGAGCAATTCGGTTGAAGAGGGGGGGTATCTTGAATCGTCGTCTGCCTAAAAGGCTGTCGGCGCAGAGGAAAATCCGGGTGATTCTAGTCATTTCCTTCCCCAAGTTGTCTTGCTCTACTCAGAGAACAAAAAAAAAGACCCAAGGGGAGGGCTCCTATGGATTAAGTGGCGCCACAAGAATTGCTCTGTCCGACTGCATGCAAGACCCTGTCTACCAGGTGACGCCTGTTAAAGATGATTACAACACAGTCTCCTGACATATATTTACTAGACCTTCCGATCCATGAGACTCTTCGTACCATGTTGATGAATCTCTCCATCCTTAAGCCCAAAGTCATGTTCCAAGACAGCCAATGTAAGACTTTGTTCTTTAATTGGTCAAAGGCTTCACTGCCACCCTGGGGTAGTACCTGGACATTTCCAAGTACCACTACATATGGGGTTGACTATGGGGGTAGGTCTAGAACGGCTAACCTCTGTGTCTGACTTGTACCCATATGTACTGTTGCCCGGGTCTCCAGACAGGTCCCCTACCTACTCGACGGTTCTCCCTGTAAGGTTTTTGCTGGCCTGGGACAGGTCTGGGCTTTGAGACAGGGATTTTCCGTTTACGCTACTACAGCCAAGGAGTCAGCCTTCGAGGGATTTGAGTCCAACGGCGACCGGGAGGGAAATAATTCTCTGCAGTGCAAGTTGATAGAGTATGGTGGAGGGCCCTGCCCGTTGGTCCCATTGGACCCATGATGATGTACACTGGCACTGTCCGGTCGAAGGCCAGACACTCCTCCCGGCCTACTCCGGGTTGCTAGGACCTCTCCTGGCATGTCCTGTTGTGACTTTAGGAGCTCTGATTCAATGGCGGCTAGGCATTGCGAAATGGGGTCTAATTCAAGTTCCATGCTTGCCAGTAATGATTCCACCAGCCTTCCATCATTGCCACCAGCTCTCCCTTAGTTACGGTTGGCATGTTATTTACCCTTTGCGCCGGGCCCTCTGCCCTGGGGCGTTTCGCTTTACTCACGGACAAAGAGCCTTTCCTTTCAACTCCCTTACCTGTCCCAGTTCCAGGCCCTCTCCCCACCCGGGTGCTCCTTGACTTGGAGGTGGGCTCCACACCCTTGTCACAGTTGCCAGGTAAGATGCTGAGACCAGCCCTATGGTTGGGGCCCACCTCTCCACCCAGGACAGATCCTATATCCACCCATGGGCCGGTGGTGCTGGATAAGGAAAAATTAGAGCCCAGATCTAATTCTGCAAGCCCTGCAGAGCCTTCAGGCTGGAATATACTGACCCTTACAATATTAAGTGAGCTGGGTTGAGGACAAGGGACTGGAGAATGGGACAGCCGGCGGGCAACAAGCGCGATCTCCTGGTCAATGATCTCTACGCTTACGAGGAATAAGTCCATCGTAGTACCTTGCAACGCCAGTGCGCCTACCGCCATCCCATTACATTTTCCCATTATAACCAGGTGGAGGGAGATCTCAACAAGAATGTAGTCACCAGGGATCGTGCAGTTAGCTCAATCACTCACTATAACTATATTGCAGTATCACGAACGACCAGACAGATCCAGACCCCTTCTGTCTTACGCCAAGCCAGCAATGATCCTCCTCCTACCTGCTCAGGTGGCGATAAGGTCCACAGTGCTGTTGGGCGAGAAGCACTTGCTTGTCAACAACACCCTAGCAGAGGGTACTGCACCGTGACACTCCCAGCACACTGTATCCTACCTCAGTTCACGGCTCTGCAGGCCAAGATGGGTGTTCCAGCCCAGCCTCTTCAGGATCGGACGGGCGCGGATCGGCCCGCACTTGGCAGTCCTCACTGGTTCAAGAAGGCATGTGGGCCCCTACTCCTGGGTACAGCCTTCTGGGACTGGAAGTCCCCCTCTCCCCTTCTGTGGCAGGTGATGGCGAGGCAACTGTAAAACAACTGGAGGCAGCCCGACAACGCGTCCCCATGATCAGATGTCTTCAGATGGTTCAAAACGCTGCAGCTAGGCTTTTATTTCTGCTCCCCAAATACTCTTCTGTGTCTTGTCTTCTTCATGCTCTCCACTGGCTCACATCAACTTCAAGGCTCTCTGCTTTATGTACAAAATCAAGATTCATTCAGGACCACAATTCCTATAAAAACTGGTCATGCCTTATCATTCCCACACATTGCATTCCAGTAACCAGTCCCTCTCCTCAGTGCCCAAAATCAGAAACCCTAGAATGGGTGGACTCTCACTTTCTTTCCTGGGTCACAAGAGGTGAAACACTCTCCCTGAGCCTATTAGAGGCTGCACTTGGGGGGAGGGGGGAGGCGTGGCTTGATGAAGCTCCGATGCAGGACCTGTTTATACTGCAATTATCATCTGAACCGGGGGCCATCCATTCCTAATATCCCCCCTCTACTCATATGCGGACACAATGGCGGCACCCTGTGCCGGTGTCGACTCTGGAAAGGCAGAACTCACGGAGTAGTTTTGATCGAGGGAGTGGCGCCATGCTGCGTGTCCTGCCTGGGACTAGTGCGTGCGGCGGGGCTTGGGGGCCGCCGCGCCGGAACCTGGGGTGCACTATATCGGGCTCTCCAGGAGAATGCATCGCCTTCCCGGTACAATCGGAAAAGGGGCACCAGTGGCAGCTGCGGTGTGAATTGGGCCCGTGGAGGACTGTCACTCAGGCCCTGTTGGACCGGAGAAGCATGCTAAGCGAGGCCGACACCGTCCTAGAGGCCGCACCGGAGGTGATCTGAGGGACTGCTGGTGCCTTGTCGGTGGTGCCCCCGGAATATCGCAATCTCTACTGCTGGACCCCCAGGGGGACCTGTGCGGCTTGAGCCCTGCTGCGCGACTGGTGCAGCCAGTGAGAAACCACGTGCTACACCCCGATTGCGAGACATCCAGCAACTGGTGAGGCGGGACCCTTGTTGGCGGAGCAGGGTACCGCGGTGAAGCGAAGCTGTAACCCTCTGAGGCCCTTCCAGTTGAGAGCCTTTTTGTGAGCTGACATTACCTTGCGACTGCCCTGGGCATTGACTTCAGCCCCTCCGGAACCAGACTGGGAAGCAGGAAGACGCCAAGGGTGAGGTGAGTGCGAGTGGGTAATCTATACCTGCGTGACTGCCTGTGCTGCTGCTAACACACTACACCTGGCACTTACATTGTATGCGTTGCACTCTGCTGTACCTCACTCACTCAGCGTGATGTTCGGTTGGAGCCCCTCCTGCTAGATTGGGGGATACGCACGAGGAGTTAAGCAACTGCTGAAACTACCGGAGGAGCCACACCTGTGGTCAGGGGCACACGCACAGGACATTATGCTAGAGAGCTGGCCCGTGGTCTCAATGATCCCCTCTCTCTGGTGCCACGGAGCGAGGCTTCAACACGTGGATGATCCCTCACCCTGGGATTGCGCTTCCCTAGTGTTGTACGAGGCTAGTGAGTGTTGTGGTCTGTTTGCTGCGCAGACTTGGTGACCATATATAAAGTGAGGAGACGTGGGGAGACCTAGTCCCCAGCCAGAAGGAACGGACTGACTGTGGGCTCCCGCGCTGCACCATCGGCATCTGGGCTCAGGAACCGGTGCCCTATCCTGGAGGGTCTCACCTGTTCCATTACTAAGCGGACTGACCAGCCGGCCGATTGAGCCTTGAAAGGCATACCTACAGTGTGGATTACCAAGTCTAGCTTCATTGCGCGGCTGTGCGCTGGTGTCCTGAGGTAGGGCCTGACTCCAATACTGAACTTGTTCCCCAGTGCCACTGACAGGGTGACTGGTCTTCTACTTTCTCTCTCTCCCCTTTGAAATCTGGCAGTGTTAACGCGTAACCTGACGACATTACTGCGTTGGCAATACAACCACCATTGACTATCCCCTGCGCCACCATAGGCGCACAAAAGGCAAAACCTCGAAGATGCCACCTGTCGATCAACCGACCCAGGGGCAATCAGACGTAGCCTCACAGGCATCCTCTATTAGTTGTATCCCGCCGACCAACGCAGAGTCCACCCCAGATAAATTAGACTTAATTTTAGTAGAGATAAGAGACTCACGAAAATCTACTGAACAACAAATAGGTTCCTTGACCACTGGCTTTACCCTCCTAAGGGATGATCATGAGAAGTTATCAGTCACAGTTAAAAGTAAGACACAGACCCTGGCGGAGCTACTGCCACAACGCAAAAAACATGCGGAGCACATATCCCAAATACAAATTGGCAAGTCTCCTGGACAGAGCGAGGATGCGGAGGGCAGGGCTCGTCGTAACAATGTCCGTGTACTGGGATTGCCGGAACGTTCAGAGGGCCCAAACGTGGCACAATTTATGGAGCAGTGGCTACGGGACCAAATAGCCCCGGAAGGATTATCGCCCTTCTTTTGCGTGGAGAGAGCCCACCGGATACCAGTGGGCAGACCAACAGCCGGAGCGTCGCCAAGAACAATGATTGTCCGCATTCTAAACTACAAAGACCGCGATTTCCTTCTCTAGAAGGTCAGGGAGAAGGCGTCCAACCAATACGAGAACCAACGGAACTCCCTATATCCAGACTACACAGTTCTGGTCCAGAGACAACGAGCCTCTTATCAACCTTTGAAAAGGAAACTCCAAGTATTAAATCTTAAATATGCCCTACTGTTTCCTGCTCATTTGAAAATTTGACAAACAAATATCCCACTTTTTTTGACAGCCAGGAGGCTGCAAATGACTGCCTGGAAACCACCCTTTCCCCCCAAACCCTGGTCAACCTTGAACAGAAGACACGACAATACCCACAACGGTCATCGGGACAGAAAACGCGCCGGACCAGGTCGACCCGCAGAACCACTGAAAAAAACCCATCCCCTGAACAGGCCCTACAGGGTCAGGAGTCGGCATTGGCCACAGCCACTGCCATGTGAGAAACCAACCCGCCATCCTCACAGAAAGAATCGGATGATAACCTGCTACACTCCGACAGTAATGACTGGTTGTTCCCTTCGATCACCCCGCAAATAGTGCAGACCTTATTTAGCTAATGATGTGCGGAACTTGAAGGCGATACCTAGCGCATATTAATGCGTGCCCAAAAGGAAGGGAAGTAAGATTTTGCTAATGTCCAAATATTTTACCTTTCTTCCCTCAGGTGTCCCATACCTTTAATACATATCAAGGGTTCTGACGTGTGTAGCTCAGTCCAGCAAACAGGTAGCATGCATTGTTTAGGAACCACCCCCCCTGTGTTTTGCTTGATGTTTGGACCAGCACAGTTCTAGCGCTAGTCCTAGTATTGGGAGTTATAGTTAAGATGGCTTTCCCGGATTTCTGGTTCACCCCACATAGTATAAAACACAACAACGTTGCACACACCTGTGCAGATACAACATAATCACACAAACCTATGTATGGCTGTGTTGGGTAAATATAAAGTGATAACTTGGAATGTTAGAGGGATGGACTCAGTGCACAAAAGTCATCAGATCCATGCACGATTAAATAGACGGAAAGTACAGATTGCCCTCCTTCAGGAAACCCATCTTACTGACTGAGGTAGTAAAATTACATAAGAAATAGGGAGGCCAGATATTTACTACATCATATTCCGCGTTTGCGAGAGGGACACTCATACGGGTCAGACATGGGGAACCGTTTGTGAATATAGAGCAGCGAATAGACGCTCAAGGGAGATACACGCTATTAGATGGGACACTTGAAGACGTACACATAGTTATCGGCAGTGTATATGCTCCGAATTACGAGCAGGATAAATTCCTTATCAACCTGAACGCAGTACTAGCGGATTGGGCTGACATTCCATGGACAATTGGCAGGGATTACAATTCCATCCTTGATGTCCACCTGGACCGCTCCTACCCCCTGGTTCAAGGAGCCGCTTCCATTAAACATGCAGAGTTTCTGAGGTCCTGGGCAGAGGGTTGGGCGATTAAAGACGCGTGGCGGCTCCAAGCCCTACTAACTGTGAATACTCTTTCTATTCTCCACCACACCAACTGCACACTAGACTGGACAGAATATTCTGTTACTCATCCATTACACCCCAAATATCCCAAACTACATACCTTGGTAAAACTCCATCTGATCATAATCCACTTGAAATCACTCTAGAATGGGGGAAAATACCCACCCCGGTCCCAACTTGGAGACTCTGACCACAGATGCTAGAGGATGCGGTCCTTCGAGATAAACTAGATGTGACCATTACCAATTATTTTAACGAAAATGCCAATTCGGCCTATTCTTGCCTAATAGAGTGGGATGCATTTAAATCAATGGTACGTGGCGCATCTATAGAAGCGACGGTGGGGGCCCGCCAGGAAGTAAACAAGAACCTCACAACACTTGAGACTTCTTTACATGAGTTAGAACGGAAAGCGAGTAACAATCCCTCCAAACAAGAAAAAATTACAAGAAGGGCGAATACGATACGCCGAACTCCTTGAAGACCTGTGCCTCATTGATTATCGGGCATATACCCAACATACACACGCAGATAAATTGGGCACCCTGCTGGCGTGTCTCTTACGCGACCCCCACCCCCCTCCCCCCGGTACCAATACCGGAAGTGGCACAACCGGATGGCACTATAGTGCACACTCAGGCAGAAATCAACCTCGCATTTAGTAAATATTATGGAGATGCTGTACAGCGCCCCAATAGCTGCAATACCAGAGCATATAGAAACGTTACTGGACGGTTTAACTTACCATAAATTAACAGAAACCGCCCAGGAGGGATTGGACAACCCCATTACTAGGACTGAAATTAAAGAGGCCATCAGGGAGCTTCCGCACAATGAGACCCCAGAGCTGGATGGGCTGCCAGCAGAAATTTATTCTACTTTTGCAGACAACCTAACTCCGCACCTCGAAGGTCTATATAACGGAGCACAAGAGGACCATTCCCTCCCACTAACTACCATGCAAGCAATAGTCATCTCCCTTCCCAAGCCAAACAGTGACCCACAAGACATGTCAGGATATAGCCCTCTCTAACTATTGTCCACTGAATACAAGATACTTAGCAAAATCCTGGTCCGCCGGCTCCTCCCTTACCTTTCAAAACTCATACATGTTGGTTTTGTCCCAGGTCGCAATACGTCCCTAAATATAAGGCGCTTGCACTACGTCATGGAGGCCACCTCCAAGATCTCCTGTAAGACTGTTTGTATCTCTCTTGACCTTCAGCAGGCATTTGATACACTAAATTGGGATTACATGTTCGCAATCAAGGAAAGATTTGGCATTCCGCCCAGCTATATGACGTGGGTCAAACGCCTATACACAGTTCCTACTGCCCGGGTCCGTACTGGCTCCCGCATATCTCGCCCTTACCCGACGGCAAGGGGAACGAGGCAGGGCTGTCCCCTGTCGCTAATTCTATTTGTATTGGTGCTAGAACCCCTAATCATTAAAATTCGGAGGGATGCTGCAAACAACGGGAGCCGACTAGGAGAGACAACACATATAGTATCGGCATATGCTGATGACCTTATATTATATATTGAGGACCTAACAGAAGACCTGGAACCCATTCTAAATATATTCCGACAATTTGAATGTATCTCGGGGCTGGCAATTAATGCTAAATAATCACACACATTCGTTATGCAATATAGAGAAGACCCAGAACCCGTCAACTTTGGTCAAGTTGCTCTGATGGTTGTACCACAAACTTTCAAATATCTGGATATATAGAACCCCTCAGGACCTTCTAGAAGGGAACCTTATGAAAACTATTAGATCGCAACGGGCCCAGGTCTCTTTCTGGACATCATTACCTCTCTCGGTAATGGGTAGAATAGCCCTCGCTCAGATGGTGTTGCTCCCAAGATTATTATATTACTTTACTAATCTACCGATCCTGACCCCTGCCAAAGTCTTCTGAACATTGGATTCCCTTCTCACGGAGCTTGTATGGGGAAAAGGACGCAAGAGGGTGAGCCTGGAAAAACTACAACTGAAACCAGAGGAGGGGGGACTAGGGGCTCCCGAACGAGAATGAGCCCTCCACTCATGGACTGGTACATGCAGTGTATCTGATGGGAGAGGAACGTCACCTAAACCGCTGGCTCTACAGAGGTACAAGAATACACGAGGGGGCCTCTCTTGTGCCCCTGCGCGGAAAATGGGCAAGGGACTTTGGTAGAGATATAACGGATAGGGGGTGAGCCTACTCTCTGGAGGTCCCTAAAAAAGTGTCTCGTAATGCTAAATTTAAATGTATTCAATATATGATCCTACATAGGGCATATCTTACCCCACACCGCCTCAATCGTATATATCCAGATGCACCATTAATGCTGCCCTGGGTGTCAGATGTTGGATGCAGATATAATACACATGTTTTGGGAATGCCCGCAACTGAAGGGATTCTGGTCTATGATAGGAAATATGGTACAGGAAATGACAGGCACCTCCGTTTGGGATACAGCCGATAGCTGCTTGCTAGGAGTACACCTTCGCCCTAAGAGTCAGAAAATACAGTATAAATTCGCAGACATGGCTATCCATATAGCGAACCGTGCCATCACAATGAGATGAAAATCAGCTTTTCCCCATTTGCTACACACTTGGCACACGAAGATGGTCCGTTGGGGCGGGGCAGAGAGTGCCATCATTAGAAGAGAGGAGCTACGTGGGTTGGATAAAACACCCATTTCTATGGAGTGGGACCAGATGCTAGAAGCACTAAAGGCTACAGACTTGGCGGAGCCCTCTGGGCCCTAGTGGGTGCCGTAACCTCCCCTGTAAAACACTGAGTCCGTGTAGAACTGCTCCCTGCATAAGATAGTCCAATAGAAAATGATTAGTGAACGCACCAGCCTAGATGTGATAACCCAATGTAGGAATGTGCAACTCGGCCCTAAGACATAAGGCACGGGAGTGAGCCAGATAGGAGGGTGGGGGCTAGGATATTAGGGAAATAGGCTAAGTTACCATGTTCAAGTTTATATTCTTTTATAGTGGAGGCATCAAGACTTGTATAAAGGCATAACTATCCATAAGAATTAAACAAAATGCACATGTAAATATTAGATGACTATAGCAACTACACCACACATTTGTAAAATAATGAGTATACTGCCGAAAAGAAAACTGTGTAGCAACTGATGTCTTCTGACAAAGTAATGCCATAACAGGTTGTATTGTATACATAACCAAAATCAATAAAATTGTGTTTAAAAATAAAATAGAAGCTGCACTTCGCTCCCCTCCTTTGGTAAGAAGGTCAAAACTTCGTTATTTTATGTCTTCTTCTTAGGCTACTGTCACGTCCTCAAGCGCTGGGAAACCTTATAGGTAGCTAAGCGCTATATAAAAACTTCAATAATAATAATAATATACACATTGCTTTTTTGATCATACTCTGGAGTCTTCTCCATACTACTATTCTAAATGATTTCTTTTTTGCCATTTCTAGGTGCTGGCTTCTTGTAGGGTCTTTTATGAAGAAAGTGACAAAATCGGCCACAGTCCACCACAGAAGCTGCAGTGCACAAAACACATCCTGAGTGAGGAGTATGCAAAGTAGGGTAGATGCCACTGTGCTGGGCTTGCTTTTCTGATCAAATCTGGTTCTCCCAAATGATGACTTCTGTGCACAAAAACAGTATAGGCAGATACAGTAATGCCATGAGTCTCACAAGGATCAAGGCTTGTGCTATCAGTCACAGTTGACAGGCACCATGAAATCAAATATTCCTTGCTGTAGCGAGAACCATTAATGAAGATTTTCTACAGCTACAGATGCAAAGAAGTCTGCAAATGTTTCTGTGAAGAATACTGAGTAAGTGGAGTATCTGTCACCCTTTTGACTCGTTCCTGTGCACCACCGCCTTTTGACTAGGTTTTTAATATACAAATACCACATACATAAATACATACGTACATACCCCTTTCAAAAGTCTGAACAGCAGACGTCCCTGTTCTCCCAAGAATTACAGGTCATTATTGACCAGAGAAATCCATCTTACATATCTTCTGTCTGGGATATGGGGACAAGAGGCAGCAGACACAGATGAGATGGAGTTGGACCCACAGAAGCTCGAGGAGGAGTCTTAGCCTCAAAGAAGTAAGGTGGAGTAGGGAGCTCAGCTAGTAGAAGTGGTCCATAACATGGACATGCTGGGGTTTATGGCACAATAAAAAACTGAAGGTTCAGATGAATTCTTAAACTATTAAACCTCTACAGAGACAGACACCCCAGCTCTGCACAAAAAGTGCAACGTATTGATCAGGCACTTGCAGGACATTGACAAATCAGGACTGCCAAGGTATTTCCCACTGTTATGCCTTTGATAAATTTCAGACAGACATTATTCCAGCTCTTAAAGCCAGCACCTTAATGGCTAGAAGAGTGGTTCAATCCTTCATGGTGTAAAGGAGAGAATTGTGCCAAAGTGTACTGTGCTGCTGCATGGAAGAACTGTGCTTGAGTGGACCGCGCCACTGCAATGGAGAAAATGCGCCCATGGTTGACTGCACCACATTAGAGACTGCTCCAGAGGCAGACTCTGCTTCTGTGACCTCTGGCCCCAGAGCTCAATTCCCGTACCTCACCAGAGCCCAGAATTGGGTCTGTCGACAGCCAGAGGCCTGAGTCATCACCTAGCCCCGAATGTCTGCAAGGTCTCCTGGCAGCGGCCATCACTGCTACTTGCTGCGGCCTCTACCTGAACACAGGAAAACTCTCCAGCTGGAGCGTCTCCTTCCAGAAGATGAAAGAAGGATGTGTGCTGTAGGTCCATGCCCACTGCCCAATGAGGTCTGAATAACTCGACTGTGGTGAAAACTGTAACTGTGCCTATTTGAGATAACTGACTGCATAAACTAATCAAAGGAGTAATGGGCGAGGAGGCAAGATGGCATCTGAGTGAGATCGGGTTCACTCACCTCTGCTCCGCTTCACTGCTCGTGGTGCTCACACGCTGGAGAATTACCGATTATGGTCGAAATGAACGCTGGTTGCTGATAAAGTAATTGTCATTCACAGGGGCGTAACAAATGCCCCCGCAGCCCCCGCGGTGCGGGGGGGCCCCCAGTCTTCGGTTAGGTGAAGGGGGCCCCCTCAGCTCTTCTGTAAAGAGCTGGGAGAGAAATGCTTGCTCTAGAAAGCAGGTGCAGTCTGCAGCCTGCTCAGAGCTCCTTGCGCTGACCCAGGGCAGGACTGAAGAGAAACAAAGTAACAAGTTACATTGTTTCTCTTCAGTCAGAGCCCGGCCGGAAAAAGGATGGGGCCCTGCACTCTTCAGAAACACCGGGGCTTTCAGGGAGAGAGGTTATACTTGTAAAGAGCAGGACAGATAACATTCTGCAGCGTTGTCGGTAAGTCTAGCAGTTTTAATTGTGAGTTTTCATTGTGAGCTCCTTCAAAAAACATGCTATGTTGTGGGTTGATAACAAATGCCTGATATGTTTTAAAATGCAGCATTTACATTTCTACAGATAGGTTATCTGGGACTTTAATTAGTCCCAGCTGTAAATATCCTCCTGTCGCCGACCCTTTTCTTTGTCTCACACCACTAACAAGTGCAGGATATGTTACCTCCTGCCAGGCCCGGTTCTAGAGGGTGGGGTGGGCCGGGTGTGCCAGGCCCACCCAAACATGAGCCATGGCCCTCCCAGTGAATCTGCCACCGATGTACAACTACAATAACAAGCATTTGCAATGCAATAGGTCTCGCAATTATAAGAGTTTGAGCTATTGGCATTGTAAAATTACAATTCCTTTTATTTATGTTTTGGTCTTAAAACAAACAAAAGGCATTGTCATTTACAATGTCAGTAGCATAAACTCGCATAAAAGCAGTGTGGGGAGTGCAGCAGTGTGCGGCGTGCAGCATTGTGCGGCGTGCAGCAGATGTGGGCAGTGTGCGGCGTGCAGCAGTGTGCGGCGGGCAGCAGTGTGCGGCGGGCAGCAGTGTGCGGCGGGCAGCAGTGTGTGGCGTGCAGCGTCATGCAGCAGTGTGTGGCTTGCAGCAGTGTGTGGCGTGCTGCAGTGTGTGGCGTGCTGCAGTGTGTGGCGTGCAGCAGTGTGCGGCGTGCAGCAGTGTGCGGCGTGCAGCAGTGTGCGGCGTGCAGCAGTGTGAGACGTGCAGCAGTGTGAGACGTGCAGCGGCATGCAGCAGTGTGTGGCGTGCAGCAGTGTGTGGCGTGCTGCAGTGTGTGGCCTGTAGCAGTGTGCGGTGTGCAGCATTGTGCGGCATGCAGCAGTGTGCGGCGTGCAGCAGTGTGTGGCGTGCAGCAGTGTGTGGCGTGCAGCGGCATGCAGCAGTGTGTGGCGTGCAGAAGTGTGTGGCGTGCATCAGTGTGTGGCGTGCATCAGTGTGTGGCGTGCAGCAGTGTGTGGCGTGCAGCAGTGTGTGGCGTGCAGCAGTGTGTGGCGTGCAGCAGTGTGTGGCGTGCAGCGGCATGCAGCAGTGTGTGGCGTGCAGCAGTGTGTGGCGTGCATCAGTGTGTGGCATGTAGCAGTGTCACGGTTGCAGCAGTGTGCGGCGTGCAGCAGTATGTGGCATGCAGCAGTGTGTGGCGTGCAGCAGTGTGTGGCGTGCAGCAGTGTGTGGCGTGCAGCAGTGTGTGGTGGCATGCAGCAGTGTGTGGCGGCATGCAGCAGTGTGTGGCGGAATGCAGCAGTGTGTGGCGGCATGCAGCAGTGTGTGGCGGCATGCAGCAGTGTGTGGCATGCAGCAGTGTGTGGCGGCATGCAGCAGTGTGTGGCGTGCAGCAGTGTGTGGCGTGCAGCAGTGTGTGGCGTGCAGCAGTGTGTGGCGTGCAGCAGTGTGTGGCGTGCAGCAGTGTGTGGCGTGCAGCAGTGTGTGGCGTGTAGCAGTGTTACGCGTGCATCAGTGTGTGGCGTGCAGCAGTGTGTGGTGTGCAGCGGCATGCAGCAGTGTGTGGCGTGCATCAGTGTGTGGCATGTAGCAGTTTTGGCCTTTAAACAACATGTCCTCCCCATTTGTAGGGTTTCTGTGCTCTGTGTTAGGCAGGCTAACCATTCAAACCTGCTCTGTAAAGCTTCAACATGATAAAAGCCCCGGCACCTCTTTGGTTACAAATTAAGCACTAGGAAAGTGGCTGTAGCCAAGACACTATTGAATTTTAGTTTATATGCTCTGTGTTACGCAAACTAAATAAAGACATATACAGTGTAAAGCTGCTGCCTCATCAAAACACCGGCACTTCCTTTGTTACAAATTAAGCACTAGGAGGGTGGCTGTAGCTACGTGTTTGCAGCTACACACAAATAAAAATAATAACGTAGCTCCACTTTAGGTCATATTTATGTTTGTGTCTATAGAAATATCAACTAATTTGTCCACAATCACAGGCTATTAAGCATATTCAGACATTAAAACCTGGTTTCAAAACTCGTAGGTTAGCAGTAGTGGACTTTAAAGAACATCCCCTCCCCATTTTTCCGGTTTGTGTGCTCTGTGTAAGGCAGGCTAAACAAAACAACATGCTGTGTAAAGTTGCCACCTAATCAGAGCCCCGGCACCTCCTCTGTTACAAATTAAGCACTGGGAAAGTGGCTGTAGCCAAGCCACTATTAAATTACAGTTTATGTCCTCTGTGTTACGCACAATAAAAAAAAAAGTATGGCGTGCAGCAGTGTGTGGCGTGCATCAGTGTGTGGCATGTAGCAGTGTCACGGTTGCAGCAGTGTGCGGTGTGCAGCAGTGTGTGGCGTGCAGCAGTGTGTGGCGTGCAGCAGTGTGTGGCGGCATGCAGCAGTGTGTGGCGTGCAGCAGTGTGTGGCGTGCAGCAGTGTGTGGCGTGCAGCAGTGTGTGGCGTGCAGCAGTGTGTGGCGTGCAGCAGTGTGTGGCATGCAGTAGTGTGTGGCGTGCAGCAGTGTGTGGCGTGCAGCAGTGTGTGGCGTGCAGCAGTGTGTGGCGTGCAGCAGTGTGTGGCATGTAGCAGTGTCACGGTTGCAGCAGTGTGTGGCGTGCAGCAGTGTGTGGCGTGCAGCAGTGTGTGGCGGCATGCAGCAGTGTGTGGCGTGCAGCAGTGTGTGGCGTGCAGCAGTGTGTGGCGTGCAGCAGTGTGTGGCGTGCAGCAGTGTGTGGCGTGCAGCAGTGTGTGGCGTGCAGCAGTGTGTGGCGTGCAGCAGTGTGTGGCATGCAGTAGTGTGTGGCGTGCAGCAGTGTGTGTCGTGCAGCAGTGTGTGGCGTGTAGCAGTGTTACGCGTGCAGCAGTGTGTGGCGTGCAGCAGTGTGTGGTGTGCAGCGGCATGCAACAGTGTGTGGCGTGCAGCAGTGTGTGGCGTGCATCAGTGTGTGGCATGTAGCAGTTTTGGCCTTTAAACAACATGTCCTCCCCATTTGTAGGGTTTCTGTGCTCTGTGTTAGGCAGGCTAACCATTCAAACATGCTCTGTAAAGCTTCAACATGATAAAAGCCCCGGCACCTCTTTGGTTACAAATTAAGCACTAGGAAAGTGGCTGTAGCCAAGACACTATTGAATTTTAGTTTATATGCTCTGTGTTACGCAAACTAAATAAAGACATATACAGTGTAAAGCTGCTGCCTCATCAAAACACCGGCACTTCCTTTGTTACAAATTAAGCACTAGGAGGGTGGCTGTAGCTACGTGTTTACAGCTACACACAACAAGTAACATGATACCTACAACAAGTTAGGACTATTGGCTTTGTCAATCGTTGTTAGTTGCATAAGATAAATTAGCAGTAACTGTGGCTTGTATATAATATTGAAAAAGCATCCACTTGAAGCCCTAGTGACACCACGACAATGTTACTGCTCCTGAGTTACAAAAAGAGGCACAAGAATCCAGAGCAGACATGGCGAGTAAGTTGGCTGAAGAGGTGGGGGTGGCAAATGGTGTTCACGGGCGCTTTGATGTCCTCAGTGGCCGCGCGGCTCACTGAAAACATCAAAGCGCCCTCGAAATGTAAGTGATCGGCTGTGTGACAGGCGAAAGTGAAAGACGAGTGCTTTCAGGCTGCCAAATGGTGCGCGCGCCCGGCACACATGCACAGTAGTTGGCGGCCTGAAAGCACTCGTTTGCACTTCCAAAAGTGCTTACTATAAGTCTCGCCAGAGCAGCGCTAAAGCGCTGTCTCAGGCGAGACCTAAAAACTGTGCAGATAACTGGTGATTTACGATCCTGCTGCAGAGTAACCATTTGTCTGTTGGTAGTTTTTAAGTGCTGATAAACTGAATTTTATGGGAATAGCTCAGTGGGTTACTACCTCTGTCACAGATATCCTTGTGTTACTTGCAGTTCAGAAGTTACTATCCTAACATAGGACAGTGACCTATGAACTGTCTTTAAAGAGCTGCATACAAACTTCGCTTTTTTGTATTGTGATATAGTTAGAACTTCTCCATTCCTTCATTATTCTAATGTTGCCAAAAAGAGTTTGTTTGGGCAGTTATACATTTTAATCAGTAAAGCTGACCCCCAACCACTGGAGTACTCTTTAAATCCTGAGTTTGTGCTTCTCCAGTCCAAACCCCCGTAAAATATATTGCCCACCAGTATGGATGACGTGATTTCTACACCTTGTAATCCTCATTGGGTTATGTGACATTCCCCATAGACTGATTTATTGTCTCTGTATAATGCGTGCTGTTATGTAAAGTACTGTGACACCCTACACTCATATGAGTAGCGCTGTACAACAAATGGAATGGATATGAGAGAGGGGCAATGGAGAGATGAGGGGCACAAGTGGAGGGTGGCAGTGAGGGAATCCGAGGAAGAGGTCATGGGGTGGGGAGCTACGGAGAGATGAGGGGCGCTGGTGGAGGGTGGCAGTGAGGGAGTCAGAGGAGGAGGTCAACGGGGTGGGTGGAACTACAGAGAGATGAGGGGCACTAGTGGAGAGTGGCAGTGAGGGAAGCAGAGGAGGAGGTCCTGGAGTGGGGGTGGAGCTGCGGAAAGATGAGGGGCACTAGTGGATGGTGGCATTGAGGGAAAACGAGGAAGAGGTAATGGGGTGGGGGGCTACAGTGAGATGAGGAGCACTGGTGGAGGGTGGCAGTGAGGGAGTCAGAGGAGGTGGTCACGGGGTGGGGGGAACAGCAGAGAGATGAGGGGCACTAGTGGAGGGTGGCAGTGAGGGAATCCGAGGAGGAGGTCACAGGGTGGAGGGGAACTACAGAGAGATGAGGGGTACTGGTGGAGGGCGGCAGTGAAGAAATCTGAGGAGGAGGTCATGGGGTGGGGGGGAACTACAGAGAGATGAGGGGCGCTGGTGGAGGGAGCAGTGAGGGAATCTGAGGAGGAGGTCATGGGGTGGGGGGGCTATGTAGAAATGAGGGGCACTAGTGGAGGTTGGCAGTGAGGGAAGCGGAGGAGGAGGTCATGAGGTGGGGGAACTACAGAGAGCTGAGGGGCACTAGTGGGGGGTGGCAGTGAGGGAATCCAAAGAGGTCACGGGTGGGGGGATCTACGGAGAGATGAGGGGTGCTGGTGGAGGGTGGCAGTGAAGGAATCTGAGGAGGAGGTTATGGGGGTGGGGGGAATTATGGAGAAATGAGGGGCACTGGTGGAGGGTGGCAGTGAGGGAATCTGAGAAGGAGGTCAGGGGTGGGGGGGAACTACAGAGAGATGAGGGGCACTGGTGGAGGGTGGCGGTGAGGTAATCCGAGGAGGAGGTCATGGGGCTCGGGGGGAATTACAGAGAGATGAGGGGCGCTGGTTGAGGGAGCAGTGAGGGAATCTGAGGAGGAGGTCATGGGGTGGGGGGGCTACAGAGAAATGAGAGGCACTAGTGAAGGATGGCAGTGAGGGAAGCCAAGGAGGAGGTCATGGGGTGGGGGAACTATAGAGAGATGAGGGGCACTAGTGGAGGGTGGCAGTGAAGGAATCTGATGAGGGGGTCATGGGGGGGGGAACTACAGAGAGATGAGGGGCACTGGTGGAGGGTGGCAGGGAATCCGAGGAGGAGGTTATGGAGTGGGGGGAAATACGAAGCTATGAGGGGCGCTGGTGGAGGGTGGCAGTGAGGTAATCTGAGGAGGAGGTCATGGGGTGTGGGGGAGCTACAGAAAGTTGGGGGACACTGGGGGAGGGTGGTAGTTAGGGAGTCTGAGGAGGAGGCCATGAAGGGGAGTGGCTATGGCGAGATGAAGGGTACTGTTGGAGGGTGGTAGTTAAGCTATCTACAGAGAAAGAGGTAAAAAAAGAGGTCAAAAAGACGTTTGCACCAGCAATAAAGCCGGCCCTGTCATGGCCTTTCTGTTTTCATTTATTTAATTAACAGTCAGGTGATTAGGACAACTGTGGAGCATACTTTATCATGCATGCTAATTATTTTTACTGCTATATTCAATGTTTCAAGTTTGAAGGTGATTTTACTATTGTTTTTTACTGGGAATAGTGAAAGTGGAACTGAATGGTGGCTGATATGGGGCTAGGGCCCAAGGTCAGGTGTGAGATAAGGTGTGATGGAGAAGGGTGGTAGAAAAGTGGATAATCAAGCCTGTAAGAGAGTGCGCTGCAGAGTCAGAGGTCAGGTGGAGGTAGTAATGAAGAGGGTTTCTCCCTGAAGGCTCGCACAGAGGAAGCCCGGGTAGTGTCACTTGCCTGATACTCCCACCTTAGAAACTTCCTCTTCCCATCAAAGGAACATTGCATGGAAGAAAGGCACTTTTTGAGAGTGATAACATTTAGAAAGAGACTTTGAAAAGAGTGCGTTTTACTGTGCCTTGTAAGAGTAAGGAGAGATAAAGGAGGGCCCAGAAGCAGGCCTGGCTAGATATATAAGCGATAAATTGGGCCAGCAGTGGCCCACCCGAATGTACCCTTGGCCCACCCAAATAAAAATTCCTGGAGCCGGGCCTGCCTCCTGCCCCCAATTTTACCATTCCCTGTCCCACCCTTCGTGTTAGTTGGCACTAGCTTGGTTTTATTTTACCTGTGCCAATGCTTGATTACTTGCTTCACAAGCATTAGCTACCGCTGCATGGCTCCCACGTGCTGGCCTCACACTGCGGAGCTGAGGAGACCCGTCCCCTGTTGCTGTAGACGCCTCGGTGCTGTTGCTCCACCCTGGTGTAGGCTGCCAGCTCCTCACCCTGCTCCTAAACCTCTTACTCATCAGCTCACAGCCTCACATCTACCGGGGCACATGAGCTGAGCTACCGGGAGCCGTTTGTGTTGGTCTTGGCGCTGTTCTGTGGTATTGCTTGCTGTGCTGGAAGGAGAGAGGGCTCCTTCCTGTCCACCTCTAAACAGGTGCCGGGGACTACAGAGAAAGGGGGCCGGGATTGACAACCCTTGTTGCATGTGACAATAAATGACCTAGTATTATATTCTCTCTATAATGGTGAGTTCAAATCAGAACATGCCAAATGTGGCCCTCGGGGTAAACGCACTGCTACTGGGCGCCAGAGACACACAAAAATCACTATTCGGCTCCCGGGCATCGGCTAAGCTTTATCCAAACAGTTCTGAAGTGCTGCTCACGTGGTATTAAGAAGTCTTTTCTTGCACTTTTTCGTCGAACAGCACGTCACAGAGACCGGTCTGTGTGCAACCCATTAATAAAACAAATTGCACCTCTGCCAGTGGCATAGTGTTAACTTTTGTTGAAATAGTGCCAAGAAACACGCTTATGCTGTTTGTGAGCGCTATAAAACACATAAATTGTACCTATTTCAGCTGCACGCAAGTTACCAACTGAAGCGTGTTACAATAGCGCTTAATGGAAGGTCCTTGCTCTTCATCTGATGTGTACATAAAATGAAAAGCATGTCATGCTTTGTTAGCACTGGAGTCGTAGAAGAATATGGAAGGATTTGCTGTCTTCGTCTTTCTTTTCTCATCTTGGTCTCTTTCAATCTTACTTTCATTAATCTTGCACTTAATTTACTAACTTTTCCTACTTATGCCTACTGCTGATTTTTGTTTCTACTCATATGTTGCATACTTCCTCTTACTGTGCTACGTAACCTCTTAATTTTACCTTTCTCTTACACCTCATATTTGTTCCCACTCTTACGTTTTATTATTCCAACATACTCTTGCTTCCACTTACAATTTATTACGCCTATTTCCTCCTGCTCTTATTCATTTCTCCTCTTACTCCTATTACGTCTTCTAACTGCTATTCTTACTTTTGCTACCGTATTTACCAATGCCCTTATTACCATTAACTTAGTCCTACCTACTCCTACTTGCACTCTTACTCCTGCATACTCCTACTTGAACCTACCTTCCACTACTTTTACATCTAAATACTTCAGCTCTTCTGCTTAGCCCTTCTTATGCCTATTCTTACTCATACTTGGGAGAGGAGTTGGCCTAACGGCTAGGGCGGTCGACCTCGAATCTGGGGAACTGGGTTCGAGTTTCAACAATGACGCTGAACATCCTGTGATTCTGGGCAAATCACTTAATCTACCTGTGCCTAACAAATATGAATGTGTCCTCATGTAACGCAACTGGTGCTCATGTAAAGCGCTATGATACCCGATACGGGTCAAGTTCGAGCTATATAAAACTCCATAAAATAAATAAAAATAAAAAAATGAACAGGATCTGCTCGGTCGCATTGGAAGGTAAACAAGCATTTGCAATGCAATTGGTCTCGCATTTGTGAGAGTTAGAGCTATTGACATTGTAAAGGACAGTGTATTTTACCTATGTGTTTTCTGCTTGGAGTGGAGTGAATGTGTGTGGTGTCAAGTGGACATGTGTGGTTTGGATTGGAATTGTTAGTTGTGGAATTGTATTGTGTGGATTGGATCTGTGTAGCGAAATAATGTAATTATGTGGATAGTAATTGTGTGGTATTGAGTGTACTGGAATTATGTGGAGTGGGATTGTGTGTCATGGAGTGGGATTGTGTGTCTTGGAATGAGATTATCTGGAATGGTATTTTGCGTTGTGGAGTAGTATGTAGTGGAGTTTACTTATGTGGTGTTCTGTTAAATATTATAGCATGATGTGGAATTTTGTGGTGTAGATTGGATGTATGTGGTGTGTTATGTAATTCTGTTGTTGGTTTGAATTATGTAGTTTGTTGTTGAATTATGTGGTGTGGAATGGAAATGTGTAGAGTTGAAATGTGTGACGTGGAAGTGTTCGCTGCTGGGTGAAAAGTATGTTGAGTGGTATTATGAGGCATGGTGTGAAGTGTAGTTATGTGGAATGTTGCTACGTGACAGACTGGATTTATGTGGAGTGTATTTATGCAATATGGATGAGAGCATAATTATATGGAGGTTAATTATGTGGTGCTGAGTGGTATTATGTGGAGTAATTATGTGTGATGAATTGTGTGGGGATGAATTGTGGAATTATGACGTGTGGAATTATGTGGCATGGTGTGGTGTATAATTGTGCGGAGTGGAATTATGTAGCATTTTGCAGAGTTGTATTTTGTGGAGTGTAATTCTGTGTTTTGGAGTTGCGTGTAAATATGTTGTGTGACGTATAATTATATAGGTTGAAGTGGAATTATGTGTACTTGAATTGTGTAGTGTGGAGTGTAATTATGTGGTTTGGAGTGCTATTAAGTTGTGTGGAATGTTATTATGTGATGTGGAATTATGAGGTATGGAGTGAAGTAGAAATATATGTTTTTTCATATTTAGGATTGTAATTATGTGGTATGGAATGTAGGGTTAAATTATTTATAGTTGAATAGTGTGGCATGGAATTATGAGAGGTTCAAATGTGCTGAGTTTGGTAGAATTAGGTAGCGTGGATTTGAGCAAGCTGTGCATGCTAAGGCTTTTATGTCATGGGGTATAAAGTTGACGATTGTCTATTTTTCTTTGTAAAAATAATTTGGGCTGTTTCTTTACCTTCCGGTACATTTCTGAACAATTTGTTAAGCTAAATTGTGATGTTTCTTTTTGTGCGTATGCAGGAAAGAACGAGTGTATGTGGAATGTTGCTACGTGGCATAGACTAGATTTATGTGGAGTGTATTTATGCAATATGGATGACAGCATAATTATGTGGAGGTTAATTATGTGGTGCTGAGTGGTATTATGTGGAGTAATTATGTGTGATGAATTGTGTGGGGATGAATTGTGGAATTGTGAGACGTGTGGAATTATGTGGCATGGTGTGGTGTATAATTGTGCGGAGTGGAATTATGTAGCAGTTTGCTGAGTTGTATTTTGTGGAGGGTAATTCTGTGTTTTAAAGTTGAGTGTAAATATGTTGTGTGACGTATAATTATATAGGTTGAAGTGGAATTATGTATACTTAAATTTTGTTGTGTGGAGTGTAATTATGTGGTTTGGAGTGCTATTAAGTTGTGTGGAATGTTATTATGTGATGTGGACTTATGTGGTATGGAGTGAAGTAGAAATATATGTTTTTTAATTTTTAGGATTGTAATTATGTGGTATGGAATGTAGGGTTAAATTATTTATAGTTGAATTGTGTGGCATGGAATTATGAGATGTTCAAATGTGCTGAGTTTGGTAGAATTAGGTAGCGTGGATTTGAGCAAGCTGTGCACGCTAAGGCTTTTATGTCATGGGGTATAAAGTTGACGATTGTCTATTTTTCTTTGTAAAAATTATTTGGGCTGTTTCTTTACCTTCCGGTACATTTCTGAACAATTTGTTTAGCTAAATTGTAATGTTGCTTTGTGTGCGCATGCAGGGAAGAACGAGTGTATGCAAAAAATCATCCTATGTCTCAGTATTAACTTCCACACCTCTAAACAATAATCCCAATCCTAGAATGAGTTATCCGTTTGCTTTACAACAGTTAGTAAAACAAGGAAGTGCTTTGCGAGTCTGTAAGTAGCAAAGGTTTTAAAGGGACTTGTTTTTGTGCAAAGTATTGCTTTTCCCAGTTCAAGGAAGGGATAAAAAAATATCTTCAGATAATAATAGGGGTGACAGGATGGTGCGATAGCAGAATATTGATTTGGGTGGATCTGGCGAGGACTGCGGGCAGCAAGTGCTTGATACGCTATTTGCATAAGAAAATACTATATATTTTTTTCGTTATCCTCCATTAGATATTAGTAAGGAAGGGGGAAGAGAAGCGTTCACCGACAGCATTCGGTTAGTCTTAGGGACACAAAGAATGCTGTGGTCTGTGGTAGATGGCGTCCAGAAGGCATACGTATATGTATCAGGAGCTGCCAAAGAAAGGAAGTGGAAATGCGCTTTAGACGTTGCTGGTATTGATGGCTACTGTGCGGTTGCAGACTTCGCTGGGCTGACAGTTGGTGGGGAAATGCTACGTTGTCATTGTAGGTTTAATTCATGAATCGCTCATTCTCTCTGGTGTTTGTCCTTGGGGTACTTGTTGACTGGTGCTACATATGGGATCTGGTTTGCCTTTGACAGCAGGTATGGTTTAGTGGGGTACATAGTGTAAATTAATGTTGGCGTGAGGAAACAAAAATCTGACCCTTTGTACATTTGATATTATTGTGTGCATCATGCAGAGGATGAAAAGTAGCAGGAACGGCTTTGATGCCATATAGGCTAGCAGGAAGAAATGTTTTGAGGTGGTCAGTTGCAGAGATTGTTCAACATTTTTAAAACTTCCATAGTGGCATTGGGGAGGCCAGCAGCTGAAAGGCTCTGTCTTTACTGGTAGGCAGTGGTTAGATGGTGACCGGTCATCAGTCTTTCTGTGGGTGATGGACAGGGGAGCAGTAGGCGGCGGTCACAGGTTTGCAGTGACATCCGAGGGGTGGTTTTAAAGGCGGGCAGAAAAGCATAATTGCGGGTTTCATAGGGGTGAGGGTAGAGTGTAATGGATGAGTTAGTAGCAGGCACGACGGAAGTGATCTGAGTTTGGAGGTGGTTAACTGAGAGGGCTTCGCTTGAAGGTGGCTCATCAAGTAGGAGGATGTGTTTGGTGGACCGGCTGGAGGCAGTGTTATGTAACTTTGCTGGAGGGCGCAGCAGCATTTACTGATGTATGTAAATCGCTCGATGAGAGGGCGGATGTGACCAATAGAGGAACCAGAATCCTTTTTTTATGGCTGGGGTGAGCCCCTGCAGTATGGCGGGTCGCTGGCCTGAGGGTTCTTGACTGGCGAGGAGAATGGGGGGCCCCCTCCATGTACTTTGCAGGGGGGCCCCCTCAAGTTTCGTTACGCCACTGGTCATTCATAAGAGAGTATGAGTGATGCCAGGAAGAGGAGAGGAAATGAGGATTTCTCACGGTTCCCGGTGGATGTATAGAACCGACGTGAAACATCATCGCTTGACTGTTTGCTCTGCCTGCTGGGAATCTCTCGCCGGCTTCTCCTGACAGCTTTCTCGGGGAGAGTCTGTGACGGCTACCAGCTGAGGTTTCCTAGCAACGAGGAAGCCGGAAGAGGCAGCGGAGACCACAGAGAGCTTCGCACGGAGATGGCAGTGCGAGGAGGACGCGGTAAGGCGCGTTCAAACACGCTATCGACCGAACGGAAGGAGAGCGATCCAAAAATGGAAGCGGATGGAATGACACGCTCCGGTAAGGGGGGTAAACAAGAGAAAATAAAGGAGCCTATCCCTAAAACCAGCGCTGTGAAGGGAACGTCTCAGGGGGGCCAATGTGAAAAAAACCAGACTATAATTACCAGCATGTTTTCACCAATCGACTATGAAAGGGAAAAGGAACTGGTTATACAGCATAAGAGCTGTAATGAAGCGGTAAACACAGAAAAGCCCCTGAACACCTCTCTGGTGTAATTACCAGGATGTCATGCAGAGGAGAGAGCTTCCTGGGGATCATGTAGTGAGAATACTGTATTAGGCTCACCTGAAGAATCCTGTAGGGACCCCCAAAACAAGAGCGCTACTGCAGATATTATCAATATGGCCCCAGAGAGGGGTAATACTAGGGGAAAATCTAAGGAGAGTGTGGCTGAGATGGAGGAAGCCATAACCAAACAAACACAGCGAGGAAAAAATATTGAAGGGGTGAGTCGGCAAAAAGGTTCTGAGGCAGGATACCTCTCCCCAGATTCCCTGGAAAAATTCTACTCCCTGAATGAAGAGTCGATGGACTCAGATATTGGACTCTCTAGTAGCAGTGAAGAAGTGGAATTTGAGGACTCTCTTACAAGTAGTCATAGTCAACAAGATGGCAAAAGGATACCAAAGAGAACCAAAAGGGGGTCAGTCGGAATGAGAAACAACAATAAGAGAATATTTGGCGAAGAGGAAGGAGAACTCGGGTGGGATTACTCAGGGACACAATTACTACCCTCTAGTATTCCGAAAGAACTACCGACAAGTCAGATAGTGCTCGATGATACTCAAGAGCCATCCCTCTAAATGATCTTTCAATCTCTGAGATCATTTCAGGATGAAATCAAGAATGAAAATCGTCAAGCACGGCTCGCTTCAAAAAAACTACAAGGCACTATGCGTAAAGTAGGGAGAACGTGCACAGAGATATCGGAAAGGCTCTGTATGGTTGAGAAACGCACGGAGGATCTCGAAAATACAGTTGAGACATTGAAAGAGCAGACATCCTCACAAGATAATATGCTGAAAGATGTAATGTGGAAACTAGAGGAGGCAGAAAATCGGCAGCGCCGTAACAACCTCAGATTATTAGGAATTCCAGAAAATAGCGAAGGAAATGACATTCGAAAATTTACTATAAATTTATTGAAAATCTCTTTACCCGAATTAGCACATTGGGAATGGGATAAGGAAATTCAGAGGGTACATAGATTTCCCTTGTCAATCTCCAAACGTCCAGTAAATACACAAGCTTACCCCTGTGTGATCCTTATATATTTTGGGAATTTCTTGCTTCGCCAGGCTGTTTATGACTTGGCCAGACCAAACAGGAAGAGGACATGGGAGAACATTTCCTATTTTGCCAAACCAGATTTTGCACATGCCACGGTCGAAAGAAGATGGAGACTTAGGCAACTCATAACCCCATTTCACAAGATAGGAGCATCCGTTTTCTTACAGAACCCGGCCAAGTTAAAGATTGTATACCAGGAATGAACCCACTATTTTTCCTCCGAAATACAAGCCCAGAAACTATTAGATGAGATCACAACCGGGGGTAAAAAATAACTGTTGAGACCAAATTAAATAACCAATGGGTCTATATCAAGATAATCTGTAGTTCCAATTGATAGGGGAGGGGTAAGAAGGGGAGGGGAGAGGGAAATAGTAACAAAGTTTATGCATCATACTAGGGTATTCAAATAGGTCTTCTCACTCCCCTCTCTTTTTTCTCTCTCCTTTTCTTTCTTGATCCTCTTTGCTTCTCTTCTTCTTCTTTTGTTTTTTTAAAAATTCTTTTCTCTTTCACTTTCGTTAGGGTGAGCACAGGAGAAGGTAGTGGGGGGGGGGGGAAGTGTGAGTGTGGGTGAAGACGATCCAGACTATCACACAGGCTCATGATTGAGCCTGATTGCCTTGAGATGGGTGGGGGAGGGGGGTGGGGTCGGGGTGGCAGAGGGGCTGGGGAAAAATCTCAGGTATTCGATAGAAATTAGATATACAATCAGGAGGATTAAAAAAATGCGCAAAAAGCAAATTGAGGACCAAGAATGGCACAAATAATGTGAAGAGATGGTGAGCATGATCACAGGAGGAATCTTTATAAGAATTTATATAGCATTTAATGGCTAAACTGAAAATTCTTTCTCTCAATATATGTGGCCTAAATGATCAGAAAAAAAGACAAAGAGTGGCAGTGGGTTTAAAATCAATAGGAGCTGACGTTATCTGTCTTCAAGAGACGCACATAGAGGGGTCACAACAATATTTACTTAAAACACTTGGATATAAACTGGTTATTACATCAGCGCAGGGTACAAGAACAAGAGGGGTAGCTATCTTGGTTAAGGGAAACGGGGTACAATTTTCAAGAGTGGCAGCCGATAAATATGGACGATGGGCAATCGCGGAATGCCAGTATAATAACGATATGAAACTAACCGTATGCTCAATATATGGAAATGTTACTGATGACCCAGGGGTATTGGAAATCATCAATAGTGAATTGGTTCATTGGCCGCTCCCACTAATTGTATGTGGTGATTATAATCTAAATCTACCTTGTGACTGGTCATTGGAGTCTGGGTTTAAATATAAAGGGAGGAAGCCAAGGGTATTTTCTGCTCTTAAAGAATTATGTATAACACATGGTCTGAGTGATTGTTGGCAGATAAAACACCCAAATGATGCAGGTTTCACGTTCTTTTCCAACCCACACGCTAAATTCGCCAGACTAGATTATATACTTACGTCAAGTACGATTATCTCCAGGTGCTCAATAGATAGATTACCTCGAGTTTTATCGGACCACAATCCCTTAATTATGAGCATAGATGGTGGTAGAATAAATAATGAAAGGAAAAAAATATGGACCTTTGAGAGAATTCGGCTCTTAAACAAAGAATATTGTCAGCACATGAATAAATGGATACCAGAATTCTTAGAAGATAATATGGGTAGCACGTCAATTGAGACTGTTTGGGACGCTATAAAAGCAGGGGTAAGAGGAGAGACGCTAAGTTTTTCATTAAACCTCAATAAAAAAGCCCATCAACAAATAGAGATATTGCAAAAAGACCTGGCGCTAGCCGAAGAGAAGCTGATAAGAGCAGTACAAATAGGACAAGAGATTGAAAAGGCACAAAGTACAGTGGCAATCGCTAAAAATGCTATAATCGATATTTATACAGAAAAAGCCATATGCCAAGCATCTATGCATAGAGCAGATACATATGAACTGAGCGAACAAGTCGGACACCAATTGGCTGTCCGAACTAGACAGCAAAATACAGCCAACATTATAAGAGAGATAAAAGATCCAAAATGTGGACTTAAAAATTATCCTAGGGAGATAAGAGTCGTATTTCAAAAGTATTATCAAGAGTTATATAAAGAGACGAGTAAACCGCAAGATAAGATTGAGGAATACTTAGATCAGATTTCAACATTAAGATTATCACAACAGGATCAGGATAGTCTGGATGAAATGCCAGAATGGGAAGAAATTTTACTGTCAATAAACAGTCTTGCCAAGGGGAAGGCAGCTGGATTAGACAGGATACCCTCAGAATTTTATGTCAATTTCTATGAATCATTAAAGGGAATCCTTAGTAAATTAATTGCACATATATTTTCGGGTGGACATCCCCCGGGATCATGGGCTCGAGACAAAATTGTAGTTTTTCTAAAAAAGAATAAAGATGTTACAGAACCTGGATCATATCGTCCTATCACCTTAATAAACAGCGATTCAAAAATATACGCAAAACTTTTAGCCAACCGACTAGCGCCTATGATACATAAAATTGTTTCTGGGCGTCAGCACGGATTTATTCCAGGAAGATCCACAACAGATCATATACAAAGAGTGATCACACTCTTTAATATTGCTGAGACAACAGGAGACCCTATGGCACTTATATTATTAGATGCTGAGAAAGCTTTTGATAGGGTCTCCTGGAAATATCTATGGTCCGCAATGTCAAGAAGTGGTATTGGAGAGTTTTTTATTAAAGCAATCCAAATGTTATTTTTGGCACCAGAAGCCATAATAATGGTGAATGGAACAGTCTCAGAGAAAATAGATATAACCAGAGGGACGAGACAGGGATGCCCATGCTCCCCATTATTATTTGCGATATTTATCGATCCATTTATTCATAGGCTCGAAACTAATCTGAAAATTTTACCAATACGATCACAAACTTGGAACACCAAAACACTGGCTTACGCGGATGATATCGCGTTAGTGACAAGCGATCCCGCCGCCTCAATAAAAGCAATCGAAGAGGAGGCTAAAAAATTTTGGAAAGGTATCCGGGTATAAATTAAATCAAGATAAAACCCAGATTGTGCTTAATAATAAACTTACGCTGAGGGACGATCGAGTCGTGGAGAAAGCCATATATTTGGGAGTCAATATAACAGCTGACCTGGATAGGCTAGGAGAAGTCAATCTAGAGCCATTAATCCAACGAACGGAAAAAGATCTTAACAGATTAAACAACTTACATCTAACTATCGGAGGCAGGTGTAATGTAATTAAGATGCTTTTCTTTCCTAAGTTTTTATATTTCTTTAGGACAATTTTTTTGGAGTTCACACCACAATTATTTAAAAGCATAGATAGTATGTTTTCTCGGTTCATATGGGGATATAAAAGACCACGAAGGGCCCTTAGATCTATTTCTCTCCCGAAAGATAGAGGTGGTATGGCCCTTCCCAATCTTAAAATGTATTGGTGGGCTACGATTTTGAAATATTGTAGGGTTTTAATGACTCTGAATAACAATAGTAGATTAGATGGGGACATCCCAACACCACAAGAACTCATCTTGGGTAGCGAAGCTAATGGGTATTTATGGCGACATACATAGGATTGTTATTTTAAAAAAATATGCTTTAAAACCCTGGTGGGTATACATAAAGCATGGAAGAGCATACATAAACTTTTAGGAATCGGAAGATTTTCTTACTATACAGTCTTCTAAAAACACTAATCTACCGGGAATATTTAACGATATATGGATGAATAGATGGATGAATGAAGGGATTTTTCAACTTGGATGCTTTTATACCAGAGCTGGATTAAAATCATTCGAAGAATTAAGAAATGAATATACATTAGAATATCTGGATTTTTTTAAATTCCTACAAATCAGGGATTTTTTGACTCGGAAAGGAGGGGGCAGCTCTAAATTTCAGAAAATACAAACTATCGAAATTATATATAAGAATAAATTAAGTAAGATTGGTGAAATCTATGATAGTATGATCATTATACTTCCGGATGATATGAATACATTTTCATTAAAATGGCAAGATAAACTAGGGATAACGGAAGAATCTTGTTTCAGATCGTATGAATTATCACAGTCTATATTAATGTCTGCTAGGCTGCAAACCCAATATTACAAAACGTTTTTTCAATTGTTTTATACACCTAGTAAAATTGCCAAATGGGGTTCTGGTAAGGGAACCGAATGTCCGCGGTGTGCTTTATATGAAGCTGACTTAGTACATATATTTGCAGAATGCAATATGCTTTAAGAAATAATAAGAGATATATCTAACTTTCTATCTGAAATTTGTAATATAAGAATAGGAATCACCACTGGAGAAATTATGTTAGGTATAGATGGAGACATTCGACCAACCAATATACAAGGATTGATCTTTATATCAATGGCAATATTTAGGAAATGTATGGCCTCCGCTTGGCTAGATCCAAATCCACCAGTATTCCAAGAATGGCGAGCTAGACGGTTAGCCTCATGCAGCCTAGAGGTAGCAATATATAGAAGGAAGGGACAGAATAAGAGGGAAAAGGGGTTGGAAATGTGGGAGCCCCTGTGACAGTGGATGCAAAATTAAAAGAGGCCGTATTTGATGCGTTGCAGCCATAATTATGTAAATAAAATATACGGAGTAATGACTTGTATATATCAGATAGTCTATAGCTTCTATGAAACTAATTGCGCAAGATTAAGCAATTATTTTTCCTTTTGTCTAGACATTAGAACATATTTGACTTATGAAATATATGTGATATTTCAACTCCTGATTTATGTAAATATAATGAAATGTTATGTTATGCCTCAGTGGGGGGGAGGGAAGGGAGGGGTGGGAAGAAATGTTAAAAACAAAATGTGTAATAAAGATTATTTAAAAAAACAAAAACAAAGGAGTAATGGGCACCTAAGCCTTCATACCTGCTCTAAAGATCTCAAACCCAGAAGAAGACGACCTGCCTAATTACACAAATAAGGGACACCTGGGAGAACCGGAGAAGGGAATCAGAATCGAAATTTGCCTAGCAGGGTAACGGTAAGTTTCAATTCTATTAAGGACACGGAGGCGAAGATTATGCTTTTCCTTCCTTCGCTTTATTACTAAGCCAAACACACAGCAGCCAGAAAAGCAGTAAAGAGTGACTGTTACAACCAGAACTGGAACAAAAATTCCTCCGGTCACAAGATAAACAATCCAAAATGTTCTGTTCCATAAACATCAACTCCCATCAGTCCATGGGATAACACAGCGTCCAAGTCCTTCCACGCTGTCCATAACTCCTAGAAAGCTCCTCCATTCTGTGAAGCCCACCTCTTTCTTCGCGCAATTCACGCCTGAACAATACTGATCCTGCTTAGCTGCATCATTTCAGGCATGTAAACAAACACAAGAGTTTATTACCGGACACACCGCCTAGCCGGCAAACCAACATCTCATAACACAAGATCGCAATGCGGCAATCAAACAGCTGACAGAAAAAACTGGAACTGGATTACTTACGGAAGTACGGGCGGGTTCGCACCAACTGTGCAAAGGGAGGGATAATCCTCGCCTCCGTGTCCTTAATAGAATTGAAACTTACCGTTACCCTGCTAGGCAAATTTCGATTCTATGGCAGGACCGGAGGCTCCGATTATGCTAGTTCAAAGCTTACTTACCACCAACTGAGCCACATCCACCACCGGTTTAAAATAAAACCTTTTGAAGGTGGAATCGGAAGACCAATCTGCCGCTCGCATAAGATCCTCCAAGCGAGCTCCCAAAGAAAACGCCTTAGAAGCCATCGCGCCCCTGGCCGAATGCGCCCCAAACTGCTTTGTATCAATACCCGCTTCTTGCATGACCCACCCCACCCACCTGGCTATCGTGGGGGAGGAGACAGCTTTGTGCGGTTTTCTCAAGGCAATAAGAAGTTGTCGTTCACCCGGAGGGCGCAATTCAAGAGTCATGGTCCTCATACGTCTTTAGACAATTCACCACACACAGTTTGGGCACGTCCATAAAAGCTGGATATGAAATAGTCCTTGAATCTGATTTGGTACGTCGACCCAACGTAAACGTAACCCCTTCCGGGGAGAAGGCCCTTGCCGTAACGTCCAACGCTCGGACGTCAGAAACCCTGCGACAGGAAACTAGACATAACAGCATGGCCAGCTTAGCGGAGAGTTCCTTCAAAGAAAGATATTTATTCAGCTGCCAGGATAGGAAAAGATTCAAGACCAAATTGACATCCCAGAGGACCGAGTATCTGGGGGAAGTGACAGACAGATACCCCGCAAGAGTCGACAGACGAACGGGTGCTCCCCAATCGGGGCTCCGTCTACCGGATAATGAGCTGCAGAAATCGCCGAACGAACCGCGTTAATAGAGCGGTAAGCCAGACCTTCCGTGGCCAAATCAGCCAGAAAGTTCAACATGGGAACGACGCCTGCGACCATGGGATCAAGACCCCGTCGAAGACACCAACGCATCCACTTAGTCCACGCGGACCGATAGCGTTTAGATGTACTGTCTGCCCATGCCCTTGATAAGAGACCTTGAGCCGATCCCGAAAGGCCTGGGAGGGACCAGCGTCTCCTGAAAGCCTCCATGCCATGAGGCGGAGAGATCCTTGGTGAATGAGGTGGTGCTGATCCCCGTTCGGGTTCAGAAGAAGATGAGGAAGCGGGGGGAGTAGGATTGGAAAATCTCAAGAAAGTTCCAGAAGAACTGGAAACCAAACTTGAGACCTCCAACAAGGCGTCACCATACCTAAATCTGCTTCCAAGAGCCGGACCCGGGTTGCCGTTCTTATCACCATCGAGAACGGTGGGAAGGCATAACCCTTCTCGTGACTCCAGTCCTGGAGAAACGTGTCCGTGGCCTCCGCCAGCGGATCGGGCCTCCAACTGAAGAAGCGCAGGAGCTGATGGTCGAGACGAGACGCAAAAAGATCCACCGAGAACGGGCCCCAGAGATCGTTCAACCATTGAAAGACCAGAACATCCAGCTTCCATAGGCTGGAGTCTCTCTCAGATGTCTGGAATGCCAATCCGCTACCTGGTTGGCTTGTCCCAGCAGGTACTCCGACGTCACCGAAATTTGGTGTGCCAAACAATACTCCCAAAATTCCTTTGCGAGATTCGCCAAGGCCCGGGACCGGGGACCTCCCAGTCGATTGACATAACGGATCGCTGAAACGTTGTCCATCTTCAAAAGCACACACGCGCTCGCTTGACGCTTGGTCCAACAACGAACAGCGAACGAACCAGCCAGAAGTTCCAAGGCGTTGATATGCAAATTCTGCTCCTCTGATGACCAAACGCCGCCTGTGGAGAGTTCTCCGCACCGGGCCCCCTATCCGGACCTGCTTGCGTCCGATTCTATGACTATATCCGGTGCTGAGCCGAAGATTGCACGACCGTTCCAGGCCTCCATGTGTGTCAACCACCATGACATCTCCTCTTTGGCCTCTTCCGACAGGGGTACTGCCTGGTCGTACGAAAGACCCTCCTGAGGTGATGTGCTTTTAGGCGCTGCAAGGCCCGATAATGAAGGGGTCCCGGGAAGATTGCCTGGATGGAGGAGGAAAGAAGTCCTACCACCCGGGCAATCTGACGGAGGGAGGTTTGGGGTCTGGAGATGGTCTGCCGTAAAGTATGTCGGATCTTGGCCATCTTGCGAGATAGGAGGCTCAAGGAGGACTGAACGGAATCCACGACGAAACCGAGAAAGACCAGATTGCGCGTTGGTGCTAGGACCAACTTCGTCCTGTTGATGACAAACCCCAGGCTCTCTAAGAGGGATACTGTCTGCTGCAACTGAGCTGTCAGCTTCAAGGGGCACTGAGCCATGAGAAGGATGTCGTCTAAGTACACAATCATCCTGACTCCTTGACCCCTTAAAAACTCGATCACCGGATGAAGCACCTTTGTGAAGCACCAAGGTGTGGAAGAAAGCCCGAACGGAAGGGCGGTGAACTCGTACACCTGGCCCAGCCAGAGAAACTGGAGAAATCTGCGATGGGGAGGATGGACTGGAACCACCAGATACGCATCCTTGAGGTCCAGCCTCACCATCCAATCGTGCGGCAGGAGTACATCCCGAAGAAGATGGATCTCCTCCATCTTGAAATGCCGGTAGACCAACCACCCCCGTTGAACTCTTTGAGGTTGATCACCGGACGTCGTCCCCCATCGGTCTTTTCTACCAAAAAGATATTGCTGAGGAAACCGTTTGGGTGCAGAGCTGATCGACAGATGGCTCCTTTCCTGAGCAGGGCGGACACCTCCTCTTCGATTAGCTGTGCATCGGGAACGGAAAAGGAAATGGGCCGTGGGAGCTCTGCCTGAACAGGCTGATCGTAAAATTCCACGTGAAATTCCTTTACAGTCTGCAAGACCCAAGCATCTGCCGTAAGCTGTGCCCAAGCGTCCTGAAAGGCCGCCAAACGACCCCCTATACACACTTGCTCCGCTTGCATGACACTCACAGCTTGATTGGCCTCCGCCGGAGTTGTTCTTAAAGCCACCACGGCCCCGGAAACGTTGACCTCTGGTAGGGTAGAAGTTGTTGTAATTGGCCGAGGAGTTGTACTGCCCTCGCCCGGAGCCTTGTCCCCTGTTATTAGTCTGCTGACCGCCACGGCCGGTCGCGCGGCCCCTACCGCGACCGGCCCCTTGGGAAAAACGAGTTTGGAAAACTCTTTTAATGCTGGATTGGGCCTTGTCTAAGGAGGTGAAAGTGGCTACGAATTTTCCCAATTCTTTTACAAAGGGGTCCCCAAAGAGGCCCCCTTGAGCCACAGCGCCTGCCTCGGAAGATGCTAAGTCGCCCAGTTTTGGGTCGAGTTTGATCAGCAATGAATATCGCCGTTCAGTTGATAGGGCGCAGTTTGCATTCCCCATGAAGATTATTGCCCTTTGCACCCAGTTAGATAGCATCTCGGGGGAAATGGTAGAACCCGTGACTTTTGCTTCCTCCGCCATAGCTAGGATCTTGGTCATAGGACCTATGGCATCCAAAAGCTTATCCTGGCAGGATTGCCAGGATCGGTCTATACCTTTGCGGCGGTCTTTCACATATTTAGCCAGAAAGGTAGCCATCTTTGAATCTAACTCGAGCGTAAGGGCTACCTTTCCCTCCAAAGTGGGGCGTGGACATTCCGCTCTGAGACATCCCCGTGCTTCCTTCTCTAGAGGCTTGCGGAGGCGTCCCGCCACAAACTTGGCCACCTTGTCCCCCAGAGCCCAGGCTGCGGAGCGCGGATGCATAATCTCATCCGGGTCCAGCATACCTGTGTCATCCTGGGGCAATGAGCCCGCGGAACCGGCCGGACGCCAAGAACGCGAAGACACCTCCTCATCATCGGTATCTGCCGGGGAACCTCCAGCTTGGGACGACGAGGGAGGGGCGGTGGAAACTGCAGGCTCCGGCGGTGGGGGAGGCGCAGAAGGAGGTGGACCAGACTTAGCCAAGAAAGCCTGCCTCAAGCGTTCAAAGGCGTCCTTGTCCACCCCCTGCGACTCCTCGGCGCCGCCCTCCCTACGTACTTTCTTGGGGGACTGGCCACCCTCCTCAGGTAAAGGACCTGGTGCAGGAGAAGCAGCCCCCCGATGGGCCTGTGCTAATCAAGCGCATTCCGCCACAATACGGTTAGACAGGTGCTCCTCCATAGGGGCTACCACTTCATTAACACACCTAAAGATAGAACTATCTACCGCTTCAAAGAAGTCATCATCCAGAGGTAAGTACTGTGTCGCTTTTTCTTCCTCATAATAGCTCCACTGCTCCATATTGCCCCCGGATAACCTCAAGGCAATGCCGCAACACCGCAGAAGTGGAGAACTTCGTAACAGGTAGGCAAACAGTGCAGGCTAAGGCCAACAGGGGAAGCAGCCACAACAGACCAAGTCTTTACTAGGGCAAAACGTGGACCGGCAGCGCCAGGACAATTTTGGGCAGATCCAAGAACTGCAAGGCTCTAAATGCGGCCCAACCGCTGTGGGTGGCACACACACCCCAAGCGCGCAGGCCCTCAGTTACTGACTAGGCCACACCGCCACCCAGCGCGCTATCAACTAACAGTGCTCAACCTGCCCTCAGGCGATTACGGAGTTCCGAGACCTCCGCTGGAATACAGACCCCTGCGGGCGTCATACAATGTAAATGCGGGACAAATACAGACCCCGAAGGGCGTTCTGGTGAGGCGGCAGGGGGACAGGCTCCGGCGGACTCTACTCTCCCAGCACGGCTCCCTTTGAAAAGAAAGCCGCGCCGCGAGAGCAACGAGATGCACGGGCTCCCCCTAGCGGCCAACAAAGGCCGCCGCAGGTGGACCGGCTGTGAAAGGAGCGAATTAAACGCTCCCGCGGCCTTAAGGGACTCTGTGGAGATAAAATCAACACCATATACTGAAAAGAACAGTCGCGTCCCTTAACTCCTGACCCACAAAAGCGCTATTAAGCCCCAAGTACTGAACACATAAATACCAGAAAAAGAAAGGGACTTAACTGGCTGCCCAGCAGCGAAGAAAGAGGAGGGCTTCACGGAATGGAGGAGCTTTCTAGGAGTTATGGACAGCGTGGAAGGACTTGGACGCTGTTTTATCCCATGGACTGATCGGAGTTGATGTTTATGGAACAGAAATTTTTGGATGCTTTATCTTGTGACCGGAGGATGTTTTTTCCAGTTCTGGTTGTAAAAGTCACTCTTTACTGCTTTTCTGGCTGCTGTGTGTTTGGCATAGTAATAAAGCGAAGGAAGGAAAAGCATAATCGGAGCCTCCGGTCCTGCCATAGAATCTAAGGCGCAGTAGCCCAACCTCCAGTAAAGGAACTGTATCTGTAACCTGTTCTGTGAAGTATTAGTTTTAAATGTGTATTAGAGGGCTTTTATGTACCAAGATAAAGCATGGAGTTGAACCGTCAGTTATTGCACTGTTGGATGACTATTGAGTTCTGAGCTTACCCACCTCCAAAACCACTTATCTGAGAATATGGTGACTGCTCGCCATCACTACCACTGAGAGGCAAGTGCTGAAGGGCTTGTACTTGCTCCAGTTTTGCCGAGTAACAGTAGAATGGACCCTGCAACATCAGAGAAAAAACAACCTCAGCTCTGATGGCCAGGGCCCAAAAGCTCTTGTTTGCCCAGCATGTCCTTGCTTGCCTTGTGCCCCCACAATGACAGCTGTTTTGCAATTGTCAAAATTATAAATTCCCTATTCTCAGATATATGACCCATGTCCACACAGCCATTCTTCGCCCATCTGGTACCGTCATGACTTAATGTAATATACATACATAAGGGAGTCCCGAAGTGGTGCCCCTGGGCAGAATGCTTAGATATCAATGCATCGCCATGCACAGCAGTTCTATAAGCTGGACATAACCTGAATCAAGTGTGGGGATTTGCACCTTCTCCTTTCCAGCAAAGAAAAAATAAATTAGATGTAATGTACCTCCTTGCCCCATCAGAAGTGATGTCTCAACACAAGGGCCACCATTTGTCCAACATCTTAGTCCATACCAAAGCAGACATCCTGCTGTCTAACTCTTCAAAGGATCCAAATACTCGATACCCTTTAGTCCATATAAAAATGTGGGTAATATCACCATTTGGCCAATGCCAACTAGCCAATTATGGACAATGGGAGAGTGTTCCAAAACGTAATGGGTGCCCACAGGCCATTTACCAAATGACCTACATTAAAATCAAATATATTCTTTGAGTATGTGCCACATAGTTACACAAATACTTTTGTACCATAGCTTGCAGTGGAAACGTGTGGGTTCTGCCACTCGCAAACCAAACTGCTCTCCATAACCTGAAATACAGTCTAGAAGATGAGGGCTCACCCCTAAAAGAGTCACTCAAATAGACCAATGCATTGTCTTTGTAGAGGGACGCCATATGCAAGACAACCCCCATTTGTAATGTCCCAAGTCCTCACTTACCATTTCAGCATTACTGCCATTGATTCCTCCATCAGGACAAAGAGTAATAGGGAGAAAGGACAGCCTTGACAAGTGCCCTTGCCCAAAGTGCATATGTTAGTCATTACCGTAACCAGTTTTAATCTTGACATTGGTTAGGAATAGAGCAATTTAACCCAAACAGGCAGAGTTGGATCAAAACTATAACACTTTAGGGCTCAAAACAGCATACTCCCACTTACTATCCCACTACCTTGCTTCCTAGGCATGAGCAGGTCACCTAAGGTTAAACATTGTATAAGGTCATGAGTAACTTAGAGCACACTGGAGGACAAAACTGCAAAAAATCTTTGCCTCAACGTTAACTAGAGAAAAGGGCATGCAAGATCTATAATCTTTATGATCCTGACCCAGTGTGGGCATCACTACAAACATGGTTTCTCTCACCTACTGGAACAGGACACCAGCCTCCTTCACTTCCATATACATTTGTAATAATCTATCAGCTAACATCTCTAGTATACATTTAAACACTGTATAGACAATCCACCAACACCCTGGGTTTTCCCAGATTTAGTCTCCTTAACAGCTAACAATAACTCTTCATGGGTGATTGCCTCTTCCAGTAGTTCATATTGTGCCTCAGTTAGACGAGGAATGTCAGACTCCACCAGGAGTCTGTTAATAGCACTCGTGCCCACCATTTCCTCTTGTACATACAGTTTTTCATATAATCCCTAAACACATTGATGCAATTTTGGGTACCAATATGATTACCCAAGTCCTCCACACACATACTGTACTAGATTACTTACCTTCACGGTGTGATCTCTGGCGGTATGAAGTATAAGTGAATTTGTAAACGTATTTTATGTGCGTCTGAACTCATACTTTTTTTTACATAGGACAATCACACACTGCAGGGCAGATGTCTGTCTTGAACCATACATCTTGAAATGGCGCCAGTCTGATCCTACAGGTAGGGATGTATGCCCTACATCTATTCCTTTTATAAACTGAAGTCAAAGGAAAAAGATCAGACAGTAACTTAGCTGCATATTTGCTATACAAGCACTGACCTCTTAAAATCCCACTCACATAGAAGTAGTTTAAGCTACTAAACATAATTGTGAGGACTGAGTAAAATAAGACCAGATCAGGTTGTTTCTCCTTGATTTTCCCTTAAAGGCTTCAAGCTTGTTCTCCACAATACGAGTGGTGCCCTGTCATTTTTCTACTGCCTTCTTTTGCCTTCATACGCTTTGCATCTTTTCTGAGGTCTGCTCATGTAAGATTTATCTTGAAGGAGACCGAGTATTTTATGCTCGAGGGCAGAGCACAAATTATCAAACCCTTAAACTGCAGCTGGTTCTATCATGTTGTGTCTGCTCTCTGACTTCTTGGAGGCTTTGAAGTAACAACCTTCTGGATGGAAGTTGTGGTGCACTGTAGGATCGTATTTGTCTTGAGCTGGTATATTTGATTTATCTTTAACTATGCTGTGGCAGTAAGTGTGGGACTACTAGCCTTATCAACCAGTTAATACTAGCAACCATTGACTCACTCTAGAAGGAGAATAATGTGGTTCTTAGGGAGGGAGGGGGACTCCAGAATGTGCTGCAAAACAGAATAATCCCCCAATGAAGGGGCGGTCCTTAGAAGTCTAAATGTTAAGAACCACTGCCCTAGCAGATGGTAACACCAAATGGAAATCAGTCTTGGCACCAACCTAGAAATACAAGTCCAGCTCGAATGGAGTGGCAATCTGGAACAGTGTCACAAACTTGATACTGTCTTTTAGTAAGGGTTTCAATTCGAAGGGAACTCATTGCAAAGGCAAACTGGATCCCTTGTGAGATCATGCAGTAGTACACTAATAATAATTGAATATGGCCATCTGTAACCTCTGAAGAATTATGTTTTCTTTGTCATTGTAAACGTAGAAAAATGATGAAATATGTAAACATTCACACTTGGAAATGTGTCCATGAGTTTCTGGAATTGATCTCTGCTTCCTTATTCACATTCTGAACTACTGTTGCATTGTAAGACAAAATTTGCACGTGGCAACCATGAAGGTATTTATAAAAGTGATTTTAAATAGCCCAAACTTAGCTATAGAGCTATGAAAAATGGACTGGGAGAAGAGATCCAAACGTGAAAGGTGGTTTGGAGGGGGGTTGGTTGGTGAGTTAACCGGTTGACAGGTGTACTTGCCCACGCCACCTCTCTTCTGAACACTGAAAAATAACTATATTTTAGAACAGCCTCTGATTTATGTATCAGATAGAGCATTATTTATACATAATTTAATATCGTTCGAAGATTGTTTTCCAAACAAAAGAGTTCAACCAATATTCCTTTCAAACAAATGTAAGAATGCCTTCCTAAACATGTAAACCTTCCACTTACCACTGTTTTCGCACTGAGAACATTGTATTAGTGCTTCAGACTTTCCTTTCTTGTTGCACTCTTTGCCCTTCAGACAAATTCCACACAGGGCATTTGGGCTAACTTTCAGCTGAAAGAGTAGAAAAGGCAATAGCATTATGACTCTTTAGAGATATGTCCTGCGTTCAAAACCTTGCAAGAACTTATGGAAAAACTTTCAAAATGTCACAAAGTACTACTGAAATCTTTATACTAGACCTCAATCAAATTTTAATGCATGACAGTAGATTGCTGCTGCTGAACTTCTAGGATTTTTATGAGCAATTTGAGATATGTGCGTATAAAAGAGAGCAACATTTTAGAAAATGCCAAAACGCTTCTTGTCCAAAAACTTAACATATGGCTTTTCACACTACAAGTAGTACAGAGATCAAACATTTCTGTTAATAATTTACTCGACAAAAAGTAATCGCATTTTGTAATCATTGTTATTTTCCCAATCATAATCAGGGAATTTAGCAATTCGACAAATGTCTATGGCCTACATACTTGTCCCTCATACGATAAACCAAAATAAAAAAAAATTGCTCTCGGTTTCCCAAGTAACAGCATTTTCTAGTCCAAGCTAAAAAAAAAACATGAAAAAGAACAGATTGCTGAGAAAGCAGCAATGAAAATGGATCTACAAAGACAACAGTCCTAATGGGAGGGAAAGTAGGTCTCACCGTGACAAGATGGTGCAATGGTTACATTTAAAAAAATATTTTTATCGCAAGCATAAGACACTAAAATAAATAGAAGGAAAAAACATGCCACTGCCTAGATGTGAAAGCCATATGCTTGAACTACAAGTTTGAATACAAAATAAATAACCATTGCATATAATTCCAATTGCTTTCTAACAGTCAGATGTCAATATCATTCTTACTGACGTAAAGAAAAAAGACTACTAGCTTTTAATTACCGTAACCTAATGACAAACTTACAACATACAAGTGTAACTACAAACAAGCATTGGCATAGCCAATAGGTCTCGCCTTTGGGACCTTATAAGTGTTTAGCCATGCAACAGTTGCATAACTAAATACTTCTAAGGTCCCAAAAGCGAGAACTGTTGGCTATGCAAAGCAGCCGTGCGGCCGCGAAAGTGAAAGTGATAGCGATCAAACATCAAAGCGGCCGTGCGGCCGCAAAAGTAATCGCGGTAAAGCGCGGCGCGCGCACCCGCACACATGCACTGTAGCTCTAGGCTGGCCTGGTAGCACTTTTTGGCGCCCTCTCAATAAATCTCGCCAGACCAGCGCATGCGCTGGGTCAGGCGAGACCTAAAAACAAGCATTGAAAAAAAACAATAGGTAGCGCCTTGTGGACCTATTTGCTTTGCAAATGCCGTAGAACTAGGTTGTAAATCATCGGCAGGATGCTGTGCACCTTAGTGAAAAGTTAAAACATACAAAAATAAAAATACAAAAAAAGTAGGACAACACATCCTTAGCGTAATTTTGTAGGCGTGCATAATCTGTGAGGCACGGAGAGCGCAAGGGGGGGAGGTCAGCAACTGAGAGCAGGCGGGAGGGGGGTCAGCAACGTGGAGTAGGCGGGAGGGGGGTCAGCAACGTGGAGCAGGCGGGAGGGGGGTCAGCAACGTGGAGCAGGCGGGAGGGGGGTCAGCAACGTGGAGCAGGCAGGAGGGGGGTCAGCAACGTGGAGCAGGCGGGAGGGGGGTCAGCAACGGGGAGCGGGCGGGAGGGGGGTCAGCAACGGGGAGCGGGCGGGAGGGGGGTCAGCAACGGGGAGCGGGCGGGAGGGGGGTCAGCAACGGGGAGCGGGCGGGAGGGGGGTCAACAATGGGGAGCGGGCGGGAGGGGGGTCAACAACAGGGAGCTTCAGCAAAGGGAGCCGGCGTGAGGGGGTCAGCAACGGGGAGCATGCAGAGGGGGTCAGCGACGGGGAGCAGGCAGGAGATGGGGTCAGCAACAGGGAGCTTCAGCAAAGGGGAGAGTGCGGGAGGGGGCTCAGCAACGGGGAGCGTGCGGGAGGGGGCTCAGCAACGGGGAGCGTGCGGGAGGGGAGTCAGCGACAGGAAGAGGGGGGAAGTCAGCGACAGGGAGAGGGCGGGGGGGAGTCAGCGACAGGGAGAGGGCGGGGGGAGTCAGCGACAGGGAGAGGGCGGGGGGTTTGTCAGCGACAGGGAGAGGGCGGGGGGTTTGTCAGCGACAGGGAGAGGGCGGGGGGAGTCAGCGACAGGGAGAGGGCGGGGGAGTCAGCGACAGGGAGAGGGCGGGGGAGTCAGCGACAGGGAGAGGGCGGGGGAGTCAGCGACAGGGAGAGGGCGGGGGAGTCAGCGACAGGGAGAGGGCGGGGGAGTCAGCGACAGGGAGAGGGCGGGGGAGTCAGCGACAGGGAGAGGGCGGGGGAGTCAGCGACAGGGAGAGGGCGGGGGAGTCAGCGACAGGGAGAGGGCGGGGGAGTCAGCGACAGGGAGAGGGCGGGGGGGAGTCAGCGACAGGGAGAGGGCGGGGGGGAGTCAGCGACAGGGAGAGGGCGGGGGGGTAGTCAGCGACAGGGAGAGGGCGGGAGGGGTGGTCAGCAGCAGGGGCAGGGCGGGGTCAGCAACAGGGAAAGGGCGGGAGGGAGGGTCAGCAACAGGGAAAGGGTGGGCGGGGGGGGTCAGCAACAGGGAAAGGGTGGGCGGGGGGGGTCAGCAACAGGGAAAGGGTGGGCGGGGGGGGTCAGCAACAGGGAAAGGGTGGGCGGGGGGGGTCAGCAACAGGGAAAGGGTGGGCGGGGGGGGTCAGCAACAGGGAAAGGGTGGGTGGGGGGGGTCAGCAACAGGGAAAGGGTGGGTGGGGGGGGTCAGCAACAGGGAAAGGGTGGGTGGGGGGGGTCAGCAACAGGGAAAGGGTGGGTGGGGGGGGGTCAGCAACAGGGAAAGGGTGGGTGGGGGGGTCAGCAACAGGGAAAGGGTGGGTGGGGGGGGTCAGCAACAGGGAAAGGGTGGGTGGGGGGGGTCAGCAACAGGGAAAGGGTGGGTGGGGGGGGTCAGCAACAGGGAAAGGGTGGGTGGGGGGGGTCAGCAACAGGGAAAGGGTGGGTGGGGGGGGTCAGCAACAGGGAAAGGGTGGGTGGGGGGGGTCAGCAACAGGGAAAGGGTGGGTGGGGGGGGGTCAGCAACAGGGAAAGGGTGGGTGGGGGGGGTCAGCAACAGGGAGGGGGGGTCAGCAACAGGGAAAGGGTGGGTGGGGGGGGGTCAGCAACAGGGAAAGGGTGGGTGGGGGGGGGTCAGCAACAGGGAAAGGGTGGGTGGGGGGGGGTCAGCAACAGGGAAAGGGTGGGTGGGGGGGGGGTCAGCAACAGGGAAAGGGTGGGTGGGGGGGGGGGGTCAGCAACAGGGAAAGGGTGGGTGGGGGGGGGTCAGCAACAGGGACAGGGTGGGTGGGGGGGTCAGCAACAGGGAAAGGGTGGGTGGGGGGGGTCAGCAACAGGGAAAGGGTGGGTGGGGGGGGTCAGCAACAGGGAAAGGGTGGGTGGGGGGGTCAGCAACAGGGAAAGGGTGGGTGGGGGGGTCAGCAACAGGGAAAGGGTGGGTGGGGGGGGGTCAGCAACAGGGAAAGGGTGGGTGGGGGGGGGTCAGCAACAGGGAAAGGGTGGGTGGGGGGGGTCAGCAACAGGGAAAGGGTGGGTGGGGGGGGTCAGCAACAGGGAAAGGGTGGGTGGGGGGGGGTCAGCAACAGGGAAAGGGTGGGTGGGGGGGGGTCAGCAACAGGGAAAGGGTGGGTGGGGGGGGGTCAGCAACAGGGAAAGGGTGGGTGGGGGGGGGTCAGCAACAGG